>NC_043706.1:38143088-38330356 GCF_006229205.1 Suricata suricatta
AACCCCAGCAATTAATTTTATGACAAGTTTTTTAAATTCTTGATCAGGTATGTTGTCTAGATCTGCCTTGAGCAGTTCTGTGGCTGTGACTTCCTCCTGGAGGTTCTTCAGGGGAGAGTTCCTTCGTTTTGTCCTTTTTGCTATTTTTCTGTCTCTTGTCACCTTTAGAAAGCACGTTGAGCACTGTGCACCTGTTAGTATTTCTCTGTTAAAGGAGGCTTATTGACTGTCCAGGGCCTGTCATTTCAGGAAATATTCTTTTAATGGTGTCTCTCAATTTTTCTTGTTGTGCCTTTGAATATTTTATTTCCCTACTCAGCAATATTTGGGACTCGCTGTCATGCACTCTTTGGCTTGTTTCTTGGTGTAGCCCTAAGAAGGAAAACAGACAGACAACCATGGAACAGTAACACACAAATGCACAGACAAATCAAACAAACAAACACATTAAAAGGGGGAAAGAAAATAAAGAGAATGGGGAGGAAAGAGACGAAAAGAGGAGAAGAATAAAAGAAAAAGAAAAAAATTTAAAGGGGGGAAGAGACAATAAAGGACAGTGGACAGTCTAAAAGTGTATGACCAGTTGAGGGGAGAGGTAAGGATGAGATATAGGAGAATATATCTGGATTGCAAGAAGGTTAAAAAAAAAAAAAGGGAGAAAGGAGAAAGGAAAATAAGGAGTAAAAAATTTAAGTAAAAAAAAAGTAATAATAATAAAAAAAATACATACAGAAAAAGGCGAAAAGAAGAAAATGAAGAAATAAAAGAAAAAAATTATTTAAAAAAAGCAAGAAAAAAACAAACAAAAAAACCCAGCAGCTCCCTATAGTGGATAGGCATGGTTTGATGTTGTAGGTCATGGAGGCTGCTCTCAGAGGCTCAGCCTTGGTGTCTGCAGAGATTAGATAGGCAGCACGCCAAGCTCCGCTGAACTAGGAACTGTAGGCCACTCTAATGAGTCCGATCTCCTTTTCCGAGGTTGAGCCGAGAGTTGTATTTTCCAGGCCCGCCTCGGTTCAAAGTTCCAGTCCATGCACTTTTTATGCTACCACAGATGGTGTTCTTGCTTTGGTAGCTGGCTTCTTAGGGGGAGCAATTGGTTTGTCTTGGCTCAGGCTGGGATTTCGGCTGCCCCTGCCTGAGGCGAGATGTGCAGCAGGGGGTGAAGTGTGTGAGCACCGTCACAGACCCAACCCCCAGCGGGGATCGTTAGCCTTGGGGGAGGAATGAGGGTGTAGCTGTTGCCAGAGGCGGCGCTGGGAGCTGCTGGAAATGAGCTGCGAGCTCCTGCAGCCTGCGCGAGCACCCAGGTCTCTACCGCCACCAACTCTCTGCTGGGATCGTGCAGAGGTGGGGGCTATTTTTTCCCTGTTGGCACCTGGGATTCAGGTTTCACGCAGCCAATGCTGGGGGCGAGATGCACCGTGGAAATGAGGTGCATGCTCCCACTCCCAAAACCGAAGTCAAAGTGAGCACCCCTGACACCGCCGCTGCAGTGGTTGCCGACTCCTCGCCAAGATGGCATAGGGATGAAAGCTGTTCCTTCCCTTGCGCCACCTGGGTTCGGGATTTAGGCTACCCAGCAGTTATCTATGGAGTGAGCTTCTCTCTCCAAGAACAGTTAAGCGTTCTTTACCTCTTCCCCAGAGACAGTACTCTGAGCGTGTTCAGTTTCTCTGTCTCTTCCCTTTGTCTCTCGGGCTCCCACCTCCCCTGCCCGTCTCGGGCTGGCCCATTTTCCAATCTCCCCAGTTCGCACTCACTCACTCAGGTATCCTTCAGGTTCTCTTCCTTATGGAGTCCATATTTTCTCCTTCTGCTCTTGCAGATGAGGGTAATGTCCTTCTCAGTTCGATCAATGGGGCAGACGAAGTTTACAGAGCTCCCTTCCTCTCCACCATCTTGGCTCCTCCCCCCAGTATAAACATTTTAATGCAACAGATTTTTGTACATTGATTTTGTGTCCTGCGACTTGACTGAATTCATTTATTCTCATAGTTTTTTGGTGGGGTATTTATAGTATCATGTTATCTGCAAATAATGAGAGTTTTACTTCTTCCATACCAATTTGGATGCCTTTTATTCCTTTTTGTTGTCTGATTGCTGTAGCTAGGACTTCCAATACTATGTTAAATAAAAATGGTGAGAATGGCTATCTTTGACTTGTTCCTGACATTAGGGGGAAAGCTCTCAGTTTTTCCCCCATGACGGATGATGTTAGCTGTGAAGTTTATATATATATAGCCTTTATTATGTTAAGGTAGATTCCCTTTAGACCTACATTTTTGAGGGCTTTTGTCATGAACTTATGTTGTAGTTTATCAAATGCTTTTTGTCTGTTGAATTGATCATGTGGTTTTTATCCTTTCTCTTACCCATGTGATGCAAATGTTGAACCACCCTTGCATCCTGAGAATAAATCCCACTTGGTTGTGATGAGTGATTTTTCAAATATATTATTGGCTTGTTTTCCAGTAGTGTATTTTGTTGAGGATTTTCACATCTATGTTCATCAGAGATACTGGCCTGTAGTTCTCTTTTTTGTGTGCTGTCATTATCTGGTTTTGGTGTCACAGTGATACTGGCCTCATAAAATGAATTTGGAAGTTTTCCATACCCAATTTTTTGGAGTAGTTTGATGAGAAGGATACGAATTAACTGTTCTTTAAATGTTTCTTTCGAATTTCTCTGTGAAGACATCTTGTCCTGGACTTTTGTTTTTGGGAGTTTTTTGATTACTGATTCAATTTCCTTGCTGGTTATGGGTCTGTTCAAATTTTCTATTTCTTCCTGCTTCAGTTTTGGTAGGTTATATATTTCTAGGAATTTATTCATTTCTTTTAAGTTTTCCAATTTTTTGCATATAGTTTTCACAATCTCTTTTAATTATAATTCTGTAGTGTTGGTTATTATTTCCCCCCTTTCATTCATGATTTTGTTGATTTGAGTGCTCGCTCTCTCTCTCTCTCTCTCTCTCTCTCTCTCTCTCTCTCTCTCTTTGATGAGTCTGGCTAGAGATTTATTAATTTTGTTGATCTTTTCAAAGAAACATCCCCGGTTTCATTGATCTGTTCTATTGTTTTTTAAGTTTGTATATCATTTATTTCTACTCGAATCTTCATTATTTCCTTCCTTCTGCTGGTTTTGGTTTTTGGTCATTATTCTTCTAGCTCCTTTACATGTAAAGTTATGTTGTTTATTTGATATTTTCCATGCTTCTTAAGCTAGGCCTGTATCTCTGTAAACTTTTCTCTTAGAACTGAACTGCTTTTGCTGCATCCCAAAGGTTTTGGACTATTGTGTTTTCATTTTCATTTGTTTCCATGTACTTTTTAAATTCCTCTTTGATTTTTTTGGTTGACTCATTCATTGTTTAATAGCATGTGATGTACCTACATGTATTTGTGGTCTTTACATATTTTTTCTTGTGGTTGACTTGTATTTTCACAGTATTGTGGTCAGAAAAGGTGCTTGGTATGACTTCAGTGTTCCTGAACGTGTTGAGGTCTATTCTGTGGCCTAGCATGTGATCTGTTCTGGAGAATGTTTATGTGCACTCAAAAAGAATGTGTATTTTGCTGTTTCATAATGTAATGTTTTGAATATATCTGGTAACTCCTTTTACACCAGTGTGTCATTCAAAGCCATTGTTTCCTTGTTGATGTGGTGTTAAAGTCCCCTACTATTGTATTATTATTGATTAGTTCTTTTCTTTTTGTTGCTGGTTGTTTTATGTATTTGGGTACTCCCATCTTGTGTGCATAAATATTTATAATTGTTATATATTCTTATTGGATTGTTCCTTTATTATTATATACTATTCTTCTCTGTCTTGTTACAGTCTTTGTTTTATGTCTATTTTGTGCGATATAAGTATTGCTACTCCTAAGTATTTCTTTCCTTTGTCATGCATCTTTACCTGATAAATATTTCTCCTTCCCCTCACTTTCAATCTGTAGATGTCTTTTGGTCAGAAATGAGTCTCTTGTAGGCAGCATGTAGATTGGTCTTGTTTTTATAATCCACTTTGTAATCCTGTGTCATTTGATTGCCGTATTTATTTCATTTACATTTAAAGTTATTATTGATAGATACGTATTTATTGCCACTTTGTTACTTGTCATTTTTGTAGTTTTTCTCTGATCCTTTCCTGTCTTTCTCTCTTTCATAGTTTGCTGTTTTCTTTAGTGATATATTTGAATTCCCTTCTCTTTATTCTCTGCCAATCTATTAGTGGGTTTTGATCTATGGTTACCATCAGGCTTCTATATAACATCTTCTGCATATAACTGTCTACATTAAGATGATGGTCACCTAAGTTCAAACCCATTCTCTACTCCTCTTCCCTCTATGTTTTAGGTATATGGTGTTATATTTTACATCCTTTCATTTTGTGAATCCTTTGATTTTTTTTACAGAAATACTTATGTTTATTGCTTTTGTGCTTCTTCCTTTTAATACTTATGGTCTTTTCTTTCCACTCAAAGAATCCCCTTTAATATTTCTTGTAGGACTGATTTGGTGATCAGAACTCTTAGTTTTTGTTTATCTGAGAAACTCTTTATCTCTCCTATTCTCAGAGCTAGCCTTAATGGATAGAGTATTTTTAACTATAGATATTCCCCTTTCAGCACTTTGAATATATCATGCCATTCCATTCCAGCTTACAAAGTTTCTGCTGAAAAAACCCATGAGTAGCCTTATGGGGGAAATTTCCCCTGTATGTAACTGTCTCCTTTTCTCTTGCTGCTTAAGTTTTTTTTCTTTATCATTACTTTTTGGCATTTTGATTACTAACTAACTTTGGTTGATTTTGTTGGGGGATCTCTGTGCCTCCTGGCATTTTGATTATTATCTAACTATATAAATAACTGATTGATTTTGTTGGGGGAATCTGTACCTCCTGGATCTATGTATCTGTTTCCTTACCCAGATTAGGGAAGTTTTCAGCTACTGTTTCTTTAAATAAATTTTCTGCTCCCTTTTCTCTCTCTTCTCCTGGAATCCCTATAATGCAAATATTATTACACTTGATGGCATCACTGATTTCCCTTATGTATATCCTCAGTTTTGCATAATTATTTTTCTCTCATTTTTTCAGTATGATTACTTTCTAGTCCTCTGTCTTATAGTTCACTGGTTTGCTCCCCTGCTTCTTCCAGCCTGCTATTTATTCTATCAAGTTTATTTTTAATTTCATCTATTGTGTTTTTCATCTCTGATTGAAATGTTTTCTACCTCTTCCTTAAGGGTCTCACTGATGTTCTCCACTCTTTTCTTGAGTCCAGTGAGTATCTTTATGATCATCACTTTAAATTATCTGTCAGCTATGTTACTCAGTATCCATTTCACTTAGGTCTCTTGCTGTGATTTTGTCTGGTTCTTTCATTTGTGCCATATTCCTCTCTCCTCTCATTTTGCCTATCTGTGTGTGTTTCTGTGAGTTAATAAAGTCAGCTCCATCTCTTACTCTTGAAAGTAGTGAGTGGGATAGGCACTTTTAACTAGGTGGCCCTGGTTCTCCTCTACCAGGCACACAGCTGCTACAGAGGCCAGCTGGTCTGGGTACTCTAGACAGCACTCAAAAGTAGGTTGTGCAGTTTTAACAAGGTGCCTCCATGGGAGGTCAGGAGACGCAGTGTTGGAAAGGCTTGCCTGGGTTTTCTGGGCAGGGGGATCCACAGCACCAGGACTGAGGCAGGTCTGGCTAGAGGGGGCGGGCCGCAGTGTAAGCATGTTAGGTAGTAAGAGCCATCACTGCACTGTACTTAATCTCCTATGAATTACTAAGTTTGACACTATGGCTAGTGAGAATAGGCCAGCCCCATGTGATATTTGGGATTGTTCATTCTAATCTTTTCAGGTGGTTCTTTCCCTGGTTTCAGGTAGTTTCCTCACATTGGTGCACTCATTAGTACTCAGCTAAAGACTTGTGGGGATCTGGTAAAGATCTCTGGACTTCTCTCTCTGTACATTTCTCTCTAATACTCACAATGCCCTGTGAACTTTAGCCACCTTGGCCTCCTCATACTCTTAGCTCTGTTTCCCTAACTTGAGGATGTCTCTGGGCTATACCTGGGTTTCCCCACCCGGAAATGTCCTGGAAACTCTTCCATGCAGTAAGCTGGGGTATCAGAGGGCTCACCTTGTTTGCTTCCCATCTCTCAGGCATCATTGTCCTTCATTGCCTGATATCCAGTAGCTTGAAAACTGTTGGCTTGTGTGTTTTTTCTAGTTTCTTAGTTGTTCGAGGCATTATACTAAATTCACAACCTGTTAAGCCATGTTGGCCAAAAGTATATGTCTCTGCCATTCTTTTAAAACTATTTCCCTTTGATTTTAGCTTCTATTGGGTAATGTTTTTTAACATTTTATTTATTTTTGAGACAGAGACAGAACATGAGAGGGGGAGGGGCAGAGAGAGACACAGAATCCGAAGCAGGCTCCAGGCTCTGAGCTGTCAGCACAGAGCCTGACACAGGGCTCAAACCCACAAATGTGAGATCATGACCTGAACTGAAGTCTGTAAGATGCTTAACTGACTGAGCCACCCAGTTGTCCCTAGATTGGGTAATATTGAACTGTATGTTAACTATAGAGTTTAAATAAAATTTTGAAAAGAAGGGGGAAAAAGATTGGATAACTTAGCTAAGGACAGAGTTAATTTGGATATAGTCCTTTTTTTCCTGGCAAGCAAGCCAGTTTTTCAGCCATATTAGCTGTAAGAAATGCCTTAGGGTAAGAAAAAACAGAAGGTAGAATAAAAGTGTATGGTGAAGCCCAAGTCTGGTAAAATACTGATTGTCTTATCACTTAGCCCTGATTACATGTTGAGGAAGGATGGTATGGTCGCTGTGGCAGCAGTTTCTGAACATAACCCTTCAATCTCTGCCATCAGGACCTAGCTGTTCAGGGGCATCTGGGTAGCTCAGTCAGTTAAGTGTCCGGCTTTGGCTCAGGTCATGATCTCACGGTTCGTGGGTTGGAACCCCGCGTCGGACTCTGTGCTGACAGCTAGCTCAAAGTCTGGAGCCTGCTTCAGATTCTGTGTCTCCCCCTCTCTCTGACCCTCCCTGCTCATGCTTTCTCTCTCTGTATATCAAAAATAAATAAAAAACATTAATAAACATTAAAAAAAAAAGACCTAGCTGTTCATTACAAGAGCAATTTAAAGTGAAGACTCTTAGAGACCTAGGATCTCTTGCTTCTTCCCCCATACAACCCAGGCATATTTGAATGTCTCTAGGTATGCTTAAGACAGAAGGAAATCTGGGGCAAAGTAATATTTTTGAAGGTAAGCTCACCCAGTATTTCTGCAATAACAAGATTGCCTTGATGCGTAGAGTAATGTGAGGATTCCAGACCCCCACCCTTTACATAGTTTTCCACTTGAGTTTGGCTCTTTACCCCTTGTCTCCTTTTTTCTGGATAGGTCTGTCTGCAGGTCAGATCTCCCAGGTTATTGTTGGAGATGAGCAGCGACAGTACCTCTTGGTGACTGGGCAGGATGTAGATGATGTCCAGTTAGCTCAGCGTTTGGCTCAGGCAAATGAGATTGTCTTGTCCTGGAACTGCTGGAAGCTCTGTGAGCAGTCCATGTTTGAAGTGGAAATCATGAGGGAGGATGAAGCTGTGAAGGTAGGAGGCTGGTCCCATCAACTGCATGTCCTAAAAAGGCCTTCCTACTACACAGGGCAGCGCTCTGGTGGTGGTCACATATGGCTTGACCAAACCAATGACCATTGGAACTCAATTTTGGAGAGAGGTGAAGGATATTCTCCCAGGAATATAGATGAAGCAGATCAATGAGGCTGGAAAGATAGATGATAAACAAGGGAAATGGCATCCTCAGGCCCTTTCTTAAGGGGCCATTGGTGGTCCATTTGGTGGGTGGGCACACAATTGAACAGTTTCCTTTCTGTAGTTAAGAGATATTCGGATCATTGACCCATTTGATTTTGATGAGCATTTTGACAAGTGCCTCGATTACCTGCCACATTACCGGACAAGGGCTGGTAAGTTACTTGATCCTTTCTACCCAACCAAAACTTTAAAAATAAATTTTCTATATGGCTGGAGACATTTCGTTTTCCTTTTCTTAGATACTTTAAGGACTGCCCTGGATTTGGATCCAGACTCTGCACTTGAACAAACTCTGCGGAAGCACATAATGAAAAACCTTTTGAAAAAGGTTATTTTCTAGTTCTGAATTGTAATGTAGACTATGTATGTATTAATGTCAACAGGTGTATATTTATATGTGATGCCTTTTCATATTGTAATGCCAACAGATGTCCCATCTGTACCAATTACTATGATGAAATGTCTTATCACTTCAGATTTCTCAGTTCTAGAAAGTGGAAGCCATATTTATTTTTCAGTTTGTCCTTCAAGAAGCTAGTAAACATAAACTACATAAACTACATAGGTGTAGTAAATATGTGTTGATTGATTGTGTATATAGAATCTATGAATCCCTTAGCAAGAGATATAATCACTAATAGAATGGACATATCAGACTAACTCATAAAAAGAAAACATAGGGGCGCCTGGGTGGCTCAGTCAGCTAAGTGTCTGGCTTCAACTCAGGTCATGATCTTACGGTTCATGGGTTTGAGCCCTGCATCGGGCTTTGTGCTGACAGCTAGCACAGAGCCTGGAGCCTGCTTCAGATTCTGTATCTCCCTCTCTCTCTGCCCTTCCCCTGCTCACACTGTCTTTCTCTGTCTCTCAAAAATAAATAAAAACATTTAAAAAAATAGAACATAAAATCCTGGCAGATTTCATCAGTGAATTAGATTTAAAGTCAGTTTTAATTTCAAGTGCACTGGTTGGCACATCATCTATACCTCTCAAACCTGAATTTTAAGGTTTTTGTCTGACATTTGTAAGTTATTTTCTCATACTCACCGTGAAGTATAGAATTTAAATGCCTGAACATGATACTGAGAGTTGAAGATACAGGCATCATCACTCACTGTGTCTTTGCAGATTGATGAAGGGCAGCCAATGGAATATATATCTGAATTCCGTACCGTGACTATGGTTTTGGTCAGCTTAGAGTTCCATAAGTCAGCATGGATGTTGCATTTGTGTCATCTTATCCAGGAGGCTGCCCTCTACATCTCCACAGTCATAGAGAAAGGAGGTGGCCAGCTGAGCCAGATCTTTATGTTTGAGAAAGTAAGTACAAGGAAACTTGACCCATCAGCTTTGAAGGTGAGAGAGGAATAATAGTCTTGTATCTCACATAACACCCGTGTAAGTCAGATTCCCTGCTTTTTCTTTTGTGACAGCATATGACACCGGGTACCTGCAAATTACTTCCCATATCCTTTTTCATTCCATTATTATTGAAAAATCTTTGTCAGAGCAAAAGAATATTTTTCTGTCTCTATTAAAAGTAAACGTAATCAGATTAATCGAGGAGCTTGGAAAAGAGTAGTATCATAATACATGACATTATAGATGAATAAAATGTGGGCAGGTAGACTTAGCTCCAAGCATATAGTAGAAATCGAATTTTTGAAAAGTTCTTGACATCAATTTTTCTTGTGTTTTAAGTTTCAGTTCTTTGAATAGTTAGTTAAATCAAGATTTCATTTCTTCTTTTATTAATCCCCATGCTGATGTGACCCGGAGTGTCCATTTAACGAATCCTATAGAACTTGCCATTCCTAATAGAATACCAGTGGAGAAAGGCTCTGGCTGCATCCAGGGAAGCTGGTGCAGTTGAGGCAAGCCACAGCCTTTCCCCGGGTAAACTTCTCTTTTCCTTCTTTGTCATCTGTCCCAGGTCTGCATGTTCCTCTGCGTTTTTGGCCTTCCTGGGGATAAGAAGCCAGATGAGTGTGCACATGCCCTGGAGAGCTCCTTCAGCATCTTCAGCTTCTGCTGGGAGAATCTTGCTGAGACCAAGTGAGGAGGAAAGTGGGGCAGGGAGGAGCTTCTCGGGCCCCAGGGGGCTCTTCAGGCAGGGGAGGAGGGAGTAACAAGTGTAGGGGTTGAGAGTGTCCAGAATCTGCCTAAAGGGGAGGGACACGCTAAGGGAAGTCAGAAAATAAGATCTACTAAGAAATTATTAGGTACAGAATTATGTACTAGATACTCAGGGAAAATGAAGATAAGTTGCCATCTAAGGGGGTGAAAGAGGGGGAGGAGACGAATATACCTAGCAAGGTTCAAGAGCGCTGCAAAGGAACAAGCAAATGTGCAGACTAATGTAATACAGACAGTGTATCTGTATGTGGTGGGAATGTAGAACAAAGGCTGCCTATCTACAGGGAGGGGAGAAGTGGGAAGAGAGGTTGTGGGGCAATGCCTAGATAGGAGGGACCACTGCTGGTTAATGCTCTCCTTCTTGGCTTTCAATCTTACTAGTCCCCCTGACTTTTCTGGAATTCTCACTGAACTGATCTCTCACCTCCAAACCCACCCCCCACCCTCCCACCTTCTACAAAAGCCTTGTTCTAATGAAGGTAAAGAAAATTCCATTTTCCCGCTACAATGTGGATTAGAATTTTTCAGATGACCTTTTTTCTCAATAGAAAGCTCTGAGGAAGGTATATCCATAAATAGACTCAAATTTGAAAACAGTTATTTTTAATGTTAACATGTGTCAGAGATTTGTTTGCTCTGTTTATTCAAAATGAATAAAAATTGTATAGTGCTTTAACACTTTAGTATATGCTACCAATGTTTGTATCCTAACTCTTTTACACATGAGGAAACTAAGGCTATAGAAGAGGAGTTTCTAGCATATAACAGAGCATGTAATGAAACTCAGACCTTCTGTCCTCAAATCCTGTGTCATTTTCATTACCTCACAGCTGCCTCTTATAAAATGCAACTACTCTCCAAAAGGCATAGCATACAGTAGGAATTTGTTACCATTGTAGAGGCACCATAATATCTATAAATACTCTTAATATTAGTACTGAACAGTAACTCAGAAATTATCTGACCCAACTTTTTATTTTACAAATAAGAAAGATATTTAAGTTGCTTCATAGATAGTCAAACTCTTAACCCAAGGCAGGTATGTGTTGGCACTTCTTTTAACATTGATGGGATCCGCAGATCCCACTTACGGCTCACTTCCCCACTTATCTCTATAGTATAGGTGTGCTGGGCCATTGCTTCCAGTGCTGATCTCTTGTGCTCTTGAATTTTCTATTGGCCTGTGGCCTTCAAGAGCCCTGAATGAGACAGTCATTTCTTAGGCCATATTTTATGCTTCTACTCTTATTTATTTTAGAATATAGTAGATTTTAAGAGCTAGATAGAATCTGAGAGTTCATCTGATAATAGTCTCTTCTTAGCTAAGAATCCAGAAACTAAGATCCAGAGCTTATGTTGGTAAAACCACATAGCTTGACAGTGCCAGAGCCTGAAAGCTAGTTTCCAGCTCAGTGTTTCTTTCCTTGAAGATAATTACTAATTCAGTAACATTAGTTCCTTAATAAATCGTGAAAAGAAGATTTTCATGGCCAAATATGTTTGGGAAGTGTTGCAAACTATATTTCCTTCTTAGAGGTTCACAATATAAATTAATATCAAAGGTTTGGGGTGGGCTTATAATAAAAATATTTGTTATATTTTGTTTTAATCAACATTTCCCAAATTTACTTGATCACTAAACACTCTTCTCCAGAAAGACCTATAAACAACTATAAGAATGAATGTTTTGAGGAGCATGTTTTGGGAAATGCTGCACTAACAAGATGCTAAAGCTTGCCTTCTTCACCCGAAATTCAAGTGTAGAGATGTGGCCTCCAGGGTTGCCTGTGTGATGTCATCAGTAGCAGATACTGGTGTTCCTGTCTCTCCGTGTCACATCAGCCTCACCCAGACCCAGAACCATATTCCACGTCTCCTTTTTCAATGACCCTGTTCACCTCGGGTCATCTTCTAAATTCCCCTTTCTGACCTAGGAAATACCTTCAGTTTTCAGTTCATTGACAGAAGAAAGAAGATCCTCTGAGTCCCATGATTGATCAGGCTTTTCTGGCTTGTGAATACTTCTCCAGGATGTTTTTGAGACTCAGGGAATGAGTCTCAGAATCTCATCATTATCGTTTTTCAGCACCTCTTTATGCATCTCTATGTATGTTGAATAAGTAATGTATTTTTCATCAATGAAGAGTCTCTTTTAAAAAAGGAAGAAGGAACATAGACTGCTAGGAAGAACAAGGGGGAATTCTAAAGTGCAGTAGAAAGATATGAGAAATGACCAAGTGAGAAACGTATTATTTGCTTTGCTCTCATAGCCTTGTTAATAGCTGAGTTTAATGTATTCGTAAATGTATTCATTCAACAAGCATTCATTGAACTCTACTCTGAGCCAGGCACTGTGTTAGTTGTGGTGGATGTAAAGAGAAATAAGACACTACCTCCTCTACTAAGTAAACAGCTAACTTTAATAACATGAAATGTAAGTGCAGGAATAAAATGATATAGGAGCTGCAGCAAAGTGCTCTGGGAAGAAAGAGTTAATTTTCCCTAGAGGTCACAGAGAAATCTTGACTATAAAGGCAACTTTTGAACCAGGTTGAGAAGGAAAGGAGTTGAAAGGTGGAGAAAGCGGGAAGGGGCACTGTAGACCAAGGAAGTCTGGTGAAACATCAGGGGATGTTTAGTCTTATTCTTGTTGTGGCAGCAGAACTGGCTGCCTGGTTCTTGTCTTGGGTGTCTCTTACTCACCCTGAGCAATGGGCCCAAGTAAGAGTCCTCAATCCTGTCATTAGGGCAAGGCAGTAGACTTTTGATGATGCAGGAGACAATAATGTTAGCATTGTTGCCATTTTTTATGCCTCTGCAAACAACTAAAATGAGTTTATATGTAGAATGAACTTGAAACTAATTTATGCCTCATTGTACCCTCTTTCTCCATCTGCCTATCTTATCTATCACGTGAAATTTTCACAGCAAGTAAATTTTCACACCAAGAAAATCTGATTATTCACTTGCTACTGTATGAATTTGCCACCTTTGAGCCTTTGCTTCACCTGGAACAGTATATGCCCCCTCTTTTTAAATAATCCATATTTCTAGTAGAGGTAATCAATTTGAAAGTACTTCAAAAACTGTATATAATGATCTAACAGATCTAAGGTATTTTTATTTAGTCTTTCTGATGATAATAGCTCCCCAACTAAAACTCCTGGAGTATGGGGACTATTTTGTTTCTTTGTACTTTGTATGCATCATATGATGTGGACAGACAGCAGTCTCTGGCCTTTTCTATTCGGAACTCTAAAGCTGGACATCTTGATGTGAGGAGTGACAGATGGAGCACCTGATGTGGAGGCTTCTGACTACTCACCCACTGTCGCTTTTCCAATCCCCAGGCTTGTTTCCATCAGTGTCACCAGTGGACCAGCATTCTGCGGCATGATTGGGGCAGTAGCAAGACACGAATATACAGGTAGAGTAGGTCATTGGCCTGTAACCTCAATGACTTAGGGGGTGATTGTGGAAGAGATGGTCCAAAAATTCTCTGTCCTTTTCTTTACTGTCTCCTGACACAGTTATTGGCCCAAAGGTGAGTCTCGTGGCCAGAATGATAACTGCTTATCCAGGTTTGGTGTCCTGTGATGAGGTAACATATCTAAGATCCATGCTACCTGCTTACAACTTCAAGAAGCTCCCAGAGAAAATGATGAAAAACATCTCCAACCCAGGGAAGATGTATGAATACCTTGGCCATAGAAGATGTATGTGAGTGTCATTATGTGATAGTTTATTCTCATCTCTTTTACAGAATCAGGGTATAGAAATAACTAGTGTTTGTATGAAACTAGAAAGAAAGATGCCTCTAGATGCTTCTAGTGTTGACTTGCTGGAATAAGAGACATAAGACGAGATCTTTAGCTTTTCTATTTAGCTCTTAGCTAGTTCCTCAGTGAACTTCTATAGTGCTGTCCAACAGGAAGAGAATGCAGTAGGTCGCAATCTGGATGTTCTTTTCTTTGTGTACTTCACAATGTATTTACTTCTCTGAGCCTGGAGCAATCAATAACTCTCCCCTTCCCCCCCAAAGATTTTTAATTTTTTATAACTCTTTTATATAGAATTCTGGGCCTTTTCAGTTATCTAAGGTACTTGCTGATGAGCACAAATTGTTCTCTATCTACTTACAGATATATATTCTATCTATCCCCATCTATTTTTAATAGAGACATTTCCCTTTGTCCTTTTTCCCAGAATGTTTGGGAAGAGACATTTGGCCAGAGAGAGAAAGAAAAATCACCCTTTGTTAGGTGAGTTTTATTTTCTATCTTAGTTCTTATTTTTTTTCAGCTATATATGGTTAAATGTGATTTTTTAAAAATGTAAGACTAAAATGCTTCTAAGTCTGCATTTAAATAATAGAGAGCAGGCTTCTTAGTGAATTTATGTTCATTTTGAAGTGGTCTTGCCATTTCTTTTCCTTACTGAATGTTCACACTTCAGGTGGCGTCTTCTCACTGTGCCTGAGACGCACCACATTTAGTAAGAATGTCTGTGAGTCAGATTTCGGCTGTTGAGGTCTACTCAACTTGCTGTGGACCATCTTTAGAGAGAAATTCCTCATCATGAGACAGGAAAGAGAGCCCCAAGACTGTTATGTCACACACTGTGTATTTTCTAGCTTTGTATTTGTCTTAATTTGTATCTCTTAGTTTTTCATCTTTACATAGCAGTAATCGACTTTGAGGATTAAATTGTTATCATGGAAATTTTTACAAAAAGCTAAAACAATATAGTAGCTCTCATGTCTATGTGATGTCTGATTATTCTTAATATTGTTACTTAAACTTTGGAGCAAACCCCCAAGCCCAGCACACTTTCCTGTATAGTTGTGAGTTGATTTTATAGAAAGAGATGTGAAGCCTCATCAAAGAATGGAATTCTGCCCAAGATCCTAGGGCAGAAACCATTCTGAGAATCACCTTTGCAAAATAAATATAGAGTGTCTACTAAAAAGCACAGAGTATTAGGTACTCCCTGTCTCTCTACAGACCGGGAGAAAGAACTGGAAGCCTTTCGAATGGCACAGCAGGAATGTTTGCACCAGAAGAAGGGGCAGGCAGTTTTGTATGAAGGTGGAAAAGGCTATGGCAAAAGTCAGCTGTTGGCTGAAATAAACTTCCTGGCCCAGAAGGAAGGGCACAGGTAAAGAGTCCTGGGTCTGGCTTAGTGTCTGCTTCTCTTGAGGCTCCTTCCTCTCGTTGGTGAGACTCTTGTATCATTAGATTCAGCATCCTTGGGCTGGTGGAGTAACCTCTCTATGGGCCAACGGACTCCCAGTGACCATAGTGACATTCACCAGGGTGTTGCCATTGAAGCTGAAGGAAGCAGATTTCAAGCAGTGCTTCTATGCCATCCAGACCCTCATGGCCATCTTCTTTGAGATTGACACATGTCCAGCCTATCACCGCCAAGAGTACCTACACAAACAGCTTCGTGGGATGGTGGAGGAACCTCTTCATTGCCTTTTTAATGACCTCTTCTTTGTGAAGGTAATGCTGAATTGGATGACTCACAGTTATTTTTGATGGATAGTTGGACTCAGGATTGTTTTCTAATCTAATGCCCCTTGGCAATATCTGTATAGCTTAAGAACATATAGTTAGCAGTGACAGGATTGAGATTTGAAATCCCTTCAACACCAAAACCCAGGCTTTCTCTTTTTGGAAGAGAGGAGATTCCAGGACTGACTCCAATACTTGCTAATCATATGTCATGGCACAAATCACTTAGCCTGAGGTAAATTTTTTCACCTGTGAAATGATGATTATAGAACTTTATGTGATTTGTACATACATTTTTAAAGGAGGTAGTATAAGAGATCATAGTGTAAATGTGAGAGTGCTAAATCTGTCAGGGTGATACTGGCCAGTTGAGCATCCCCAGCGATTTTATCCATGTGTTCTCAAGTCAGTTGCAATGTTTTGTTCTCTATCCCTAACCATAGAGTATGTCACTTGTACCAGCCTCTGAATCTCAAAAGCTTCCAGTGGTCTAGGATTCATGTGGTACCCAAGAGCAAGTGGGCTAAGAGTTTCCTGGTGCAGAATTCTTATTCATCCTCCATCACTTCTCATCTACCAAACCTACAGGGCATTGTATCTAATGGAAAATAGAAAAAATGAAAATGTCTCCAGTCTCTTAGCATAGCCCTGTCTTAGGCCTCTCCTAAGGCTCTTGCCCTTGCCAAAGTGGTGGAGGAATGACCTAGCTTTGACTCTCAGGTCTGTGGCAATCATGTGCCTAGGCCTAGGAGTCTGTTAGGAGATATTTATTGCAGTTCTTTCTGACAAGTCTCATGCACTCATTCATTCTGGTAGACTTGGAATAACTGGGGTACTGGAGCTGTCCAAAGTGACATCGCTAAGTCAAACCTGTCCCTTTACTTCTTAGTCGTGACTTGTTAAGGGTTTGCCAGAGTCTGGGTATGGAAAGGCGCTCCCTCTCCAAAACTGCCAATGGATTTTCCATCTCACTCTTTGAACTAAATATTGATTTTGGATTGGCATTTGTGTCCCTATGCCCTGTCCAATAGAAGAAACCCATTCTCACTCAAAATAGAATCATTTTCTGTTCCCTTTGGAGAAGCTGTATATTTTTATTAGATTGTCATTGCGAATGCTAATCTATGAATAATTTTCCTGGTTAGTTTCCCTTATCCTTCAAAGTTTCGCACATGGATGACCTGACCAGACAAAAGAAGGTTAAGGCGTGTTTTTCTCAGGTGCTTCAGGAGGTGGGTACTTTTGCTACATGCCATTAACTCTTGCTATGTGAAGATGGTTCATACTTACTGTAATCTATCCACAGCACACCTTGACTTAGGCCTGTCTATTTGTTGATATCTTCGTTGTTTGTATCTATCTTTAACCTTGAATCAATCCTTTGCATAGCATACAAGAAAAAGTCTTTGCTCTTTCCTGATCCTTGTTTCTTATTGAGATTTTAGTAACTTAGTTATAAAGCAATGATTTCTAAATACAAATAGATAGCTGTTTTACTTCCTATTTATTACAAATACACTCAAGCCTTAACCCAGATTACAGAGTCAAAATATCTATGAGCAGAAACTGATACAGTTATTCTGGAAAGCAATCTAGAAGTGACTAGTCAAATTTTAATAACATGCATCCTCTAGACCTAGAGCTTCCCCTTGTGGATCTGTGTCCCAGGGAGTGTGCTCACTGCAGTGATCGTGGAGGTGAGGGAGGTGTTGGCCTGAACTCGTGGATGTGTAATACAGAAGAGTAGAAGTAAGGGAATAGATTAGGTAGTAAGAGAATAGAAAACATTGCAACACAGAGTGGTCTTAAAAATAATCCTGAATCAAAGGAGAGAAATAATGAGATCTGTAATACAGTAGCATTTACATAAAAACAGTTTACTTGATCAAACAGTGATGCACATTTTATAAGAACACAATACAAACAAAAGTATTCCAGTAAACTCCTCACCTGCTGTGGCAGGGCCGTGGGGAATGTGGATAAAAATAAGGATGTGTTTTTAAAGTGGGGCCTGGTGATTGGTAGTTTTAACAGCCGCCAGGTAATTCTGATGTGCAGCCTGGTTTGGAAATTATGGATATAGAGTCTTATAAATTCCCAAACGGTTTGAAGCCTTTGCCAAAATAAAACATTTGAAAGCTTCAAGTTTGATTTGGAGAATGTTTTGATGTTTATTTTGTTTCTAAGGTAGAGTATTTTCTTGTCCAAAGAAACTCAATACATTTCTTTAGAAATTAGAGTGACTATATTTTATATTTGTAAGGTAAAATATTTCCTGGACTTAGGACACATTTTATTCTGCAGACCCCAGCCTGTGTTAACCTTTTATTTAAACTGCTGCTGGGAAATTCATGGTGAGATTTGAAAATCAGCTGACTTCATTTCTAACTAGAGGTCATCCTTGTTTCTTTGCTGTTATTTTCAGGCAGTGAAGGAAACACCGCTAATTTTCCTCATTGATGAAGCCCAGTATATGGATGCAGCTTCCTGGGAGTTTTTGGAAACATTGCTCTCCTCTCTGCCCATCATCATGGTGATGACATTGACCCCTACCATCACCTTGTGTGACTGTGCCCAGCACTTCCTGCAGAGCTCTCAAGCTGTCCTGGTGCCCATTTTGAAGTTGGCAGTGACCTCACTGTTGAGAATGGCATGTTGGGAACTGGGGGTAGTGAGCATCCCCCAAGAGCTGCAGATGTGAGTGGCTAGGACTAGCTGGGCACTCCATTAGGGGCAGGGCCAGTGCCATAATACAAGTGAGAGGGCTCACTACCAAAGTCAGAGAGAATGGCGTTAGTAACCACAGTGAGGCCCAAGACCAGATTTAAGGATACTCAGTCTCCTAGTACACCAGTAAAGGGCTACCTCCCTGGGCTGTCCATCCAGGTATTCACCAGGCAGGGCTTGGATGGCTTGCTTCATGTGTCAATGATGTGTGGACAGGCCACTTTCTAGGGCTCTATGGTAAGGGGATGTTAGTTCTTTTTAACAGCAATAGAAACAAAATAGTTAGAAAAGTTACTGCTAAAATACATTTCAAAGCAGTTTTTTTTTTTACATTTCTGTGCTGCTGCTTACCTCTGTTAACGTATATCATCAAGAGCAGACTTTAACAGAAGAAGAAGTATTCCTCAGTGTGAAATACCCTTGTGCTTGGCTCTCTGCAAGCAGGCATCTTTAGTCAGCAATCCCTACTTATCTCTCTGCAGCTACCTTCTCCACAAGTGCTTTGGAAACCCTCTCTACTGTGGGGTCTTATGCCGGGACCTTCTCTCTAAAGACATATTGCTCTTTCATGAACTCCGAAAGGAGGAGGAGAACAGCAAGTGGGAGGCCCTCTCAGGTGAGCTTAGCTTCCTGGTCCAGCCACTGGAGTTTATTCTTTGACATGGCATCACCACACCATTGTGAGACATGTGCCTATTCTGTTCCCTGCTAACCTCCTAAGCAAGATTAAGCCTTCTCGGCCTGCCTCAGAGAGCTTAATGGAGTCAATCCATCTACTATATTATAGTTCCTCTTTCAGCAGCCCAAGAGGTGGGAGAGGAAAAGAGGACTTATAAACAGAAGGGTTCAAAAGAGAATTGCACAGTACTGATGAGAAGGACGGATGGGGGGGTGGTAAAAGGAGGAGGGTAGGAGAGGAGGAAGGGGTAGAAGCATGTGTAAATCTGGAAAGGCATCCTAGGGCTGTGCTGCAATAGAAGAGAGAGCTACTAGAAAGTAAACAGGAAGAGTGAGAATGCTCCATACCATATGGTGCAGAAAGTGTTGTTAGTTTCTGAGAGAACATCAGAGAACAGACAGGATGGGCGGGGTAAGCCGCTTTAAACATATGCTCTTTTAACTTCATCCTGTTGGTTTCTTGACTAAATTCTTATATTTTTGTACCTTTAAAACTACAGTCCCTGAGTATGGTGTTTTCCTCAGTCATAGTCTTCTTTCTCTGTAGCCAATGCCATGAAATCCACACTGTTTAGCATTCCACCTGCTGGCTCCGAGGACCAGGAACTTTATATCTGCACGGTCAAGGATGATGTGAATTTGGATACCATGCTTCTCCCACCATTATTAAAAGGCAGGTCACTTGAAAACCTGAAGTGAGCCAATGACAGGTGTCATTGCACTTAGTAATTTGGTGGTTGATTGAATATAGGTCTCTCAATGTCATGTGAGTTTCCTTTTCTTAAAAAAAGAAAGAAAGAAACCTGCCTTCTAGAAATAAGTTCTGGTGTTGCCCAAAGAGGCCCTGAGTGACTTGTAATGCTACTTGAGTAGTATTTTACTTGAATTTAAAATTTTAAAATTTTAAAGAAATTGAGTAGTATTTTACTACTTAAATTTTAAATTTACTTAAGTTTTACTTAAATTCATTAGCCCCTTTGTTCCCTGGAGGTAATGACCAAGGAAAGTCTTCTTGTTATTTGATAAAAATCATATCCTGTGTTTCCCTTCGTGCATGTTCCTGTGCTAGAGGAAGCAGTCAGCAAGGGAGAAAATGTGGCCAAGATTTAAGAAAATCTATGGTGCTAGTGAAGAGACAGTGTTATATACATAGCAGGAGTGTAATCAAAAGCGCAAAATAAGTTTATAATGACTGCTGAGATAAAGAATGAAGAAGCCATCAGATTTGAGTAGGCATAGTCAGACAGGGGACATTCTTCTTAGAAATGAGGAGGTTGGGTTTATTTCATGCTCTCTCTATTCAAGTGTCTGGTGGTAGGGTACCATATGAAGCACTCTTTGGGAATATTATGATGAATAAGGCTGCCTTCAAGTCAGGTATGATCTTCTTGAGGATATAAGACATGCATATGAAATGGCAGTACAGAACACCTTGCTAGTTAAGAGCAAGGTTTTGGTGTCAGAAAGACCTGGGTACCACTGGCTTCTCCACTCACTGGCTCTGAATCCTCAGATAAACTTATCTAAGCCTTAGCCTTCTCATCACTCCAGTGAGGATAATGATAGCCCCTACCTTCAGGCGGTTAGCTGATGATTATATGAAATAAATCATTATACAAAATAGTTATTCAATGAATGATAGCTATTATAAGTTAGCACTCATATCTATAGGTCCATCTTGATGGTTTATACTTCTACAACTACAACAGCCTTACTTGGCATTGGCTTTACTAACTTAGAAACATACTGGTCAGAAAACACAGGATCAGGTGGTTTTCTTTAGTGGAAGTCTTCACAGAAGTTTCTACTGTAGCTTAGGTCTGGTGGAATGAGACCATAATGGACGGGTGCTTAGAAGCCCCATGTTCCAACTAGGAACTAGTATCTCTTATAACAGCCCCATAGGCATAAACTCCAGGATATGTAAGGGACATGACCTCTGACAAAAATTAATACACACAAGGAAGCCCAGAACTGTGGCTTACCACCAGTTATTTATAGCTTATTCACAGTTGTCCTAGTCCAAATTCACTTTCCAATCAGGGATCATTGTTACCCTAAACAGTTTCCTGATAACTTAGCTGGCATTCTCATTTAATCAGGATCCTAGGAAATAGTTGAAAAGTTAACCCAAGGTCAGTATTGTCCACAGGGAAGAAAAAGGATTTGTTAACTTGTAAGCCCAAAAAAACCAGCTCATTCAGCAAAGCCTTGGCCTAAATGAAATGCCAAAGCTAGATTGTAAAAGTCCATATAAGTTGTAAAAGTATTAAAAAGGGACCCTGGCATAATTGTATCTCTACTTTATGTATATAATTCTATAAACATTATTTTTCTTTAATTTTTAACATTTTGATTTATTATTGAGAGACAGAGAGACAGAGCATGAGCATGGGAGAGGCAGAGAGAGGAGACACAGAATCCAAAGCAGGCTCTAGGCTCTGAGCTGTCAGCACAGAGCCCAAAGCAGGGCTTGAACTCCTAAACCGTGAGATCATGACCCGAGCCGAAGTCAGATGCTTAACCAACTGAGCCACCCAGGCACCCCATAATTGTAATGCTAGTTCATATGTTATTGGGATAAGAATGAGAGAAAATTGAAGATGTTCCCAACAGGATATCATAGTGATCCAGGTGAAAATGACTACTTATACTACAATTGTTTAGGAGGAAACATACAAGAACATTTAGAAGGAAGGTAAGTGGGTGACTAATTGGTTGTTAGGGAAAAGAAAACGTTTCAGATTGCTCCAAGATTTGGGGCTTGGTGACTTACTGGTTCAATACCAACTGCTCTTATGTATGGGTCAGAGTGTGGAGAGGTGCTATTATGCTTGGAGTTAGTTAAGGTCTTTACTATTATGTGAGTTCTAGGATCAGGAAGCCTGGCCCCCACTTTTAGTGGGCAGTAATAATAAAAAAGTGTCTGGGTACTTAGTAGTCATGAAAATGGGAAGAATTATTGATATAGCTGAATGGTTCAGAGCACAGTTTTGGGCCTACCAACAAAAGGTTTTGGTGACCGTGGAGAGTACAGCTTCAGTGGTTGGTGAAAGCCTGATTGTTGTTGGTTGAACAATGAATGGGGAATGAGGCCAAATGAGGACTAGGAGAGAAAACTCTTAAGAGGTTGGATTGCGTGTAGAAGGAGAGGACAAAAAACAAGCCCTTTTTTTCTTTTTTTTCAGTGAACAGATTATTAACACAATGTATTCTGTGTTTGTATAAAGCTCGTTCACTGTTCTTCCTCCCCGCCCTCCCACCAGAAATAGCAGTAAACCAGCTGGATCAACTGAGCCCAGAGGAGCAGCTGCTGGTCAAGTGTGCTGCAGTCATTGGTCACTCCTTTCACATAGATCTGTTGCAGCACCTCCTGCCCGGCTGGGATAAAAACAAGCTACTTCAGGTGCTGAAGGCTCTTGTGGATATTCGTGTGCTCCGCTGGTTCAGCGAGAGTCAAGAGCTTCCTGCCGAGTCAATATTACCGCCTGCCTCTGTCAAGATTATTGAACAAACCAAAGAGGAGAAAAAGAAAGAGTCCGGTGAGGAAGAGCTGCTCCCCTGTTCTCACCTGAGCATAGGGCCTGGAGAGAGGATTCCCGTGTTCAGCAAGAAATCAACTTCCTCTGTCGCGGGGCTCAGTCTCTTAAAACTATAGCTAAGAAATGGGGGAGGTGGTTATTTTAATCACAAAGGAACCATGATAATAGTAAGTGAATAACTTGTACTTTTTCTGAATTGTCTTAATTCCAAGAATTCTAGCTCCTTGTTAAGCCCATGTGTTAAGTATCTGTGTTTAGTTCAGAAAATATTGCTATAACCCTATTGGCTTCTAGATATAAATAATAATAAAAGGATAAACTATACCTAATTTTAGAGATTTACAAGAAAAGGATAAGCTGTTCCGAATTTTGGAAATAAACACATGTGGTGTTGAAACAGTCATGAACAAAGCAAGATATACACCGAATGGCTTGTAATCTTGAATTCTCCACATGAAAAATAAAGTTGTGGCACAGACTATCCAAAGCACATATACTCCACAAATAATTTCCCTTTGAGTGTAAAATGTGTTTTGGGCCTTATATTTGAACAGAGCATTTCTGATGACTTGATACTTATAGTCATTTGTAGTCAAAACAGCTCAATTTAGGAAGAACAGCTAAGAGATCTGTTCAGTGTACTTCCGTACCACTGATCATTTCTTCTCTGTGGTACTGGGTACTAGAGGTGCCATTCTCAGACTGGTGTAATATACTTTATACAGAGGATTTATCAACAAAATTTTTTTATAAGAAAAAATTCTAGATTATAAACTAGAAGCATATGCTTGGAAGTTTGCAACTGATAGCATAAAAGGCCTTTTAAGGGAGACTTAGATTTACCTGGATTTTCCTGTATTTCAGATGCGGGCGCTCCTCTCAGGCCTCAAGAGGAACTCTCCCTGTCTCAGACAGAGGTGCTAGAGTTTGGAGTGCCGCTCCTACGGGAGGCTGCGTGGGAGCTGTGGCCCCAGGCCCAGCAGGTAGCCCTGCACCTCGAATGTGCCTGCTTTCTCCAAGACTTGGCCTGCCGCTGTGGGAGCTGTCATGGGGGGGACTTTGTCCCCTTCCACCGGTTTGCCATCTGTTCTACTAAGGGCTCCCGTGGGACCTCCCGGTTCTGTAGCTACAAGGATACTGGCTCAGTACTAACACAAGTGATCACAGACAGACTGCAGCTGCCTTCTCCCCACGGTAAACCCAGGGGACAGGAAGAGGACATGTGGGCAGCACTCCTCTTTATTCATATACTTGGAGCTCTTCATCCAAAAGGTGGAATCAGATTAAGGGAGAAAAATAGGCAGAAAGAGCCATTTATTCCTGTAGCACCAAAAATAAGAAAAATGAGATCACGCTTGTTTTGGATGGCAATCTTAGGGAAGCTACTTAAATTAATTGGGAAAAAGAACAATACCAATTTAATAGAGTTTCTGTGAGAATGAAAAGAGTCAAAATATATATAATGTGCCTGGCACATGGTTAGTGCTCAATACATTTTAGTTACTGTTTTTATTGTTATTTTAATTATTCAACAATGTACAAAGGTATGGGGCCCTTTTATGTATCAGATGCTGTATCTGGGATTAAGAATACAAACCTAATAAGCCTGGGTCCCTGAAATTACCAGTTTGGGGGGTCGATATAGTCGTATAAATAGAGAGTTTCAGTATGGCATGGTAAAAATGAAAATAGCATATCTAGGCATTGGGGTACGTAGAGAAGGGGCCGTTTGGACAGTCTGGGAAGTGAGTAGGAGGAAATTCTCCCTTGAGGGAAATAATGCCAGAAGTGAGAATTCAGGGATAAATAGGAGTTCGTTACTTGAAGAAGTTTGGATTAGTGAATGCGTGCTTCCCAAGGCCTGTAGCCCTTCTCCCACACCCTAAATGAGTTCATCCTCTTTGTTTTAACATTTTCAGTTATCAGACAGCCCATTTCTTTGTCAACAGCTATTAGAAAGCTTCTTGCATCAAGGTGAAATCTACCTTCTTGCAGCTTCACCAGTTTTTCAGAGTTGTGCCTTTCTCTTTAAGTTTTTATTTAAATTCCAGTTGATGTACAGTGTAATATTAGCTTCAACTGTATAATATAGTGAGTCAGCTCTTCCCTATGACTCCTGGTGCTCATACAAGTGCCCATCACCTATTTCCCCCCTTCCTCCTCCCACCTTGCCTCTAGTCACCATCAGTTTGTTTTCTATAGTTAAGAGTCTGTTTCTTGGTTGCCTCTTTCTCTCTCTTTTTCCCCCCTTTGCTTGTTTGTTTCTTAAATTCCATATATGGGAGGAATCATGTGGTATATATCTTTCTCTGACTGACTTATCTTGCTTAGCATAATACTCTCTAACTCCACCCATGTCATGGCAAATGACAAGGTTTCATTTCTTATGGCTGAGTAATATTCCATTGTATATTATATATCAATGAATATATATGTATATATATTTATATATATATAAAACGTCTTCTTTATCCATTCATCAGCTGATGAACACTTGGGCTGTTTCTGTAATTTGAGTGTTATAGACAATGCTGCTATAAACATCAGGGTGTATATATACCTTTGAATTAATATTTTTGTACTCTTTGGGTAGATACCTAGTAGTGTGATTGCTGGATCATGGGGTAGTTCTATTTTTAACTTTTTGAGGAACCTCCATACTGTTCTCCACAGCAGCTGCACCAGTTTGCATTTCCACCAGCCGTGTAAGAGGGTTTCCCCTTCTCCACATCTTCGCCAACACCTGTTGTTTCTTGTGTTGTTGATTTTAGCCATTCTGACAAGTGGTTGAGGTGATATCTCATTGTAGTTTTGATTTGCATTTCCCTGATTGTAAGTGAAGATAATGCAAAGAAATGGAAAGACATCCCATGCTCATGGCTCCGAAGAACAAATATTGTCAAAATGTCTATACTGCCAAAAGCAATCTACAGATTTAAAGCAATCCCTATTAAATTACCAATAGCATTCTTCACAGAGCTAGAACAAACCATCCTAAAATTTGTATGGAATCACAAAAGATACCAAATAGCCAAAGCAACCTTGAAAATGAAAAGCAAAGCTGGAGGCATTGCAGTTCCAGACCTCAAGTTATATTACAAAGCTGTAGTCATCAAAACAGTGTGTTACTGGCACAAAAATAGACACATAGATTAATGTAACAGAATAGAAAACTCAGAAATGAACCCACATTTACATGGTCAATTAGTCTTCGACAAACCAGGAAAGAATATCCATTGGGAAAAAGACTATCTTTTCAACAAATGGTTTTGGAAAAAGACAGCTAACATGCAAAAGAATGAAACTGGACTACTTTTTACACCATACCCAAAAATAAATTCAAAATGGGTTAAAGACCTAAATGTGAGACCTGAAACTATAAAAACCCGAGAACACAGGCAGTAACCTCTTTGACATCAGCCATAGCATCTTCTTTCTAGACATGTCTCCTGAGGCAAGGGAATCAAAAGCAAAAATAAACTATTGGGACTACATAAAAATGAAAAACTCCCACACAGCAAAGGAAACAATCAACAAAACTAAAAGGCAACCTATGGAATGAGAAAAGATGTTTGCAAATGACATTATTTGATGAAGGATTAGTATCCAAAGTATATAAAGAACTTAGAAAACTCAACACCCAAAAAGCAAAAAATCCAATTGGACAGAAGACATGAATAGACAGCTCTCCAAAGAAATATAACTGGCCAACAGAAGCACGAAAAGATGCCCAAAGTTGCTGATCATCAGGGAAATGCAAATCAGAGTCATGCTTTCTTACCTAATTGAAGACAGCTGCCAAGCCCCGACCAAATCTTCTCTTTTTCTACTTTGATAGAGGCTGGTGTTGACAGGGGAGAGGGATAGGGAAGAGATGGTAAATTGTTGGTAGTAAAGGACTAAAATCAGGAGTTAATCTATCATCTAATATGTGTTCTAGCTGTACATTCTGATGACTCTATGAAGGTGGACCAGTGACTTGGAAAAGTTGGTCATTGGCTGATGAACTCTTTGGGTATTTGCACTTTTGTACTTTCCAAGGAAAAAGAGGAAGATAACAGTGAATGTCCTGGTCTAGGCTTGTGAAGAAATTACTCTATCACTCCTATTTCCTATATGACTCTTCCCTTTTGAAAGGTCAGTGGCAGCTTTAGGTTGCACAGCCTGGTCATTCTGTATGAGGCTCAGGACCTTCCCAGCACAACCAAACCCTGAGGATGCTTCCCAGACTCAGGGCCTCTCTGCAGAGCTGTGCAGACCAGGTGCTGCACGCATCCAGAGGGTGCCAACCACGCATGCTAGGATGTGATGGTGCCCCTGGAAATTATGTTTTGTGGTAATGCTGCCAAACCCATTTCCTTAGTTTCCTTAGCCTTTCTTTACCCTCCCTTTTTGACATCATTCACTAATCAGACAGCTGGTCTTTTTACTTAACACGAGTCCTCCCTCTTCCAGTTCTCTGAGGCACCCTTTCAATCTCACCAGCAGCATCCCCACATCAATTCCAGTTTTGGGTCTTTGATCTGTGAGAAAGCAGCTTCAGAGGAAGAGTCAAATCTGAGGGATAAAGGCTGTTTAAGGCTGGATAGGTAAGGCTGAAAACCCCTACTGGCCACCAAGGCTCCGGTGGATTATGATATCTTGTGCTCTCATGATTTTCTTCACTAGGCCTCACTCTGTGGCCCACTGCCATCTGTTCATAAACCCAATCCACATATATTCAGGGATTTCTTTGATTAGAAGTAGCCATCAAGGAGCCTGGGTGACTCAGGCAGTTAAACGTACAACTTTGGGTCAGGTCATGAGTTCGAACCTGGCGTCGGGCTCTCCTGTCAGCACGGACCCTGCTTCAGATCTTCTCTACACCCCTCTCTCTGCCCTTCCCCTGCATGTGCTCGCTCTCTCTCTCTCTCTCTCTCTCTCTCTCTCTCTCAAAAATAAATAAACATTTTTTAAAAAGCAGTGGCCATCAAACCAGATGGACATATTCTTTATTCATCTCTCTAGCAAATGGAATTAGGGACTGGTTTGGGGGGTTTGAGAGGAGTTACTACTTGAAGGATTAGGAATTTGTAATATACCATCCAGGGTTGTGTGTAGGCTAATATCAAACTTAAACTTACCATTTTAACAATGGGGGAGGCAATTAGGTCATGAACTAAGCTGCAGAAGAAAGGTAGTCAGGAATTCAAAATGTTCTCCGTTATTACAAAGATGGATAATTAAAGATATTTTTTTCTCCCTGCAGATAGTTTCCAGTTCCAGACAAAAGAATGCAGAAATCAGGAGGCCTTCACAAGTGAACACTGCAGGTAAGGGGAGACGCTGAGAGTGGATGTAGGGGGCCAGGAAGTGAGACACAGGTGACCACTAACCCGGGACACTCACCTCACCTGCAGACCAGGAATGCTTCTGACCTCCCAGGAGTAGTGAGTCTTGTACTCAGCCCAGAGTTCAGGTTAACAGAATTGGCAAGGCAGGTTTTGATTCTTTGTGGGGAAATTATTTCTTAGTGTTTAGGAAAAGCTTCATTTAATAGCTCTCAAATGCATTGTACACATAGCAGATTTTTTTCTCCACTGAAAATTTGCCTTCTCAATTATGTTTGGCTCTGGATGATATTAAAATGAATTTACATTTCCTAATCATGTGCCTCCTGGCATTCTAATGCCTAGCCCATCAATTTTAAATGTCCCTACCTTGAGTTTACCAGCCACACTGGAGTTTTCCCATCCTGCTGTCCAACCTGATTTCCTATGGTTTTCAAACAAAAATCTATATTCTTCATGAATCCTTCCCACACTCGCCTGTATATCTTTACTCACACAATCCCCCCTTTTTGAAATACTAAGTGGCTTCCACATTCTCCTACTTATCAGAGTGTTCCCCATTCTTGAAAGCCCTCCCTCCTCAGTTCCCATCTGCCCATCTCGGAGAGCTCTAACCTCTTTTGAACTCATGCTTGTGGCAAGTGCACTGCACTAGGAGTCAGAGTAGTGAGCTCTAGTTGTGGTTCCATTCAGTAGCTGTGAGGTCATTCGGAAGGCACTTAGGCTCTCTAAGCCTCAATTTCCTCATCGGTAATAGGAAGGTAGTTTTTGTGTGTCTGAAAGACAGAGTTGTGGGATAAGATGGTGTTGTATAAAATAATGTTCAAATATGCTATGACAAAGTTCAAATATGCTAGTAGAGAAATGTATTATTACTTACTGTTTTGTGTCATTGTTGTGTGCTTATTTCACACATTGTCAGTTTACTCTTCAGTGTGGTCATTTCCCCTCTCAGCCACTACTTAGATTGGCTTTAGGTTTAAAAAAAAATCCCTAATAAGCCTTAGACATAATAGATCAAGTCCCTGGTTTTCAAAAACTCACGGAGTGATGGAGAGGAACGCTAAACACAGAATTAATGAGTTATAAAGGAAAGCTTTCTGGAAAAGTGGCTGCTTGGAGGCCTCTCTCCGTTCATCTTCTCTCCACAAAGAACCGAGGAAGAGTTCCTGGATCAGGTGAACAGGAAGCTGGCTCAGACCTGCCCTGAGGAAGATGTGTTGACCGCAAAGCCCTGTCACTGTGAGGAAATCCTGAAGTCAGTGCTCTCACCCCTCACCCGGCATTGCCTGGTCATCGGAGAAACCACGTGTGCGTTTTATTACCTGCTGGAGGCCGCCGCTGCCTCCTTGGACCTGTCAGATAATTACATGGTGAGCAAGCTCTGCTCCCTGCCCCTCAGCCCAGCCCTTTCACTTGGGAAGTTTGGTTGGGATTTCTTACTGTCGAGTGAGCTTGCATGAAAAATGGAGGAAAGTAGAGAGAAAGGAGCTGGAAGGGGGTTAGGAGAAAACAGGAAGTGGGAATGTGCCAGTCCAAGAGCACCAACCGCCCCCGGCCCTGCCCCTGACACGCACATGCTGCCCAGCACCCCAGAACTCCAAACCCAGCCCCGATTCCAACCCACATCGTGACCTCAGCACACCCTCAGCCCAGCCTTCGTCCTAGTCACACCACTAGCATCACCCAAATCCTAATTCCGGTTCTCCATCCCTTGTCTTGTTCGGAGGCCTTCTTTTATTTGAGGAAGGCAAGCAGTCTCCTGGGCCCGCCTTCAGCATTCTCATTTTTGAAAAAGCACAAGGCGAAGATCTGTCAGTTTGAGGAGGCGACTTTCTGCTGTCTTCGGTCACAGGTGAGGGCAGGGGTCGACCCTGAAGTTTGAGTTATTTCTCCTTGAGGGTTACCCTAGTATTCCTTTTTAAAAATCTCTTTGTTTTTTGTATGCAATTACAAATGTGACAATGTGATAATAGATTTAACAAATTCAAACCTTAGCAATACACAATTTGTAGAAAGTGAAAAGAGCTCCGTGTTACCCCCAGCAGAGTTAATAATGTGGTGCAAATTTCACCAAGTATACAACCATGGCCTGTTTTGTTACTTTTTAAATAGAATCATATTCTCCATTTTCTTTTATTCCTGACATCACACGCTGAACATTTTTGCGTGTTGGTGCACATCCAGGCCGTTACAGTCGCCAGGTACTCCGTTGTATGCATGGATTGAAGTTTATTTGATCCACCCCTTCTTCGCATGCATGTAGGTTGTCTCTAATTTGAGGTTACTGTAAACATTGCTACAGTGAATATTCTTGTAAATAGCTCTTTCTTCCCTTGTAAGAATTTTTCTGTAAGAGAAATTTCCAGAGGTAGAAATGCTAAGGTGAAAGATGAATGATTTTACATTTATAAATATATTGCCAAATTTTCCATCAAAATGAGTCATTTTCCTCAACTTATGAAGGGGTTACATCTCACTAAATCCATGGTAAGTTGAAATATCATTTAGCTGTACCCAGTATATCCATCACAAATTGAAAATGCATTTAATTAATACACCTAACCCAACCAAACATCATAGTTTAGCCTGGCTTACCTTAAACATACTCAGTGAGAGCACTTACATTAGCATACAGTTGGGCAAAATTATCAAACACAAGGCCTGTTTTATTACTTTATGAAGTATTGAATATTTCACGTAACTTATTGGGTATTATACTGAAAGTGAAAAACAGATTGTAAGTGCATCGTTTGTTCACTCAGATGGCCCCCTGGCTGACCAGAAGTGTCCCACTGCTGCCGCCCAGCGCACGAGAGTATCATACCATACATATGTTGCCACCCCAGGAAAAGATCACAGTTCAAAGTATATTTTCCACTGAATCCACGTCACTTTCACACCACTGTAAAGTCAAAACATTGTCAAGTCAGACCATTGTCAGATGGGAACTATTTGTATATCAAATCAAAGTTTTCCCATTTCTTCATATCCTTACTAACACCAGATGTTATCAGTCTGTTTTAAACTTGCTAATTAAAGTTATATTGTACTTTATATGTATTTCTTAGTAAGATACATTATATTTATTGGTCATTTATTTTTCTGTGAATTGTTTATTCATACCATGTGCTCAATGGAGTATATGTAAACTAATTTTAGGACAACTTGAGTGGTGGACAAAATTTGGGTTAAGGTGGTCAAAAGGTACAAACTTCAGGTTATAAGATAAATAAGTTCTGGGGATGTAACATACATCATAGTGACTGTAGTTAATAATACTTTATTATGTATTTAAAAGTTGCTAATAGATCTTAAAATTTCTCATCAAGGAAAAAAATTTGTGTTGGATACCTAAAATTGATACATTATATGTTAGTTATATCTCAGTAAAAAATATCATGTTGTACACTTTAAACTTACACCATGTTATGGTCAAATACATCTCAGTAAATATAGGGGGGGAAACAACATACATTTGAAAGTCCCTCCCTCAGCCCCATCACTCAGCTACTATGTCCCCTCCCCAGGTTTATGTACCTTTATGTATTCTCCTAGAGGGGTTGGCACACATAAATGTATATGGTCTCTTTCCTTTGTTACACACAAATGGGAGCTCTCTATATTCCATTCTATATCTTGCTTTAAAAAAATAATATACTTCATAGATCATTCTATATCATAGCAGACTTCCCCAGGGAATGAGATTTGTTTAACAAATAGAAATTCTGGGGAAACCATGCCATTAGACAGTCCATTTGCAAAGGACATACAGGAGTAAATGTATTTATTGTGTAAGAATAACCCAGGACAGCTCAGCAACTTTTTCCAGCCTCACTACTATTAAGTCAACAGAACAAAACGAGTTGGGATAATTATCAGTTTATACATAATAACTCCATAACCATGGGAGAATGTTTTGTCAGAAAGCTGAGCTTTAAAATTAAAAAAGAAAATTAAGTAAAAACTAATTTCAGTATAAACCTTAAGATAATCTGGTTAATAGATGTGTATAATGCCTTAGAATGCCAAAGAGAATTATTAGAGATTTTCACATTATTTGTGTTTCATTGCAGACATCTTTGAAGCAACATTAAATAATTATTTCTTTCCTTTATAAGAAGTTATTGTACAGTCTTCCCAAGATTGTTCTGGAATCACCATAGGCTCTATCATTTTCTTGGAGGGTTTAGTCTTAAAATGTGAAGGCTATGCTAACCTCAAGGTTCTTCAGCCCCTGCCCCCCCTCCCCCACCAGCACAGTGATGAGTGCACTGTTGAAGACAGGAAGAATTTGGTGACAGTTCAGATCCGTTCAGCAGCATGTATCTCTACTCAAATGACAGTCCCATCTCAGTCCAGCAGTACCACTTTCTAGATCAAACCTTACTCTCTTCACTGACACACATGTGGGACCTGAGAAAGGAGGGTGTTTTCTCCACAACCCTATATTCTGTTTTCCGCGTGCACGGCCCTCCCGGTGCTGCCTAGTGCGGCCAGGCCCTGCCGTGGCTCACTCACTCCAGCGCTTCAGCAGCCCACGGTCTATCCCCAGATGAAGGCGCCAGTGTGTTAAGTCCAAAACCTCATTCGTAGTACTCTTCCCCTGTTTACTGTTCCTCATTTTTCCCATCTCCAGGTCTGTTTCAACATGGGACAGATCACCCTAGCCAAACAATTGGCCAGGCAAGGCCTTCGACTGCTGAAAAGGAGTTTCCCTTGGACCTGGTTTGGTGTCCTTTTCCAAACATTCTTGGAAAAATACTGGCATTCCTGTTCCCTCAGCCGACCTTCAGCCAACCCTCGTGAGAAGTGAGGAGCCTGGCCAAGTCATCCTTCTCCCATCACAGAGAATTAAACCCGGGCCCAGCCTGGAGTGTCGCCCGTATTGCTCTAAGACTGCCTTTCAAGCAGATAGCAGTTCTATTCCTCGACCTTACTCTCTGAGCCAATGAAATGTAGCAGAATGAGGCCTTTTTTTTTTTTTTCTGAGAAAGAGAGAGTGTGAGTGGGGGAGGGAGAGAGGATCCCAAGCAGGCTCCACACTGTCAGCGCAGAGCCCAAAGTGGGGCTCACACTCACGGAACTATGAGATCATGACCTGAGCCAAAATCAAGAGTCAGACACTTAACCAACTGAGCCACCCAGGTGGCCTAGGACTTCTTTTGTTTTTGAAGTATGGCGTTACACTGCATTTTTCAAATAAAGATACATATTACCCTGTCTCTTTCAACTCAAGATACACATATGTATATGTGTATACATATGTGCACATAGGCATATATACATATATGTAGCAACTTAATATTTCTGATATATATAAAAATATTAAATCGCTACCCAGTTATTGAGCTATAATAATAGGAAATATATTCAAAATAGCAATGTAAAGAATGAACTGGTTAAAAATACTTTTCTGAATTTTTCCAATCAGGAGGGATGACTTGGACCACCTAGCTGGCTCAGTCACTAGAGCATGTGACTGTTAATCTCAGGGTCAGAGTTCAAGCTCTGCTGGGCGTGGAGCTACTTTAAAAAAAAAAAAAAAAGATGATTTCAGAAGGCTTATGGGATTAGAAGTAATGGGATCCGGGAGCACTTCTGAGTTTGAAAGTCTGTAGCTGGCCCCCTGAGAGTAGGTGTGGATTTTTGTGGGGAGGGACAGCTAGGCGCTAGTGCAGACTGAGGACACACTAATCGCTCTGCTTGGTAACAGTAAGAAGAAACTGGCGGTCCTGCAGCAGCGGGTGCACTGCCTCTCCCTGCTTCGGCAGCTCTACAGCCTGGAGACCACGGCCAGCAGCCGCAGGGTCGCCTGCCTTGCCACTCTTATGCAGAAGAACTCTGCTGAGGAGTTTGCAGATGAAGCCCAGGTAAGTCAGTCCTTGCTTTACCACTGGGCCTCACTCAGAAACCTGAAATGCTAGGGAGAGAGATTCCTGGGTTTAGCCAGATTCCACAATAACCCAGACTTAACGGGACATATCGATCATATGTTTGAGCAGCATCTCTCTTATTGAAGTTTTTAGTTGGGTTTCCAGGTTTGGCTATCTGTGAGTTCCCCGAACTGAATGTTGGCTTTTGTGCATATGTTCAGAAGTGGTGGGAGGTAGGGTAGGGGTCATGGCTTTCATCAGACTCTCAAAGAAGTCCATGATCTAAAAAAGGATTAGAATTGCTGACTTAGGAAAAAAGAGGGAAGGGAAATGTCTTCCTAATTTCAGTGTCCATCTGTCTATCTCTCTTTTTTATCCATATGTTCTATAAATATTTGATGAACACCATTATGTGCCAGGCACTAATCTTGATTCCAGGAAAACAGGCAACAGATCAGTGAAATATATAGAATGTGAGGTGCTAACAAACGCAATGGACAAAAATTAAGGGGAGGCAGGGGGCCATAGAGTTCTAGGAGCTGGGGGTGGGGTGTGCAGTTTTAAACAAGGTGCTAGGGAAGGCCTTACCGAGCAGGTGACATTTGGGCAAATCTCTGAAGGAGATGAGAAAATAAGCCACATGGCTGTGAGGGAGAAGAGTGGACAGACAGAAGGCACAGTGAATGCACAAGGCATGCTCTCTGTGTTTGAGGAACAGTGAGGAGGCTGGTGTGACTAGAAGGGAGGAGGCAGAGCCAGGAGATGAGTCAGAGAGCTGGGGAAGGGGGGTGGATGGCAGATGGTGCAGGCCCCTGGGGCAACAGTGGGGGTTTGGACTTTAAAGAAGATGGGAAGCCAGGGGCAGGTTCTGAGAAGAGGAGTGACAGAGTCTACTTATATTTTAATAGTATCATTCTGTCTGCTGTGTTGAGAGTTAACTGAAAGAGGCAAGAGAGGAAGCAGGGAGGCAAGTTAGGAGGCTAGTGCAGAGATACAGGCAAGAGATTGTGGTGGCAGAGCAAGTAGGGAGGACTGGTCTTCTGTCAAGAGGGAACCAACAGGGTTCACTCTTGGATCAGTTCTGGGATGGGAGGAAAACAAAGAGTCAAGGATAATCCCAAGATTTGTTGGACTTCTAGGGGGCAGTCTGCAGAAGGAGCAGATATGAGGGAAGACTGGAACCAGGGTTGAGACATGTTTAATATGATATGCCTATTAGACATCTAGATGGTAGATGATAAGTAGGCAATTAAATATACAAATGTGGTGGTGCATGGGAGAGGTCTGTGCTGGAAATAGCAATTCAGGGGTCATCAGTATGTAAATGGTATTAAAAGCCATGAAACTAGGTAATTTTTCTCTTCTCCACTGTGTTTATTATCACCCAACATTCTATATATTTCTGTGATCTATTGTCTGTTTCTCCGGAATCGAGTAGTGCCTGGCACATAATGGGCATTCCAATGTTAAGAGTTCAGGGTCACAAGGAGAAATTGGCAAAAGAAACTGAGCATGGGGCGCCTGGGTGGCTCAGTTGGTTAAGTGGCCAACTTCAGTTCAGGTCATGATCTCACGGTTCGTGGGTTCAAGCCCTGCATCAGGCTCTGTGCTGGCAGCTCAGAGGCTGGAGCCTGCTTCAGATTCTGCGTCTCCCTCTCTCTCTGCCCCTCCTCTACTCGTGCTTTGTTTCTCTCTGTCTCAATAATAAATAAAAACATTAAAAATATTTAAAAAAGAAACTGAGCAGTTTCCAAGAGAATCTGATGTCCTCAAAACCTAGAAAAGACAATGTTTTAGGAAGAGAGTCATCAATGATGTCAAATGTGCACATACTTATACTAGACATCCAGGCAGCAGTTCTGAAGAGTGCTAAGGAGAAAGCATCAGAGGCCTTCATTAGAGAAAATGTAGAAGTAGTTTGGCCAGTGTTTTCAAGGGGAAGTCTGGGCTCAGAAAATAAGAAGACGGGCAGCTAGAGAAAGTGGTTTGTTTGAAAATCAGGCAGTGGGAATGACTGGCAGGTCCCCATCAGGTGAGCAGCAAGGCACACAGAGGGCTTATGCAGGAAGGGGACAAGATGGAGGTGTGGCGTGGATGGAAAACCAGAATATTTTGGCCCATGTTTGTTTCACCTGCAGGTTGTCTCTACCTATGTGGCCCTGTCCCAGTTCTCCCAAAATATGGGTGACAGGGACAGGTGGCTTCACTGTGAGCAGATGGCCATTCAGAAAAGCAGCCTATGTTGGTTCTCCAGGGAGGGACTGTTGGCCACAGCCCAGCTCATGCAGGCCTTGGCCTACACCAAGCTCTGCCTCGGCCATCTCGACTTCTCCATCAAGCTGGGTAACGTGGCTTGGGGCTGGTGGGCCTAGAGCATTGAGAGAGGCCAGGTTCACAGCTAGACCTCACACTGTGCTCTTTAACCTCCTTAGGTTTCCAAGCTCATGAGATATGCAGACACCTCAAGAAACCAGCCCTGGAGAATCTGGTTCTCTCAGTTCTCTTCAGATCTGCATTTCTGAAGAAGAAGTATTAAGATCATTTTCTGTCATTTGTATTTGTTGCCTAAAAGGGGAGGGTATGATCTCCCAAAGAAGTCTGAAATGGAGAGGGAGACAGTGTTCCATTTCTTGCAGCCAGGCTGTCCAGGAAACATTGTCTTAAGTGTGGGGTTCAGGAGTGGAAACGCAGTCTGTGCTGAGACCTATTCTTCTTCTCCCCACTTCTCCTCTCCTCTCCTTCATCCTCCCTCACCCTTCTCCCCTTCCCCTTCTCTTCCCTACTTTCTCTCCTCCTTCTCCTCCTCCTATTCCTCCGCTTTCCCTTCTCCTCCTCCTATTCCTCCGCCTCTTCCTCCTCCTCCATTTCTCTGCAGAGAGGTAGATAATTGCAGTAGCTCAGGAAAGACGGTGGAAGCTCTCTCAGAGGCATTTTCCCACTTCCCTTGCTTAGAGGTGGGTCTGATCTCAGGCATAGAGACTTTCTGTATAACTAGAGCCCAGGCAGGGAAATATAGGGGTTGTTAGGCTGCTTTGAAAATGTAAGGTCCCCTCTTCTCCTGTACCATCCTCCCCCTCCCTAGCTGGTCTCAGAAGCTCCATCTCTTGGCAGATATGACCTGTGTGTCCGTGTGCTGGAGAGTCAGTGGGTGCTTATTTCCCAGGGTCATGATGTCCTTGGCCTGGCCTGCTTCTATTCTGCTTGCTTAGATCTGCTGCTCTACGGAAAAGGTAAATCTTGTGCAGGGCTCTGCTATACTCCTGAAGGATTCACACCTCAGATAGGGCCCTGTCATGAGCTGTCCCTTGGGCATGGCCCCTGCTCCAACCCCTGGTTCCTTAGAGTGTGATCCAGGATATCTGCATTTCAGATGTTTTCCACTCCCCTGTACACATACCTTCTATACCAGTTCCTACAGGGGACAGTTGATCTCAGCCTGGTTACCTTCACTGTCCACAGGATTGCTGTGTCGGCCCTTTGGCGAGTGTCTGCATTTCATTCAACACTATGAACACAGCTGCATTCTGAACTCGCAGAGTAATGTCATGCTGGGGGTCCACTCGTCTCTGGCCATGTGGTAATGTGGGGTACCAGAGTCACTCAGTGGGAAACGCTAGAAACTTAAGGGCACCATGGAGTCAGTTAAGCTACTGCCTTTTACCCTTCCAGAAAGGGTTATTCTGCAGCTCTAAACTACTCCTAAAGACCTTTTACTTCTCATCACTCCCATCTTAGTAGAGGGACTCTTCTTGACTCTTAGCAGGTTTGGGCCTATAGGTGAGGGTTATGTTGAAGGTTACATTTGCGTCTCCTTCATGTGAGTTAGCAGCAGCCTTGGCTACTTGCGAGCGTCACGGTGCGGCCGCCCAGGAGGTCTTACTGCCTGAAAGAAGATGGGTCTGTGAAAGAGCCATAGGTTGGCAAGCAAGGGATAGAGCTGCGAGCCGTGCTGCCTTCCCTCCAGGTTTGCCCAGGACACACAGTGGACTCTGTTTGAGCAGCACTTCTCCAAGGCTCACCAGTTGGTGCAAAGAACCAATGCCTCACTGTTCGGTTCTCATGGCTTTGTCCGGTTCCTGGAGTGCCATGTGCTGATGCTACAGAAAATGCCAGAGGGTGTCTTCATGCATACTCCCCCAGAGACTCAGGGCCAGACTCTCAAGGTGCCTATTTCTCTGCGGTTCTTCACTTGACACCTAAGTTCTAGTTTGATCCTGTTATGCCCTTTCTGATGCCCGCATCTCCCCCTTCCTCTTCTCCTTGCTGCCTCTGTCTCTCTTTCCTCCTCAAACCCTTCTCTCCCTCCACCTAGGAAGTTTTTCCATGGACCCCATGTGCCCTCACAGATATTCTTGCATGTAGGTCAGAACCAGACTTCCCGACTTGCTGCCTTTGCACAGCTGCTACCCAGTACTGTGAAGATGTTAACAGTTAGCCCTTCTCAGTGGACCCACTCTGGCTGTTTGACACGTCTCCCTACAGCCCTCCCTTCTGTGACTAAGCCATTCTAATTGCCCTGTGTCTCAAAACCAACTTCCAGGGCCTGCTGTGCCCTGAGTAACTCCTCCCTGTCTCCCAAGGCCTGAGTGAGTGTGTTGAGTGAGCACTGTTGGAATGAATTCCTGGTGGAGCAGACTGGAGGAGGACATCCTTGAACTCACGGACTTCCCTCTCCTTTCAGTACTTTCAGGAGTTCTTCTCTCGATGTGCGACCTGCCCAGTCTATCACCAGCGGGTCTCTGAGCTTAAAGCCTCTGTAATGAGAGATGGAAAGAGAGAATCCATGTCCTTGACTAACGTCATCAGACCTTTTGACACCTGCTTGACCAGGATTTGGATAGAGGGAGAATTCCTGGAGGAAAACAACTCCTTGGGAGGAAATTTAGGAATACAGAGTAAGCATTCCTTCCTGGAACCCTTGTCTGAGAGATGTTACAGTCTCGGATTCTTCTAGGCAGTCAAAGGCTGCTCCAAAGTAAGAAGAGACACGTGGCTGCAGGGACTTAGTCCTCTGCAGGAAATTATCCTCTCATGAGTGCTGGACCCGGCCCAGCAGAGGGGGTCCCTCACATTGTTAAATCATATGAGAGCCTCTCTCAGCCCTTGTCTCAGCATCTGGAACCCTCCGGCATTAAAAGTTCCTCCTTGATCCCAGCTTAACCACTGGGTTGTCTCTGTGGTGTAGCAAGATGGTCACCAAGGAAGAAAGAAGCCTTAGAATTCACAATGTAATGTCTGTGAAGGTAAATGGTAAGATGCAGGCAAGGAAAGGAGAGGAAGGGATATGGTTCCTTGCCTCAGGGCCCAGCAAACCCCCTCCTTTTCTAGGGCCATGAGTTAGGTTTGTAAGCACTGAGGACTTTCTTTGGGTTTGTGATATTATGTTCCTGCTTTCAGGATTTGACAGAGTGGCTGATGGCAAGGAGAATAAAGATGAAGAAGAAATTCAAGAATGTGTACGTTAACAAAAAAAAATCATCTGAAGGGACAGTGGTTCTCTTGTATACAACCCAAAGAAATGATCCAAGTTCTCCTTTTTAAGATAGTGTATAGTGTACATATTAAATACAGTAGCCTTTTACCCTCACCACTATGTATATCTTTGTCAAAATAAAAGCCTGTTTCTGAAGCATGAAAATGTAGATCTTCCTTAACTCTAACAGTTATTGGCACAACTGAGGCAGAAATTAGAGCCAGCGGTAGACTGGAGACCTGGGAGGCTCTGGGGTGAACTGATTGCTTCTTATGTAAGGCGAGATCCATTAGCAGATGGAAAATACGGCCCTAATACAGAGGTTGTGGATACGTAAGGAAGGCCGGCAATACACGTGTCTGATGTTGCCCCCTTGGCACAGATGTGATAATGAGCTCCTAAGAAGTCCGGGCTTCTGTGGAGAGGTCCCTACGGCAGTGCACCAGCAGAGAAGCCCAGTTCTCTCCTGGGCTGTATGACTTGGGGATTCCCATGTGAAACTGGGAAATTGCCGAAGTGTGTATGACGCCAGCCCGCCTGTGTTTTACTCTCCCTTCCTGGAGCTGCCACCTTTGACCTCTATCTGTTTGATGCCTGTTCTCACACAGAGCATGACCTTCCCACTAATTTTTACACTTTATACCTCAATCATCTAGTGTTCAGAGTCTGTTAATTAACATTATGATAGCCACCATTTATTGTTTACTTATTCTGTGACAAGCACTATACTAAGTGCTTGAAATACATTCCTTAAATCTTTTTATCACCTCTGTGAAGCAAGTATTTTTATTATCCCCATATTACTGACGAAGAACCCAAAGCTTCGAAAGCTCACACTACAGGAAACACAGCCACAAAACGGTACAGCTGGGATTCTAACTCAGTTGTGATTCCAGAGTTTTGCACTAGGCTATAGAGGCTTCCATGGGACCTAGCCAATGGCAGGCTATCCTGTGCCCAATCTGCAATATTCTGTTCGAACAACCATGATCAGAACTGTGAGGACAGGCAGGTCAGTGTGTGGGGAAAGGAGCCCTGAACTTGCCATTTGAATCATGCTGTCTGGTCTTTACATTCCCTGCTCCCCTCTCCCCTACATCCCCTTTTCTTATTCTTGTTGCTCTTCCTACTCTCTCTCTACTCCCACCCTTCTCCCCCTTCCTTTCCTCTCTCTCTTACCCCTCCTTCCTTTCTCCTCACCCACCTTCCCCCTCTCCTCCTCTCTTCCACTCCTTTAAATTTCTGAGAGGCAGCATAGAGCGGCAGTAGAGTAGGCTCTGGAGCCACACAGCCTGTGTTCAGATTCTAGCTCTGATACTTATTAGCTGTGTTACTTTGGGACAAAATTATCTTCTTTATGCTTTTGTTTCCCTTTCTGTAAGTGAGGATAAAAATAGAACAAAAGAGCATCATTATGAAGATAAAATAAATATAAAGCACTTAGAACCATACCTGCCACAAAGGAAGCCTCAGGTGTTAGTGATTATTATCAATTTAATTTTTATATTTAAATATAGATTATACATTTATGTGGGCCAGAATTCAAAAGGAATTTTCACTTAACAGTGGAAGTCTTTCCCATTCTTGTCCTCCATGATCTGTGTCACCGCTTCTTTGTGTAGCCTCAAAAAATTATTTTGTGCACATGCAGGCAACCTCATATATTCTGTACTGCACCCTTCTTTCTCATAAATGGTACTAACTAGGCATACTGTGATGCTCTTTCCTTTTTTCTTTTTTTCTTTTCTCTTGCCATTTGTTCCCCTTTTGGCATTTCTTAAAATCAAGATAGAATTCACCATTTTGAAAGATAGTCCATTCAGTGGCTCTTAGTATATCACAAAGTCATGCAACCATCACCACTAATTCCAGAACGTTTTTATCACCCTAAAAAGGAACTCTGTGCCTTTAGCGTTCACTACCCAGTCCCTCTTTCCCCAACCCCCAGGAACCCTCTTTCTGTCTCAGCATATTTGCCTTTTCTGGACATTTTGTATAAATGGAATCATGATATACGGCCTTTTGCGCCAGACTTCTTCCACTTAGCATGACCCTTCCAAGGCTCATCCATGTGGTAGCGCTCGTGTTGATGGTCGGAGAGCATTCCAGTGTGTGGATATGCCACGCTCCGTCTCCCCCTTCCCCAGCTTATGGATGCCTGAATTGTTCCCACTTTTCGCCTATTGCGAATAACACCACTAGAAGCATTTGTGTGCAAGTTTTTGTATGAACATACATTTTCATTTTCTTTAGGTACATGCCTGGGAATGGAATTGTTGGGTTATGCAGAAACTCTATGTTTAACTTCTTAAGGATCTGTCAGACTGTTTCCCAAAACTGCTGTACCATTTTACATCCTCACCAGCAATGTGCGAAGGCTCCAGTTGTCCACATCCTCCCTTTCCCAACACTTGTATTCTAGCGGGTGTGAGGTATCTCACTGTGGTGTTGATTTGCATTTCCTTTAGAACTAATCATGTTGAGCACTTTTTTAAAGGTTTATTTATTTTGAGAGAGAATGAGTGGGAGAGCAGCAGAGAGAGAGAGAGGGAGAAACAGAATTCCAAGCAGGCTCTGCACTGTCAGCGTGGAGCCCTACACCGGGCTCAGTCTCACAAACCTGTAAGATCATGACCTGAGCCGAAATCAAGTGCCAGAGGGTCAACCAACTGAGCCACCCAGGCCCTCCTTGTTGAGCATGTTTACAAGCTTACTGGCCACTTGTTGATCTTCTTGGGAAAATGTCTTTTGGAATCTTCTGCTCATTTTTTATTGGGTTATATGCCTTTTTATTGTTGAGCTCAGAGAGTTTTCAAAAATAGATTCTCATACTAGACCCTTATTGGATTTGATTTACACATGTTTTATTTTCTCTCATTCTGTGAATTGTCTCTTCACTTTCATGACACTATCATTTTGCAACACAAATGTGTTAAGTTTTGACGAAGTCCAATTTATGTGGGGATTTTTTGTTTGTTTGTTTTTGGTTGCTCGTGCTTTAAGTGTTCTATCTTAGAAATCATAAAGGTTTACTCCTGCTTTTTCCTAAGAGTTTTATATAGTTTTATCTCTTTTAGGTCTCTGATTCATTTTGATTTCTTTTTTTCTTTTTTCTTTCTTTTTTTTTTTTTTTTTGGCATATAGTGTGAAGAAAGTTTCCAAATCACTCTTTGCATGTGGATATCTACTTGTCTCAACACTATTTGTTAACAAGACTACTCTTTTCCCCATTTAAATAATACTCTTATTGATGTCTGGTTTTGTTAGATGTATGGGTCTGCCTCTGAACGTTCAGTTCTGTCCCATTTCTCTCCGTGTCTGTCCTTATGCCAGTGCACACAGTCTTGATTATTGTAGCTTTGTAGCAAGTTTTGAAATCAAGAAGTGTGAGTCCTCTAGCTTTCTTATTTTTTAAGACTGTTTAAGCTGTTCAGGGTCCCTTCCATTTCCATATGACTTTTAGGATCAGCTTGTCTATTTCTACAAAAAGGACAGCTGTAATTTTGATAGAGATTGAGTTGAATCTGTAAATAAATTGGAGGAGAATTGCTATCTTAAGAATATTAAAATTTCTGACCCATGAAGATGTCATATCTTTTCCACATATTTAGGTCATTTCAAATTTCTTTCAATAATGTCTTAGTTTACGATGTATTGGTCTTAAACTCTTTTGTTAAATTTATGCCTAAGTATTTTATTCTTAGCTCTATTCTAATAGAGTTGATTTCTTAATTTCATTTTTGAATTGTCCACTGCTAATGTATAGAAATAAAACTAATTTTTATATACTGACTTTGTATCCCAAAACTGCTGAACTCGTTTATTAGATGTCTGGGCTTTTTTGTGGATTCCTTAGGATTTTGCATATACAAGATCATGTCATCGGCAAATAGAAATCATTTTACTTCTTATTTCCAATATTTCTCCATTTTATTTTTATTTTTTCTTGCCTAATTAGACTCGCTAGAACCTGTAGTACAGTATTGAGTGAAGGGGGCAGGAGTGGACATCTTTGTCTTCTTCTCCATCCCAGCTTTTCACCTTTAAGTATGATGTTAGCTGTGAGGCTTTTTTTGTAGATGTCCTTTGCCCTTTATCAGATTGAAGAAATTCCCTGCCCTTCCTAGTTTGTTGACCATTTGTATCATAATAGGGTGTTGGATTTTGTCAAATGCTTTTTCTGTCATCTGCTAAAAGGATCATGTGGTTTTGTTCCTTTTCTTCCATTAATATGGTCTATCATTGATTTTCATATGTGGAACCAACCTTGCATTCCTGAGGGAAATCCCATCTTATTACAGTGCATAATCCTTTCTTTATTGCTGGGGCCTGTTCACTAGTATTTTGTTGAGAATTTTTGCATCTATGTTTGTAAGAGATGTTGGCCAGTAGTTCTCTTATGATCTCTTTGTCTGGCTTTTGGATCAAGGTAAAATTGGTGGCCCCATAGAATGAGTTAAGCGTTCCTTCTATTTTTTGGAAGGGTTTGTGAAGGATTGGTTTTAAAACTCATTCAATGTTTGATAGAATTCGCCAGTGAAACCATCTGGGCCTGGGCTTCTCTTCGTGGGAAGCTTTTGAACTACAAATTAAACCTCTTTATTTGTTATAGATGTATTGAGATTTAATCTTGGGTCATTTTCAGTGGTTTGTGTCTTTCTAGGAATTTGTCCATTTCGTCTAGGCTATCTATTTTGATGATATACAATTGTCCACAATTTTCCTTTTAGAATCCTTCTAAGATCATAAAGTCACTTTCATTCCTCATTTAGTAATTTGAGGCTTCTCTTTGTTTTTTTGGCTAAGAAAGTAACCTTAGCTAGGATTTGTTAATTTTGATCTTTTCAGAGAAACACCTGATTTTGCTGATTTTTTTCTTTTTCTGTTCTCCATTTCATTCATTTCTGCTCTAATCTTATTATTTCCATCCTTCTGCTCACTTTGGGCTTAATTTGCTCTTCTGTTTCTAGTTTCTTCAAGTAGAAAGTTGGATTGTTGATTTGAGATCTTTTTTCTTTTTTAAAAATAAGTGTTTACAGCCATAAATTTCCCCCTACGAACTGATTTTGCTGACTCTCCTGAGTTTTGCTATATGATGTTTTTGTATTCATTCGTCTCAAAGAATTTATAACTTCTCATCATTTCTTCTTTGACCCATTTGTCATTTAGAAGTGTGTTGTGCAATTTCCACATATTTGTGAGCTTCCAAAGTTTATTTCTGTTATTTATTTCTAATTTCATTCTATTGTAGTCAGAAAGCATACTTTGTATGATTTCAACCCTTTTAAATGTATCGAGAACTTGTGTATAGTAAGATATATGGTCTATACTGGAGAATTTTTATGTATACTTGGAATATGTGTATTTTATTTTGCAGTACTTGGGTGGAGTGTTCTACAGATGCCTGTTTAGTTAGTTTTTATAGTGTTGTTCATGTCTGCTATTTCCTTGCCGATCTTCCACCTGCCTACCTTGTTCTTTCCGTTGTTGAAAGTGGGATACTGAAGTCTACAACTCTTACTATTTAATTGTTTATTTCTCCCTTGAGTTCTGTCAGTTTTGCTTTATGTCTTTTGAAATGCTACTGTTAGGTACATATATACTTATAATTGTTATATCTTCTTAATGGGCTGATTTTTTTTATCATTATAAAATGTCCTTTTTATCTTCATTAATATAGCCACTCCACCTCTCTGTAGCTAGTTTGCATGGTGCATGTTTTTCAATCCTTTTACATTGAACCTACTCATATTTTTGAATCTAAAGTTTGTCTTTTCACATGAAATGATGCTCAGCGTCACTCGTCATCAGGGAAATACAAATCGAAACCACACTGAGAAACCACCTCACGCCAGTCAGAGTGGTTAAAATGAACAAATCAGGAGACTATAGATGCTGGCGAGGATGTGGGAAAGCGGGCACCCTCCTACACTGTTGGTGGGAATGTAAACTGGTGCAGCCCCTCTGGAAAAATGTGGAGGTTCCTCAAAAAATTAAGAATAGAACTCCCCTGTGACCCAGCAATAGCACATCTAGGGATTTACCCAAGGGATAGAGAGGTGCTGATGCACAGGGGCACATGTACCCCCATGTTCATAGCAGCACTTTCAACAACAGCCAAATCATGGAAAGAGCCTAAATGCCCATCAACTGATGAATGGATCAAGAAGATGTGGTTTATTTATACAATGGAATACTACATGGCAATGAGAAAGAATGAAATCTGGCCATTCGTGGCAACGTGGATAGAACTCGAGGGTTTCAGGCTAAGTGAAATAAGTCAGGCAGAGAAGGACAGATACTATATGTTTTCACTCATATGTGGATCAGGAGAAACTTAACAGAGGACCATGGGGGAGGGAAAGGGGGAAAAATAGTAAGGAGAGGGAGGGAGGCAAACCATAAGAGGCTCTTAAATACTGAGAACAAACTGAGGGTTGATGGAGGTGGGGGAGAGGGGGACAGAGGTGATGGGCATGGAGGAAGGCACTTGGGATAAGCACTGGATGTTATATGGAAACCAACTTGACAATAAACTATAAAAGAAAAAAAGTTTGTCTTTTATAGGAAGCATATAGTTGGATCATGTGCTTTTTATTTAATACATCTGTCAGTATCTGGACTTTAATTGGAATGTTTATTTACATTCAGTGTAACTACTGATGAGATAGGGTCTGTGTCTGCCGTCTTGTTTTCTACCTGGCTTATCTTGTTGCCCCTCTCTACCTTCATGGTCTTCTGTTATATTAAATACACAATTTTAATTTCATTTTAATTCGCTTGTCATTTCTTTTACTATGTTTTTGAGTTGATTCCTTGCTCTAGGGATTACAACTAGCATTGTAATTTGAAACAATCTAGTTTACATGTATACCAACTTAATTTCAACAATATACAAAAACTTTGCTCCTAAATAGACCCATTCCCTCCCCTCTTTCATATTAGAAGTGTAAAAATTACATCTTAATAAATGGTGTGCCAGTCAACACAGATGTGTAAGTATTGCTTTATGAAGTTGTGTTTTAAATCAGATATGAGGAGGGAAAAGCCAATTTTCCTAAGTAAAGACTTTTTGGGGTGAGGCAGCCATTGGTTTCCAGAGGTGGTTTTTTTTTTTTAAACCGCAGACAGCCTTGCGGTTCTTCTTCTTTTTTTTTTAATGTTCTATTTTATTTTTGAGAGACAGAGCACGAGCAAGGGGAGCAGGGGAGGGGTAGAGAGAGAGGAGGACACAGCATCGGAAGCAGGCTCCAGGCTCTGAGCTGTCAGCACAGAGCCCGACGTTTGGCTTAAACTCATCAACAGTGAGGTCATGACCTGAGCCAAAGTCAGAAGCCCAACCGACTGAGCCACCCAGGTGCCCCTCCAGAGTTCTAAAAAGGTTGATTGTAACTATTTTCACCAGCTTTCTAGTTGCTTTTATGGAAGAAAGAATTTTCTGAGTTCTTAAACCATTTTCTTTTAAATAATCTCAATGCATTTTTAAGTTGCATTTCCCTTTGATGAAGTTAAACATCTTTACTGTTTATATTTCCTTTTTTGTGTGAGTTATATGTATGTATCCTATGAGCATAATCTATTGTTTTCTAATTGATTTATAGGGATTAGAGAAATGAGCTCTCTGCCTTGGTTTGAGTTGCAGAATTTTTCTTCATTTTGTGTTTTGTCTTTGTTTATTGTGCTTTTGTCATGAAGAAAAAGATATCAGTCTTTTCTTAATTTATTTTAATGTGTCAGTTTTAATGTATTTATGAATTCTTTTATAGCTTCTGAGTTTTGTGTAATAAAGAGCGTTTTCTTCTCTAAGATTATTTTAACTACTCTCCAGTGGTCTTTCAAATATTTTTTTAAAAATCATCTTCACCAAAACATAATTTACATACAAGAAAGTACACCTATTTTAATGATGGGTTTTGAGAAATATATACACCCATGTGACCACTACCAGAGTCATAACACAGAACACTTCAATCACCCCAAAAAGTTATTTCAGGCTTTCTCTATATTCTTTCCTCCCACCCTGACCACCAGCAGCAGCATAAAATACTGTCATTTTTTTTTTGTCTTTATAGCTGTGATTATTGCCCCCTTGTCATTTCTTATCTCATCCTTCTTTTTGAGTAAGTTAGCTAATACTGTCTATTATATTTCATTTCATTTCAAAGAATAAACTATATTACTTATGTATTTGTTATATAATTTTTCTCCTTTAAAATGAACTAGCAATTTGAGTAAGATGCTTAATTCTTGTTGAGGATGTAACTTTCCCTCGGAGAACTGCACTCTAAAGATTCAGATATGAAGCAATGGGCTGGTCATGTCACCTGCATTTTCTTTGTTTTCATGTGTTTCTTACGATGAAATATAGAAGGTTTGTATCTTCATCTCAGAAGTTAATTTTTAACAGAGACTTGGACTGGTGGTCATAGACGTCTACCATGAGCAATGAAGGAATTGCATTTATTTCCCCTTCCTCCTTCTGTCTTCTCTACCAGCCAATGGATCTTAGTATTTTTCTTTGTGTTGTTAAATATACGTTTACTTCTGTCAGGCTCTAAAAAGTTAAGATGACATCCAGACCAGGGTTTTTCCCACAAGGGTTCTTTTTAGACTTTCTCCTGCCCTTCCCCTGAATTCTCTCCACCCCGTACCACCCCTCCTCCCCAGCAGGCAAGTCCCCCGGCGTCTTACCCAGGGAAAGTGAGGGCTTAGTTGATTGGTAGGCAGCTGCTGCCTCGACAAGGGACATAAATAAATTTAGGTTCTGTCACCGGCTGAGACTCTATCAGGGGAAGCTTTGAATATCCTGCCAGAGCTCGCTGAAAATAGCGTCACTAGACTTCCTCAGCTGGAGCCCAGGCCCTGCCTGTCCCTTCACTTCAGGTACCTAGACCAAATTTAGGGCCCCTCCAATGGTGACAGCCTCTTTATGCCTAGCTCTCCATGATTATAAGAAGAATAGGTTCCCGAGCACCTTATCCTCTCCACCTGTCTCTCATGTCAACATGGGCAAATACTTTCAAATTGAACAGTTTCAGAAGAAATCCTGGCGGAGTCCTTAAAGGCCCTTCCACCCCCAGCCTGGACTACCTTTCATGTACACGTAGCACTGGCCACACCTTTACCACTCACTCCCCTCTTCCCACGCCATGCCTTCTCTCCACCCGGCTCTTCCCAGGCCCCAGATGTCAGGCCAAAGGCAACAGCGCTAACCAGATATCCACCCAGTTGAGAGAGAGCCAGCTCTGATAAAACTTGTCTGCAAAGTTCTTTTATCTCCTGGCGCTTGAAAATCCAAGGAACAGACTTGGGATTTATTTCAGTTTCTGATCTCACTCCTATTTCTTTTCAGCTCCATCTTCCCTGCCCCATCTGCCATGAGTCTTCTCGTCATTATCCCTTCCCTCCATCGCGTGTTGTCCCATCGTAAGATGCCACTTGTCTACACGGTGCAGAGCAGAAGGCAGGAGAGGTTTCTAGACTCAAGCTAATGGATCTGTACTTTCAGGTATCTTGAGAAAGGCAGGAAATGCATTTGAAGACACCTTCCTGGTGCCCCCTTGAATCAGACTGCACCCCAGAATTCTGACCAGGAATGGAAACTGTGCCCTCACTGGCAGGGCAGACATGAAATCAGAGTGCAAACTCTGAACCAGAATCTTTACAGAGTTCCCAGGCCATGCAAATAGTCAAACTCAGGCCCTTTCCTTCCCCCAAAACCATCAAGAGCTCATGTATTATCCTTCAGAGTTTATTTAGCTCAGTGGGGTAAGGGCAGAGGAACCAGCATGGGGGTTCCCAGGACCCCTCAGTCACATAGAAGTATCACTGTCCTGATGAGAAAAGTCAAGTTGTTAAATTAGATCCTAAAGTCGCTAGCTGTTCTGATATCCTAAGGATCTAGGGTGTGGGCGGGCGGGCTGGATGTGTAGGACTCTGGGGATGGTCTCTGTTAGTAAAGAGTATGACAAACAGCTTAGCTGGGTGGCGTTTGGCTAGTCGGTGGGTCCTGGGCTGGCTCACAGGTGGCCCTTTCACCCTTGTCCTTTCCAGGGAAGATGACTGTGGCATATGTCACAGGTTTGGAGTACATCAGGACCTTAGGAGGCAGAGGGGATGATGAGGGTTGGACTGGGGCTGGGGATTCCCCTGACGGGGGATCAAGAGGTAGGCAGCTGTAGGTGGTGGTGTCAAAGGAAGGCGGCGAGTCCAGCCTGGCATACGGTATGTCCGATGGCAAATCCACTCCCAGACCAGAGTCACTGGTGTGGCGGACCACTAAGGAGGAGGCCTGTAACAAAAGCAGACCAATGAGGCAGAGAGAATGCCTCCTTCCGCCCCAGTTCCCTCTGAGAGGAAGCCCAGGGCCACACTGGATCTGTCTCTCAAATCCTGAGGATGTCAGTGAGCGAGAAGGCCTCACTTTGAAGAGTTTCAAGCCCTAAGTTTCTCCCCAAATCTGGGAGGATGAAATACCAAGGTAGGAAGGTAGAGGACCACCGGGGCCAAGTCCACAGCATTCAGGAAGAGAGTCTGGACTCTGACTGGGTCCCAGTCTTTCACCACCCTCCCACCCTAGGACCCCTCAGTGGGCCGCGCAGACGGAAGATCTGGGGAATTTGGCTGGGGGCCTGCAGAGGCCTCTTACCGTGCCTGAAACTCTGCCGCTCTGAGATTGGCCACAGACACCAAGCCTGTACCCTGGGAGGAGGGAGGATGGAAGCACAGTCTGCTTCCTGTACTGGCTCAGCGCCCATCCCTCGCTCCCTTCAGAAGCCCCTTTCCTAGTCCAGATTCTCCAGCCCTCCCCCCTCCACCAGCCACCAGCTCCGCTCCAGGCTGTGGGGAGCCCCCCACCACCACCACTACTCTTTCCAGCGTTCTCCAACCCACCTCCACACTCAGCCCATCTCCTGAGACCCCCTCCCCCACCTCCGCCCAGCACCTGTCTCTATCCCACTGCCCCACCCTGTCCAGTTCCTATCTGTCCCCAGGCCGGCTCTCACTGAGTCTCCTTCTTCCCATCCAGCCCTCAGCTGGGGACTTCCAGGGCCTGAGGGCCTCCCTAAAGCCCAGATGAGCCCGTCTATAGGGGAAGCAGCCCTAGACTCCCAGCACTGTCTACAAGACTGGCCGGTCCAGGACCAACAGGGGCTGTGCTGGAATGTGCAGGTGGACTGCTACCTACCTTTCCTTTTGGCCATCACAGCAAACAGCACGGCTGCCGCCACCAGCAGGCCCAGCAGGAGCACTGCGCTCCAGATCAAGGGGATGCTGATGGACACAAAGGGATAGGGGAGCTCAGGCCTGAACCTGGCAGGAAGCTGCTCAACAGGAACCCAGGGCGGTGGGAGAAAGGTGCAATTCTTGGAGCAGAGGATTTGGGGGATGGAAGGAGGAGGGCAGACTCAGGCAGGGCAGAAGAGAAATACATCTTCAGGTTATTCTGGCTGGAGACCCACGGGCATAAAGGGGCCACTGTTGAACTGGGGTGGACTGGGGGTCTGCCTGACCTCCTGCCTGATCAGAAGTTCTCCAGGGGTGGAAGGAATTGTGAGATTTCCCTTTGAGTTAGCCTGGGGCTCTGAATAAGCCTTCCCCACCCTCTCCCACCACCAGCCTTTTCCCGGATCCTGAATACAGCTCTTATCAGTACCTCTTCTCATCCTGGCTGGGTTCCAAAGGGCTGGCACTGCCCACGGTGTCCAAGAAGGGGCCGTCAGCCAGACTCCCAACCTTATAGGTATCCTCTCCCTCTGCTGGGCTAGGAGCTGAGTCAGAAGGAAATATTCATGAGCACATACCCGATGTGGATAGGGTCGTGGACCTGTTGAGGTCTGAGGAACTGGGGGAGTGGGGCCGAGGAAGGAGAGATCCCAAGCAAGAAACACAAACAGGGGCTTGGCATATTCCTTAGGGGCCCTCATTCTGGAGGTCAGGGGTGGACTCTTTCTGTCTTTACCCGATTGTGACCCGATCCTCTTCCCCTTCCACCACCAGCTCCCAACCGTTGGCCCTGCATTCCTTCTTCACCTGTTTCCCCACACTCCCTGGCCTCTCAGGCTGCTCAGCCTATGTGGACCTATGCGCTGGGTAATCTGCACCTACCTCCACCCCCCACCCCAGAATAGGCTCTCCACTCTCATCCCAAAGTGACAACCTTGGTTGCTGGACTCCTCTACTTACCTGTAACTGTGTAACTCCCTGCAAGCAGGAGTGGGGAGCATCCCAAGCTCTGCCCTCAGGATCTAGGAACTCTAGGGTCCCCCTAATGTGACACAACACCAAGGGGCCCTTGCTGAGAGCCTTGCTCAGACCCCCAGACTCAGTTTTGTGACAAGGCTTTTATTGTCCTTACTCCACTGTGCTCCACCTCTGGCTGTTGGACTCCGGGCTGGTTTCTCTGGGCCAAATGATCTATCTTGGGAACCTGGCTAGTCCTTCTAGACCCTCAGAAGTTGTGGTCTTCCTTCTTCGCAGAGGCTCGCCATCCCCACCGCCCACCCCAAGCCAAACCAGGATCTGGAGATGCTGTGTCTCCCATCTTCCTGTATGTGCCCTTTAAGCCACCTGCATCCTCCCTAAAAGCCATGCTCCACCAGCCAGGCCCAAGCATCCACTCTCTGCACTGTCGGGTCCCCAGCACCTGCTGTCTCCGCAGTGCATATTGTCCTACAGACCTTACAGTGCCAAGGAAGGAGGAGCACAGGGATGACGAGGGCCCACAGGGGCATATACACCATGTAAAATAATAATCATGGACCAGAAATGAAAGGGATTCTAAGGACACCTTAGTCTGTCCTCATAATTAACAAATGGGGGTGGAAAACCAAGGGCAGGAAAAATGCCTTTCTTCATTTCCTTATGGGGCTTGGGCACAAATTGCTTGAGAAAGGAAGACCTAAAGATGAAAAAGACATCATCACCCCTAAGCAAAAGGTTAGCAGGCTCTGTTTCAGCAGGAAGCTGGCCGTTTTCCCTCCAGAACATTGTTTTTTTGTTTGTGTTTGTTTGTTTTTGCTTTGTTTTGTTTTACAGCATCCAGTTTCTCTGGAAGATTTTTCCTCCGACTTTAAATTTTTCTTCTAATAAATGCTTAAACATTAGAAAGTTGGCTGGGAGAGAAAACCACAGCCTATCAAAATAAAGTACTTTCTCTCCGGAGGAGAGGGTTGACAACCCTGGGGGAACCAGGAGTGACACTTTTCTCATTGTTAAAACTAAAGGAGTTGAAGTAATCCTGCTTATAGGTGAGGCGCCTCCTAGATGCTCAGTGAAGGCGTAAAATTCAATAAAATCAGAATTCAGTCATTTAAGCCATCAAACCTATTATAACAGGAGTAATAAACTGGAAGATTTAAAAAACAAATTCCAGTTAACAAATGACCAAGTTAAAACGTTGTTTAAAACATTTCTAGGGAAAGGGGCACCTGGATGGCTCAGCCGGTGAAGCACCGGACTTCAGCTCAGGTCCTGATCTCACAGTTCATGGGTTGGAGCCCCTTGACTGGCTCCGTCCTGACAGCTCAGAGCCTGGAACCTGCTTCGGATTCTGTGTCTCCCTCTCTCTCTGTCCCTTCCCTACTTGTGTTCTGTCTCTGTCTCTCAAAAATAAATAAATGTAAAATAACTTTTTAAAAAACGTGTCTAAGGAGGAAAAAAGCATCAAGTATGTGGAAAATGCGGGATGAAGAGGGCAAGGCCATGGGTGCAAAGGAGACGTGCCTTCCAGCGGGGAAACCGACTAGTGCAGGAAGGGGAAGGGACCGCCTGTCTGGCTCATTTATCTCTGACTGCTCACCCAGCTCCGCTTCCGCTCCCCGGGGTGCTGTCAAAACTATCTCCTCCCAATCTGCATCCCCACCCACTATAAGGGTCCCCATCCCCCAAGGACCCGAGAGCAGCAGGTGCGGGCAGGGAAGGGCAATGGCCAGCCTAGGATGACTCACCTGGAGGGAGCACGTCCAGGGCCACCCTGTGCAACGTCTGGTTCTCCGTCGCCCCCTCCACCACGCAGCCGTACTCGCCCGAGTCCTCCTCCCGCAGGGTGATCATCTCCACCTGGAGCAGGCCGCCCCCCAGGTCCGTGAGGAACATGCGCCCGCCTGCCGGCGCTCCGCGGTCCACAGCCGAGGACACCAAGGCCTGGCACCCATCCGGCAGGAACCGGCACCACACCTTCCGAGCCTTGACGTCCTGGAGCCGGTAGTGGCACTGCACCAGAATGGAGCCCCCCACCGGGGCCTGCAGCACCTCAGGGAAGCTGCCGGTGGCCGCCTGGGCTGGGGAAGGAAGGGATGTGAGAATGTGAGCCCGGGGAACCTTCCAGCCCACCCACTTGCCACAGGACCCTACCTAGGTCACTGGTGCCACCATCATGCCAGCTGTTCCTGGGCACCGAGGAGACTTAATGGGGCCCAGAGCACAGCCCCTTCTCTCCTTACCTGCCAGTCCCACCAGCAGCAGCAGCGGCAGCAGGTTGGGGCCCATGGTAGGTCAGGGAGATGTGGGCTCTGCGGCTTGCCTGGCCACTGACACAGCATTCCCCAGGGAGCAGGAAACATCTGCCTTGGAAGGTCACGTGGGGCTCTCAGCCACCATGCTGTGGGAGGCAGACCCTGGGGGCCCCTCCAAGGGTGGGGATAAGGGGCTCTTCCAAAGCCTGGAACTGATTCTGAGGGGGAGGCAGGGGCGGGAGAGGCAGGGTGAGAAGCCCCAAGGACAGGCAGGACCTGGGCTCCTGGGGCCCAGCAAAGGGATGAGGTGACACAGGATGGTGGAAACTGGAAAGCAGTGGAGGCCCAGGGAAGATGATCTTCAGGGTCTTCCAGAAATAGAATCTGAGGACACAGAGCTATGGAGGAAGGTGAAGCGTGCCCTCGGGTTCTCAATTCTGTGAGGAGTGCACCGGCCTGAGGCCCCAGGGGACTGTCCCATCCTGCCACAGGGCCTCACACCAGGAGGCCCACCCTAGCGGCAGCCAGACGGCCTTCACTGACTGTGCCCTCCAGACCCTGCCGATGTGGACCCGTGTTCTCCTGCCCCGGGAACCGCATCAACTCTTTTCTTCTTTCCCCCTGTTTTCTGGAACCCTTTGATTAGTTGGATATTGAGCCTCGTGTATTCATCCCCTTTTCACAACTTTTCTCTCCCATTTCCCATCGTTCTGTCCATTTTGTTCTTTGTCCCAGAAGATACCCTCATCTTTTTCTTCCATCCCTTGTGAATGTTTATCCCTTACTATTTTCACTTTACAAGATTTCTGATTCTCCAAACATTTTTTACAGCATATTATTTTTGTTTCACGAATGCACTATCCTCTCTGTGGGGGAGACAGCTCTCCACGGATATTTTCACGTTTCTGTGTGGTCTGGGCACCAATCAAGCTTTGTTCGAGGGTTATTGAATAGCAAATATGCCTTGAAAGCTAGAGACAGTGTATCCCCCATCCCCTTCCCTAGAGAAGATCTGTTTACCTTCCAGAAAGGAAGATGGGCCGACATGCCAAGCCTCATAATTTGGGGTTCCTTTCCCATGACAAAAACCCACCGCCCGCACAGGAAACATCTGGCCCCCATTCATGTCTCCCTGTGCAGAGCTGGGGTTTGGGGATCCCGCACTGAATGTGGACAATACACCTCTCGACCCAGGACTCCAGAGGGAGCCCCAGTGCTCTGAGAGACAAGGGCAGGTAAGGTGAGGATGGCTGGAGGGGGCAGCCCGCCCCTGACCTAGGTATCACACCTGGAAAGGGGCCGAAGAAACTACCCTCCCTCATTCCTCTCCCCTCCCTTCTCTCCTCCTTCCCTCTCTCTGCCCCCTCCTTCCTTCAAGAACAAGGGAGCTGTTCAGTGGGCACGGGAACAGAAGCCTGAGAAAGCCGGATAGTACCTTAAGCCGGAAGTGGTGAGAGGGTGACCAGCTGTCCCATCCGCCCAGGGCTACGGGTTTTCCTGGGGGACGTGGGGCTTTCAGTGACGCATTGGCAAAGTCTTGGGCAAACCAGACAGGTGGGTCAGCCTAGTGGGTGATGTGGAAACACGTCTGTCTGTCCTGCCAATATGTGTCAGGCTTCCTTTGGTTTCCTTGCGAGAAAGTCCTTATACTAACAGGCCACTGAAGTGTTATGAAAAGAGGCCTGTCCTCAATATTTGGAGCCTAAAATGGATACGGTCTACTGCTGGGTACAAAGGACAGAGGTGACCAGGCAGGACTCTGGCCTCAGGGAGGTGTCAGATTGTGGGCATTAGAGAAGAGGAAGGAAGCCAGTGTTTATTTGGGACCTATTCTGCACCAGACATTGGCCCTGGGACTTTTACTAATGGTGTTTCTTTTTTTTTTTTTTAATGTTTATTTATATTGAAAGACAGAGAGTGTGTGTGAGTGAGAGAGGGGTGGAGAGAGAGGGAGACACAGAATCTGAAGCAGGCTCCAGGCTCTGAACTGTCAGCACAGAGCCCAACCTGGGGCTCAAACCCACAAACCATGAGATCATGACCTGAGCTGAAGTCGGATGCTTACCCGACTGAGCCACCCAGGCACCCCAATCATATTTCTTTCAACCTCACAAAGCCTCAGCAAAGCATGGTTGGTTGTTTGTTTGTTTCTGTTTGTTTTCTGAGAGAGTGTACATGGGGGGAGGGGCAGAAAGAGAGAGGGAAAGAGAGGGAATCTTAAGCAGGCTCCATGCCCAGCGCAGAGCCCAATGCGAGCCTCGATGTCATGACTGTGAGATCATGACCTGAGCCAAAATCAGGAGTCAGACCCTTAACTGACTGAGCCACCCAGGTGCCCCTGTTTTGTTTTTTTATAGGTGAGGACCCTGAAGTTCAGGAGGGTTAAGGAACTTGCTTAAAGTTTCTTAGTAGGAGGCAAAGCTGAAATTTGAAACTAAATTACCTGACTCCCCTCTTCAGTCCAGTGTGCACCCCAGAGAGTCGAAGGGAGGGGATCCCAGTGGTGATCCGAGCCCCCAGAAGGGCTCCAATATGGCGGAGGAAGAAAGAGAAAAGGCCAAGCTCCCAAGGGCTGGTCAACTGCAGAGACTCTCTCGTGCCAGGCGTGCATCTTGGCTGCTAGACGGTGCCTCAGGTCTGCAGGAAGGAGACCAGTGCCCAGGACATGATGAGGAAGCTTCACATCCGGCTGAGTGCAAGGGCCCGGGACACACAGCCCAGCGCAGCATCCCCAGAGCTGGGGCAGGGCAGGTACAGCAGCCGCCTCCTCCAGGGGTGACTCAGGCAGGGCTGGGCAGGGCTGGCTCCGGGGAGCCATGTGTACACCTGAGGCTGGACACGAGGGCTGCGTCGGGGGTCCTTCCCAACGATCCGAAAGCCCATGGTGGAGGGCAAAGCTGCCACTTGGGGCCTCGGCCACAGAGGGTCCCGCGTTTCCACCTCACAGAGGCCCAGGACAGGGAGGCGGAGGATGGGCTCCTCCCCCCGCAGCCCTCCTGGGGCAAGTCTGTGCCCCGATTCCTCTCACTCAGGGCCACAGTGGCGGGTGTGTGCGCGGGGAGAATGAGTCCCTCTGGCCTGGTCCTCTCCCCCTGATGTGGTTCACCTCTGCCAGTTCCCTCTGCCGCCCTCTAAATTACGTCACCCGTGTCCCTTGTGCACCCCCAGTGCGCCTCGCCCGGCTTCACTGGCCGTTTCCTCCTGGGCACTTTTGCCTTCCGGCATGCCAGCTGGCTGACTCACTTGTTGTGTCTGTCTCCCTCCCCTCCCCTGGGTCCGGGCCTCTGTATGAGCAGGAATGCCTATTTGGTTCTCAGTTTTCTCCAGCGCCCAGAATGGTGCCTGGTACACAAAATATCCGTTAAATAAATCAATGAATAAATGAATAGATTGAGCTAGAGGGAAGCACAGTGTGAACACAAAGCAAAATTTGCACTTCCAGACTTTACTGGGGGGTTGGGGTGATGTCTTGCCCTTGTAAGCTTCAGTTTCCCTTCTGTGCAGTGAGGGGCTCAGACCAGTAGTTCCCAGCTCTGGTATGCTGCCCTCCATGAGTCCAGCCCTGGGTGTCCCCGTGGAAGGGAAGTAGCTAATGAAAGCAGAGGTTGGGGAAGCCAACGGATGAGTCAGCTGGGAATTAGATGGACTGACGGGTGGGGGAGGTGGGCCGCAATGGTCCTCGGGAACTGATGGGTGGGAGGCAAGTGGAGGAGAGGGGTGGCTGACTGGAGGCCAGGGAGATCCCAGACGAGGAGGCAGGATCCAGCAATTAGATCTAGGGAAGGGAGGGAGGAAAAGGAAAAGATGGGCAGTTTGGAGGCCGAAAGAACAGAGAGACGTGGTAGCCTCAGACCTGAGGCCCCAGGGAGGAAGACCTTTTATCTTTTCCTCGTCCAAATTCATTCTCCTAGCCCGGTAGCAAAAGAGAAGTCTTGGATTTACTTGTGAAAGTGTTTAATAACGACTGTCTGTAAGTTGGTGAATGTCCATCCCACTTTCCAGGTGCGCCTGCACACACACACACACACACACACACACGCGCGCGTGCGCATTTCCAGGCACCAGGGGAAGCAGGGTGTGGGCAGGGTGGCCTTTCGCCAAAGCAGAACCAGGAGTCTCAGTGACCGAGGCGCAGGTGTGCAGGTTGGGGTGGCCCCAGAAGACCTCTCCCGGGGCCTCTCTTCCCCTGCGTCTTCTTCTCTCACGTGTCTCTCCGCCCTGCAACCGACCGAGTGCTCACACAGCCCCTCTGAGCCCCACCTCGCCACCCCTGCCCAGCCCACCTCCATCCACCACTGCGCTCTTCACACTCACCTGTTAGGGTCTGGAGTTGGTAACCCGAGTCATGGCTACAGTCCAGCCCACTGGCCCGGGGCGTCCCCAGTTTCCACCCATGCCAGGCTGCAGCCCAGAGGGCGCTGGCTGCTAAAACCTTGCCCAGAAAGATGCAGGCCAGGAGCAAAAGGATGGACGTGGGTGGGAAGGGGATATCCTCTTCTGAGAGACTCCTTGAAGACATAAGGAGGGCATGAGGGAGGCCTTGGGGTGCCCTACACATTGGAATCTGCCCACAGAGAAGGAACGGGGAGACACCAGTGGCTTCCAGGGGCCCAGAAGAGCTCCCCACCCAGCACCACCCCCGGGAGAGCCTGTAGTCAGGAGACCTGAGTTCCAGGTATGCTCTACCTGCAGAGTGTGTTTAAACACATCACCTTCCCTAGCTGGGCAGTTTCCTGCTGTGCATAATAGTCTGGTGTGTGTGTGTGCGTGCACACACAGGCACATGTGCACTCCATGGTTATATTAACAATATTTCAACACCGAAAGAATGAACCAATCAGAGCTGATTCTGGTCCTACCAAAGGAGCAGGTATCAGGAAGCGGGCTGGGGAGTAGTGTCCTAGTTTTGTACTAAAACTTTTATTGTTGCCACAATGTCCAAGGGTGGCCAGGGAAGAGATGGGAGGCTGACCATTCAGGAGTCTTGGAGCAGCAGCTATTTATAAAAAAAGAATTTCAACACGTTAACAACCGGCGTGGCCAACACCAACACCAACACACAACGGCTGGTCGGAGGGGTGTTGGGACAAATCAGCTCCAGGCCCATTTTCATGCTCTAACTGTCTCGGAATGTGTAGCTCTAGGACCCCCGCCTCTATCCCATGCCTGGGCTCCGCAGGGTGGAAGTCTGTCCCACCTCTGTACCTGGACATGCCGAGCTCCACCTGGGCATCCTCGAAACTCTTGGTCTCCTCAGGGATCCAGAGACTTCCAGGGTCCAGGTGATCAAGGGGGTCTGTGGGAGACAGAGCCCATGAGCTTCTAGCTCCTCCTCCTTGAGGCTTCGAGTCACAGTGGGGAGAACCCATCTCCGTGCAGTGCCGTGAGGCCCCCTAGGCTCTGGCCTGGAGCAGATCAGGTCATTAAGCTCTCTGAGCCTCAGTCTCCTCACCTGTTAAGTGGGGCGAGTAGAAACACCTCCTTTATAATACTGTTGCAGGATTCAGTGAGAGCACCCTGTGGGGCACTTAGCATTACCTGGGGCCACAGGCAGTGCCCCTTCCTAAGACTCTTTTCTGCACCAGGTCGGTGCTTAATTTATGTTTGCAGGCCCTTTGGATAATTGGGTGAGGGAGCAAACGAACCTCCTACCGCTCACTCCTTAAGGCCCACTGTGCCGTGCTCACATCCTAACTAGATGCTGCATGGATAAAACTATTGGGAGAGGCAGGAGCTCAACTGGCTCATTGGGTGTCTTGTGCAAACTAGAGCCCAGAACCATTCCTGTACGCAACACAGGGAGCACAGCCCGGAGAGTGCAGTGAGTAACCTGCACAACCATCCACCGGGGCCCTGACGTGAGTTTTCCCAGGGTGGTCTAGAGAGTGGTCCTGTGCACAGATTTTGGAGACATAGTCCCAGCCCAGCGGTAGAGACCAGAGGTGCAGCCAGCTACCCACTCACCGGCCAGCACCTCCACCAGGACCCTCCTGAGGGTGTCGGCCTCTTCACCGTAGAGACTCTGGCACTGGTAGAGGCCAGCATCGTGGGCTTGAAGATTCCTCAGCGTAATGGTGAGTGTGCCCCCAAGGGCATCATCCATGATGGCCGTGCTCCCGTTCCGCCTCTTTAGGAAAGACAGCAGCCACGAGCGGTGGGTGCTGACAACTCGCTGGCACGTGCCCTCCTCATCTAGCTCGCGGCACCAGGCTTTGCGTCTCCCCCAGTGCTTCAGGGAGTTGTAGGGGCAGGACACCTGCAGGGACCGGCCCACCAGGCCCTGGAATACGGTGGTGTTGTGGGCCCGGGACAGCTCTGGGGGGGAGACAGTCATTCACTCTTCGTTCATTCACCAAATGTTTATTGAACTCCTACTGTGCGCAGTGAACAAAGAGACAGAAATCTTACCCTTAAGGAGCTCAGGTTCTTATATAAATTGCAACAAGGTGCGCAGCCCACTACGAAACCCAGGTCCCGGGTCTGGTTTTAACACCGTTGGACTTGCCGGGCATTTTAAAGAAGTAACTGTCCCCCTCCAGGCCTATTTCCAGAGACATTAGTCTTTTTTTTTTTTTTTTTGAGAGAGACAGAGAGAGACAGTGTGAACAGGGGAGGGTCAGTGAGGGAGGGAGATACAGAATCTGAAGCAGGCTCCAGGCTCTGAGCTAGCTGTCAGCACAGAGCCCAACGCAGGGCTCGAACTTAAAAACCACGAGATCATGACCTGAGCTGAAGTCAGACACCCAACCAACTGAGCCACCCAGACTGCCCCAGAGACGTTAGTCTCGAAGTTCCCTCCAGTTCCCTTCCATCCATTTTATCCCTGTCATATGGGACCATGTTCTCTTCTCCAGGCTCTCCATCTCAAGGGAGTAGGGCCAGTGGCCCCCTCGGGTCTGGGCTGGATACCCCCCTCCCTGCCCTGGCCATTCATGCTTACTCTGCAGCGGCCCACGCGGGCCCTGGCTCTGCATCTCCTTCTGACCTTCAGGTCCCAGCTTCCCTATTTCTGTGGCTTTGTTCCCCTTTCAGGAGAGACTCATCTCAGAGCTATTTTGAAGGGAGACGTGAGGCTGCTATTTTGGGGACCTTCCTGGGGTGGGGAGATAGGCTTATAGCATGTTCTATTGCCAAGGCGGGGGCTGCAGGGGAATCATCTGGAGCCCTCTGCCTCAACTTCCCCTCTCTTGGTCCTCCCTTACCCCATCTTCAACCATATAACAACAGAGCCTTGGAAGACAAGATCAGGGGGCAAGTGGCCTGCGTTTTGAAGCAGAGAGACCTGAGGGAACAGTGATCCCCTCACTTGTCACCCTGTCCATCCCTCTGCCTCCAGGCAGCCCCCCTCATCCCCTACCCCACCCCCCATTAAGAAGCCTCAGGGGCAGGGCTCTGCTGGGAGAGCCTCTCCTCTCACCACGTTCACCCATTGGCCTAGGGAAGCAAGAGGCACCTTCCCCCAATGAAAAGAGGTAGTTGTATGCAAGAATCTGGGGTGTCAATCCCCCAACTCAGTGACAGGAATCTTCAGTCCCCCTGGGTCCCTTCCAGGGCTGAGGACAAGAGGACCTTCACATCAGCAGAAGATGTACATCCTCAGCTGCGGGTTGTTTCCTGCTCTCTCTCCTCCCTCCCACCCTGCCATTCCTCCAGAGCTAGCGGTGCATCATTTTCGGGGCTCTTACTGGTGCCCCCCAAAACTTTCCCCAACTGCTAGCTAATGCCTGAGGTGCCACCATCAGAATTCCTTGCTTTTCCATATGGCCAGAGTCCACCAGCCCCTCATACTTCCATGTACATGAAGAGTCAGACTGGGTTCTCCTCCTGGGGAGGGAGGGAGATGCATGCTGAGGATTTCAACCGCCTTTATAGTTGGGCCCACCGCTCCCCACCCACACACCCACCCACCATATACTCAAGAAGAGGAAGGAGAGAAGGCCTGGGCAGCAGCAAGATGGGATCCTACCTGTGACGGCCAGCAGGATAAGCAGCCAGAGAGGCTCCATGTCAGGCTTCCCTTGCGGAAGGCAGACACAGGATATCTTGTGCAAGATCTCGTCTTTCCCTCGAATTGTGGGAAGGAGACGGTCAGGCACATCAAGTGCAGCCCACAGGAACTGGGCTCTTAGGGATTGAGAAATAGTCAGGACTGGGGTCTGGCTTTATGATTCAGGGAGGGGTTGTGGGGTGGGAGGGTGGAGGGAGAGGAAGAGCCTCTGAGAGGCTGGCCTGCCCAATGCCCGTCCGAGCCAAGGGGACCCCACATGGCAAGGGCTGGACAATGTCCAAGGCTGCAGAGCCCAGCACAGGAATCACCATCCTCACTGCTGTGTTCAGACCCTCTTCCAGTTGCAGCGCCTACCACACTCTGGTTGCAGCCTTGAAAGGGACAGGGACCAGCTGGACCCTCATCCAGAGCCTCCTAGTCCTTCCCTCCAGGCGAGCATCCCTGTAGTGTGGCAGCAGTAGACTTCAAGTCCTCCTTCCTCACTGCCTGTGTGTGCAACCACAGCCCCCACAACCTCTCTGTGTCACAGTCCTTACATCTGTAAAGTGGGAATAAGAATAGTGTGTAGGGTTATTGGGAGGATAACATGGATCTCTACTGGCAAAGTGCTTTGAATAGGGCTTGACACACAATAAGCACTCAACAAATACTAATTAGTACTATTATCCTAGTTAGCAGGGGGTAGTGGAGGGGGATGGGTTTTGCATAAGGGGGAGAATTTTCTCTTCCACCTGCAGTCTCCTGCAAAGTGTGTCCTCCTTTATACCATTGGGTGCCTCCTGTGTGCACCAGTGCACGAGGGCATTATTTTGTGCACACACGCACCTATGGGACCACCTAGGATGTGACATCTGCTGGAGTTTCCAGGGCTGGGGGTATGCTTTCCCTGCAGGTGCGGGGCCCTTGAAGGGTGATCCAGGCACAGGGACTTGCATGTACAAAGGCACCAAGGTGTGAAATGGCTCTCGGTGGTGAGTCCAGGGATGGGGTGGGGGAGGTGCGGTAATTCCCAGGGGCAGGAAGGTGAGTCATGCCGGGAGAAGTAGCTGGAGGGGCCGGAAGGACCCACAGGCACCCACAGATCATCAGAGTCCACACTGGTTTCCTGCAAGCACTCACTGATTTGGTTTTGTTTCTTTCTTTACTGTGCATCTATGGTATGTACAGGGAATGTGCTTAGAGATGGGGGTTAATGATGAACATGAGTTAGTCCTTCACTTGGAAAGCCAGCTACCCAGTCTTCACCTAATGGCTTAAGGAATAAAGAGTCTGAGGCCACCTGAAAATCACTGGATAGATACCCTTCTATGGTCTTTTTATAAAATCAGAATTATTGGCATATCGCTTACATACACAAAAATTCATCCCATTAGGTGTCTACTTCCATGAATTTTGACAAATTCATACATCTATGTAACAACTGCCACAATCAAATATAGAACTCCTCTATCAGCCTCCCCCAAAAGCTCCCTCGCACTCCCGCTAGCCAATCTCTTCCTCTCCAGCTCAGGCCGTGACAACCACTGATCTGACTTCTGTTCCTACGGCTTCCTGCCCTTTCTAGAATGTCCTATACCTGGAATCATATGGTGGTTAGCTCTGAGTTCGGCTTCTTTCACTTACGGTAATGTATTCAACACTCATGAAGTTGTGCTTCTCAGTAATTCATTTACTTTTTATTGTTGAACAGTAGTTCATTGTATGGCTGATGCACACATCATTTATCCATTCACCAGATGATGAACATTTGAGTGGTTTCAAGTTGGGCGCGATTATGAAAAAAGCCATCATAGACATTCATGTACCTATATTTTGTGTGGTCATATGTGTCATTTCCCTTGGCTAAAATCCTAGGAGTGGTAGAGCCAGGTCATGTGGGAAGCATGTGTCTAACTTTACAAACTCTGTCACACTGTGTTGCAAAATGGCTATACTATTTTTGCATCCTTCTCAAGACTTGATGTCAGGGTTTAGGAAAGCCATTCTAATAATTTTGTGGTGATATCTCATTATGGTTTTAATTCTATTTTCATAATAACTAATGATGTTGAACATCTTATCATTGTTTGCTTGCCATCTGTATACATTATTTTGTTTGAGAGAAAGAGAGAGAGAGAGAGAGAGAGAGAGGCAGTGCTCACATGTGGGGAGAGGGGTAGAGGGGAAAGGAGAGAGAGAATCTTAAGCAGGCTCTATGCTCAGCACGGAGCCCAATGCGGGACTCGGTGTCACAACCGTGAGATCACGATCTGAGCCGAAATCAGGAATTGGACACTCAACAGACTGAGGCTTCTGAGATTCAAACGCTTGCTCTCAAGCCCCAACCTCTCTCTCACCTCTGACTCTTCTCAGACTTGACCTTCTTTCCCTTTCTTCCTTTGTATTTGGACCACCGCTCCCCGACACTTCTGGCTGAGGCAGTTCTTCCATCCTTAACATCTCATATTTTCTCAGATGGGGATCTCAGCCCCTGTCCAGAGCAAGTGCCTCCTCTCTTCAGGGAAGACCCTTCCCAGGGAGTGAGGGTGTGTGTGCTTGCTCCAGTGCAGGTGCTGGGATTGTTTTAGGTCCCGGGCAGGCAGCAGCCAGTGGGCTACAGGATGGTAGGCACAAAGGGAAGATCTGGATGAAAGCACAGACGCTGGGAGGCAGGGACCCGGGCACTGAACCTGCTGCAGGTCACCAAGGGCATGACAGGACTGAGAGAGAAGTGCAGGGAACGTCCCCTACCATGTGGCTACATCAGGACTGGTCCAGTTCCCACCAGGATTCAGGAGGCTACCTAGCCTGCCTTTGGAGGCAAAGTGTGGGGATTGGAAGGCTGGATGGGACAGAAACTGGAACCCCAGAGTGGGGATTGAGCACACAGGTTTTGGCTTCTTACAGACCCAGGCTAATCCTAGCTCTGTTATTTACTAGCTGTGTGGCCTTGGGCAAGTTCTTAACTCTGGGCTGGCTTCACTATCTGGGTATGTAAAGCTAAGGCACGTTAAGTGCTAAAAAACAAACAAAAAAGGGCTAGTATTATTTTCCTTCCTCTTCCATATAGTTCTCTTTAAAATCTTCCTTCTTCTTGCCTATCTCCATCCCAGAATTTCATCTTCCATTTTCAAGATGGCGGCTTCCCCCGTATCCTGTCCAGCTGCCTGACTGTCTGTCTGTCAAAGGAGTTTGGATGATCGCCAGGAGCTACTTTCGAACCTGTCCCCTCTCCTCCTGTGTCTTCAGATCCTGCCCCCCACACCTTTCCCTCCGTGCTTACTTGGCCACAGACTCGTCGGTCCTGAAAGCTTCTCCCTTGCCTCTGCTTCCCCGGCCCATTCATTATCATACACTTGCTTTCTTTTTTACTTTTTAATTTTTTATTTATTTTTTCAGTTTCTTTTAAATTTGTTCCTTTTAAAATTTACATCCAAGTTAGTTAGCATATAGTGCAACAATGATTTCAGGAGTAGACTCCTTAATGCCCCTCCCCCATTTAGCCCATCCCCCCCCAGCCCCTCCAGCAACCCTCTGTTTGTCCTCTATATTTAAGAGTCTCTTCTGTTTTGTCCCCACCCCCCACCCCCGTTTTTATACTATTTTTGCTTCCCTTCCCTTATATTCATCTTTTTTGTACTAAAATTCCTCATATGCGTGAAGTCATAAAATATTAGTTTTTCTCTAATTTCACTTAGCATAATACCCTCTAGTTTCATCCACATAGTTGCATATGGCAAGATTTCATTCTTTTTGATTGCCGAGTAATGCTCCATCATATATATATATATATATACACCGGCAGTGCAAAAGAGATCCTCTTTCTCTGCATCCTCACCAACATCTGTTGTTGCCTGAGTTGTTAATGTTAGCCATTCTGACAGGTGTGAGGTGGTATCTCATTGTGGTTTTAATTTGTATTTCCCTGAGGATGAGTGATGTTGAGCATTTTTTCATGTGTCAGTTGGCCATCTGGATGTCTTCCTCAGAAAAGTGTCTATTCCTGTCTTTTACCCGTTTCTTCACTAGATTATTTGTTTTATGGATGTTGAGTTTGATAAGTTGTTTATAGATTTTGGATACTAACACTTTATCTGATATGTCATTTACAATTATCTTCTCCCATTTCATCAGTTGCCTTTTAGTTTTGCTGGTTGTTTCCTTCACTATGCAGATACTTTTTTAATTTTAAGGACTGATTTGTTATTCACACTCTTCAACTGCCCATTTGAGTCTGATCACCAGAAGACCTGAATGGCCTCCTCCCAGCCCTCCTAGTCTGACTTTTCTGCTGCCTTTGACCCCTTGCCCAGGACCTCCATTTACTCCTGTCCCCACCCCTGCCCCATGCTATTCCTGCTCAGTCCTGCTCTACCCCTGGGAAGCCGCCCCTCTGGACTCCATTGCCCCGGCGCCTGGCCCCTGGCTTACTCCTGCTCGGTCTAGCAGAAGGGAGCTTTGGGCAGGGGGTTGGCAGTTAGGAGGAGAAATAAGTTGAAGTACTTACTTTCCCCTACTCCCTCCAGGTCTGCCATGGCTCACACAGTGGCTGCCTTCCTCTGTAGCCCCAGCTCCAACTGGTGGTCCCTCCTCCATGGCTCCCACTCTCACGTGGCTCTAGGAACACAATTCTCTCTCCTTGCTCTTTCAAGTTGGGGCGTTAACACTCCCTGCTTTTGGATGCATCGCTGTCCCTTGGTGATCCCCTCATCCTTGTCCACTCCTCTGTAGGAACTGTGTTAAAATGATCGGCAACTGAGCCCCCTTGTGCGTGCAGCCTGCTCCTGGAAGGGAACTTGGTCTACATCTACCCTCTCCGGGGCATTCCTCTCCCTCTTACCCAGGGAGGGAGGGAGCCTGGAGCCCTCTTCCCAGGGACACGTTCATTTATTCCACCTATTTTCCAAGCTCCTACCACGTGCCAGGCTCCGTGCCAGGTGAGCACAGGAGTCCCTGCTCCTTTGTTGCTAGATGCCGAAGTGATGTTGATATTGCAGATCTGCACTGGCAGGATTTTAGGACAATACCCTGGGTTCAGGGAGTGAAGGGAGACTCTCAGATGAGTCATCAGGGAGAGTTTGGGGAAATTTCTGGTCATCTCAGCCAGAAAGGCACATTTGGGCCTCTGTTCTGAGTGTGAGTTGAGAAGTCAGAATGCGCGTTAGGGCTGACCTGGGAGCCCAGGTTTGGACCACAGGGATCTGCCAACTGAAGATGGGTCTTGCCATGGCCAGAAATATAATGCCTTAAAAATAAAAGAGGATTAATAGAGAATTGCAGCCTTCCTTTTTTTTTCATAATATTTTATTGTCAAATTGTTTTCCATACAACACCCAGTGCTCTTCCCCACAAGTGCCCTCCACCATCACCACCACCTCTCTTCCCCCCTCCCCCTTCCCCTTCAACTCTCAGTTCATTTTCGGCATTCAACAGTCTCTCAAGTTTTGCATCCCTCTCTCTCCCCAACTCTCTCTCCCTCCTCCAGTCCCCCTGGTTCTCCATTAGGTCTCTCCTGTTTTCCTGTTAGACCTATGAATGCAAACATATGGTTTCTGTGAATTGCAGCCTTTCTTAAAAGAAAGGAAACAGTTCCTCCTGAGTCGGCTGATTCCCACCTCCTGCAATGAATGGACCCCACGTGGTGGCGCTGTTTCCTTGTAATGCCCCGGCCGGAGCCAGCCTACAAGTCCTTCCCTCTACTCCCAGAGCACGCAGGGCAGTCGGGGAGCAACAAGGAAGTAAATCCTGAGACCAGTGTGCCTCTGGATCAGCTCTTCCTAACTCTTTCTAACATTACCTGACCATGAAACCCTTTTAAAAGTACTGTGCATTTTCAGGCAATCTACAGGAACTCCAGAGTCATCATCTGTGCCTGGATTAGAGTAGAGAGCAAAAACAGTCCTAAAGATAAATTAGTTGCTGCAAAACTGGGGCACCTGAGTGGCTCGGCCTGTTAAGTGTCTGATTCTGGCTCAGGTCATGATCTTGCAGTTCGTGGGTTCAAGCCCTGAGTTGGGCTCTGTGCTGACAGCCTAGAGCCTGGAGCCTGCTTCGGATTCTGTGCCTCCCGCTCTCTCTGCCCCGCCCCTGCTCCTTCTCTGTTGCTCTCTGTCTCTCAAAAATAAGTAAACATTAAAAAAAAAAAAAAAGAACTTAATGGTAGACTTACTTAACACCAAAATTTACACATCATGCCATGCTTACGTTTTTTCCTGTTGTTCTCTCTATGTTGAATAACCAACCCCTGATGTGCTAGGAACCTGATAGCAGCACATACCTGGTGGTTTTATTGTTACAGAGAAAATGCCATTTGGGGTGCCTAAATTCGTTCACAGAACTAAGTTTTTGTCTGTGATTATTATCATGAACCCTCAGAATTAAAAAAATGAAGTATGTATCTATATATTTATATCTATGTCTATATCTATCTATCAATATCTGTATCTACATATGAAGCATTACAGACATATTTGAAGTCCCCTACTGATATACTGGGTATAAATGTTTCCGTTGAGATTTGAATTTATTTGATTGCTAATGAAGTTAACCATTATTTATCTGCTTTCTTTTTTTTTTTTTTTTATTTTCTTAGGTGTGGGGGAGCCTAGGTGGCTCAGTTGGTTAAGCATCTGACTACGGCTCAGGTCATGATCTCATGGTTCATGAGTTCAAGCCCCATGTCGGTTTCTGTGCTGACAGCTCAAAGCCTGGAGCCTGCTTTCGATTCTGTGTCTCCCTCTCTGCCCTCCCTGCTTTGTCTCTCTCTGTCTCAAAAAATAAATAAACATTAAAAATTTTTTTTTAATTTTTCTTGGGTGTGATTTTCTTCTCACTTACAACTTTCCCATTCAAAATGTTGTGTCCTTTTATTGATTTACAGATTCTGGCTGCTAAGCCTTTATCAATTACATGCATTGCAAATGCCATCTCCCTGTCTGCAGCTCCTCCTTCCTCTTTATTTCTGGTATCTTCTTTTTGTACTCAAGTTTTCCATTTTAATACAGTCAAGCACCACATGTCCCCTTTAAGGTTTGTGCTTTTGATGTCTTGCTCAAAAAATATTCCTGTATCCTGAAGTCATAAAAACTCTTATTTTTATCTAAACATTTTATTGTTCAGCTATTGACATGGGGATTTGTAACCCAGTAGGAACTCGTTCTTGTGTAAGATCTTCGGTGGGAATCTAATTTTCTACTTTCCCTGTATGTATCGATGGTTGCACCCAGACCATGGCGTAGTCCTCTCCTCTGCCCCTGATTCATATGCCTGCTCTGGAAATCATCTGTACACAGGTCTGTTTTCTCACCCCCCAATTCTGTTGCCCTGGTTGATTTTCTACTCCAGGATCACACTGTGGTCCTGAGAACTTCACACTGAGTCTTGGTTTCTGGTCAGGTTAAGATCATCTCCTTTCCCCATGGACTTGCTCTTCAAATTTGTCTCAGCTATTCGTTTTGACTGTTTATTGCTGCATAACAAACTACCTCAAACCTTAGTGGCTGAAGCACCGACCAAAATGGAAAACAGACAAGTCGATGAACAAAATGTTGACATATTGTGTGATGTGCATAAAGAGCGTGGGCAGGGGAAGGGGTGAGGTTAAGGGAGGACCCAACCAGCACTGAGTGGCAGGCCCTGGGAAGGATGGTGCCTGAAGTCTGCTGGTTTCCCAAAGGTCCAAGAGCAGCACCCTCCGGTGGTGCCTGAGTCTTGTGTGCCTCAGCTACCATGACCACCTCACCACAGACAGAGGGAAAGGTGTATATTTCCCAATGTCACAGCTCTGAAAGTTGCCTCGGAGCCTTTGGTGGTGGCAGAAGGGGCGGTCCCCTTCCTGGGGCAGGGTGGGCAGGAGAGACCTGGGCCTTTTATCTGGGGACATTGGTTAATTAAGACTCCCTCTCCTCAAATTCCCCAGCTACATCAGCCACAGCCCTACCGTCCTCTCTTGGCTTTTGGCGTTCTATCAGAAAAAGTCATGCTTCCCACCTTTCCTGAGCACCATTAGCATTCTGTAGCTCTAGCTATGATTGCTTGGTGTTACTATTTTGTCCTATATCTTCTGTGCATGTGTGCACATGCATACATGCACTGGGAACAGGGACTGAAAAGCCTGGTGGCTAAAATTTCAGGTCTAGGACCCACCATTTATTAGCTATAAGACTTTGGGAAATTACTTAACCTGTCTGTTTCTCAATTTCTCCATATTTAAAATGAAGTGAAAGCACTTACCTTATGGGGTGGTTTAAGCCATTAATGTATGTAGAGGAACGTGGCCATAAGAACCACTCCATAATTGTTGGTTTACTAGACTTAATCACTGTATCCCCACCCCTGAGCAGTGGCTGGTGGGCAGCAAGCCCCCTATGAATACTGTGTAATGACTCTATCTCCAGGGTCTCTAGTCTGAGTAAATCCTTTGGGTTTGGACAGTGCGTGAGGAGCCTGACCCCTAGGATGGCTCATGGTGCTGTAACCAGGAAACCCAAGTTGAGAAAACCATCGTGAAGATGGGCTCTCCGGGTGGGCATGTAGACTAAAATATAGACAAAGAGGCACTGTCAGGAGCCTAGAACAATGGAGAACAGAGGTCTAATGAGGCCTTAGGTCAGTGCCAATGGCTTTCTCAGAGCAAAGCCGGGAAGGATGGGAGGTCAGGATACGGCAGGCGCCCAGCCTCTAGTAGTCAAATCTGGGGCACTAGAAGGACGGGGAAGAGACCTGAGGAGCCAAGGTGATGCTCAGAGCATCCTGTTCTCATCTCCTTCAACTTGGAGTTGTTCCTGGGTGTCCCAAACAGCCATAGACTGGGGACACATCCTCAGCACTGGGAACCTTAGATGTCACAAGTGACAAGCAGTTCCCTTGCCTTCCCCCTGAAGAAGACTTCCTTATTGCACCCCAGCCTGCCAGGCCTCAGACCACCCACACTTTTCCTCTCCAACCCCTCTCCCTTCCTGGCCCTGAGGAGCCACACCCTCAGGTCCCACTCTGGGGGCAAAGCTTATGTCTCACTGTGACTGAAGGCAAGCAAGTTCCTGTCTGACAAAACCATCCACATGTGAGCTGCCTGAGCAATAGGCAGTGAATCCCCTGCCTTCCAAGAGATTGGGACAAACACTGCCTGACTCATGGGGTTTTGCCCAAGGGATCTGGTCCTCCCATTGGCAGTTGGATTCAATGATCTTTAAATGTCACTCTTGAGAAGTGACACATTGACAATTCAAGTAATTTTTCCCATGGTATTATAGGACAGCACCTTCTGCCCCTATGGCCTAGAATTCCCACAATTCAGAGTTTCTTCTTGAGGGCACAGAATAAAAAAAAGGGCCCTGTGGAAGTGTACTTGGGCAAAGCAGGAGGTGGCCCTCAGCCTGCTTTGTTGGAGATGCAGCTGGCAGGACAGATGATGGTTTCCATGGAAGGTGGGGGAGCCCAGGTCAGCCACCCACGGAGGCCACTATAGGGAAGGAAGCTCCATGCCCCCCTTCCCCACCCAGCAAGGCCAAGGGTTAGGAGAGACTCTTGAGTGGTGGGCACTGCCCATGTCCTGGCAGGGTCATTTGTGAGAATCAAAGTCAGGAGGGGAGGAAGGACCTGAGGTGGAGGGGTAGAACTTTCCAGCCTGACTCAGCGGCCCTGAGAAGTAGTTGGAGGTGGAGGGGGACTGTCATGAGGAGAGTTGCCAAAGAGGAACTTGCACAGTGTGTCAGGATTTCGCAGCCCCTGGTCAGGAAGGAAGCGAGGATCACAGAGTGGGGGCAAAGATTGGGTCACTCAGAGGCACTGGTATCCAGACCCTGTGTAACTGAACTGCTCTAAGAGCCTTCGTTCTGGGCCCTGGGGAGGGGAGCAGGCAGGTTTCTAGAAACCCCTTCTATGGGTCCCAGAGTGCCAGAATCCATGTCCAGCAGGTCCAGGGGTCCCTGAAAGGATGGACGGTGTTGGCAAAAGGGAGTGAGAGATGAGAGAGACTCGAGTTTCTATCTGAGCACCAGGCAGGCATCTCTGCTCTTTCGGTTTTTGTGTCTTTATTTATAGATCACATGTTAACATGACATCAAAAAGTGGAATTTTTACTACAAATAATTCTCAGTGATAAGATGCTTCAAAAAGTGTACAGGAACAGGTTTTACAGAGGCATTTTTGCAGAACTACTCTAATTTCAGTGAGGTAGTTAATTTTTACAAATAACAGGATTAACAGGATAGTCTCAGTTAAAAGCAGATAACATACACATTGGTTTAAACCAGTAGTAAATCTTGCAACTAAGAAGATAGCAGGATGTTCTCAGAGAGAAGCAGAAAGCAAACACATTTGTTTATGTCAATAATGCTAAGATTCAGGCATAGACTAGGCTAGGAGTCATTCTGTCTGGCTCACAAAAGGAAGAAGTTATTTGCCCTGGTTAGTAAGTAAACCTTGTTATTTGATGTTGAAGGTGGAAGCACCATAGCGGCCCTAGATGTGCTGGTCTTTGTGTATGAGTTTAAGTTTTAACTCCTCTTACCTATCCTCATAACAGGTATCAGTGTAAGGGAAGGTATTTGTGGTACCAATTAGCAAAGGTATGTGCAGTAATTTATATCTGGTTCTTGTTTGTTTCTTATCTCTAAGTTAAGCTCTTTTTCTCCAGGCCAGAGTTAATAGTAACTCTTGTGTTCTTTAGCCCCCTTTATTATCTATGTCTTGGGTTTGCGAGGCTCATTAGAAAAACCTTTCAACAAACATCTGCAGTGCTCTGTCTAAATTCTTTTTTGTAGAGGTGGGAACATGCTTCTTCCCATGAGGTATCTGTGTGGGAAATATCAGTCTGATTTGGAACATAGTGAGGCCTAATCAATAACAGCAGTCCCATTCCATTTATGAGCCAATAGTAGAAGGAGATACCAGTTTTGCTTCATGGCAGGAGCTGTGCCAACATCTGCCAGTTGCCTGCTGTGACTGCGTCATCCAGCAAGGCAGACGCGGCTCCCAGCACCACAGCCTGCCCATCACAGCCTTTAGACTCAAAGCTTCTCTCCTCTGGAGTGATAAGGACTTTCCTTTCCTCCCCCTTCCTCACCTCCTTTGTAGGAAGGGATGACCTTTTGCTGGTTTGGGACCATCTTTGTCCCACTGAAGTCCCCATGTCACTGGTAGAGCAACCCCATGCCTCACAGGTACTGGCTAAGTGCTCACTGTCCAGTGAAGTCTGCCTTCAGCTCCTGAGTTTCCCCCTCCAGGGAAGTCGACTTGGAGTGTTGGGGTCTGTTTCCAGTGATCCTGGCATATTCCACAGTCAGAAGGGGGTCAGGTGTGGGCCTCGGGTTGGGGTGGGTGTTGACATAGATGGAGTCCTCAAGGCCAAAGTGGTTCAGGTAGGTAAGTGAGGCATAGCAAATGGCCCCAGCATCCTCGTCAGAGCCCATCTGTTGATCGGAGCCCTGGGAATCAAAGAAGAAAGATGTTCATTGTACAAATCAGAGCTGGGAATGGTTGGTCAGTGGCCCCCAGGCTGCCCAGAGCTGGGTGGAGAACAGAGACAGGGACAAGGTGTGGGTAGGTAGGGACCCTACAGAGCCTCTGGGAAGAGCTGAAGCCAGCAGTTTCCATCACTGAAGCTGTTGAAAAATAGACTAAGGAAGGCTGCGTTAGATATGATCCATGGACCAAGAGCACCGGCATCAGCTGGCACCTTGTTAAAATCTCAGATTTTAAATCTCAGATCTATTAAATCAGTCTCTGGGGGCCCAAGAAATTCTGTTTGAACACATTTTCCAGGTGATTTTTATGCACACTCAAGTTTGAGTAGCACTGAGCTAGAAGAGCCCTCGGTAGGGATGCCATGTGCAGAGTTGATTCCAGCATTACAGAGGGTTGAATCAGATGGTTTTAGATCTTCCCAATCCTGTGATTCTGTGATTCTAAGAGTCTTAGATCTTTAGACAGGACAGACCTACCCAAGGGCCACAGCCGGCCCTCAGCTCCTGATGACAGCGCACCAAGGGAGCCATGCTTTTACCATGGGACCCCCAGCCCCCTGCTGACTGGACTGATGGCAGCCATCTTAGGCTGGCTCTGGCCCCGTGAGATGGACCCCCATTAATAGCCATCTCCTGTGGGGTGAAGCCCAAAAGCTGAAGCAGCCAAATTCTCTCTCTTTAAGGAGTTTGAACTGGGAAATATGGGGCAATGGGTACATGCAGATGAGGCAACATAACGACTCACAAGTGATTCCAAGTCCAGAGTGAACAGAAACTCCAAGTACACACCAGCTGGGAAGCTAAAAAAGACGATAACACGGACAACAAGAGTACCCAGGAAAGCTGAGGTCGCCTCTGCCTTGATGAGGAGTCGTTCTTATGCTCAGGGGTCGGCTCCTTCTGGACCGAAATGCTGTCATAGATGTGGGATTTGTCCTCACCTGTGAAGAAGAGAGTCCAGTTCAGAGCAGGGACCTCTCCCTAGGCTCCGGTCTCCTGGGATGGCAGGGGTGGTGGAGGCCCCCTCTGGACAGAGGGGACCCCGGCAGGGGAGAGGCTAGGGCCCGGCCTGGAAACCCCACCCTGCCCAGAAGGTTGCAGGGAGGTCACAGCGAGGTTCTGGGCCCGGCCAGTGCAGAGGAGCGTCCAGGGAGTGGAGGGTAGTGATAAGGAGCAAATCCAGCTAAGGGCCTGGGCTCATTTGCATAAAACTAGTAAGCTTAATCTACTCCAGTCACTGAACATTCCAAATTGAAACATCAATTTAAATATAATCTATTTGCTGGTGAAGTTATCTATAACGTCTTTCAAATTTTTGGACCAGGAGCCACAGTAAGAAACATTTTATCTTATTGCCACATATACGCATATGCACATTCACACACACACACACACACACACACACACACACACACACACACCTTTCCTAAAAGTCCAATGAAAAAATATTTGTCGTTCCAGTGTACAAGCCACTGTGACATTTTGCTTTTCTATTTTGTTTTATGAAAACAGTATTGTGACACACTAAATTGACTTTACACAGATTGAAAAATACGTATATAAAATTTTGCAACCCATGACTACATTAGGATTTTTATAGCTTAAAAATTAAAATCAGTGAGGTCCAACATAACCCTGACCTGCTTCCACATTTCAATCTTGTCAACAGACACAGCACTGGATTATATGGTGAATAAATACATAGCACATATGTGCTGAACAAACCAAACACCAAAACCAACGCAGGAATCCTCTAAAGGCACTAATCTGATAAGCCTAGTGCAAAATGCTGATGCCTGACAGGTGGTTAATGCTAAACACTTACAATTCAGAAGACTAAAAAGTCCTTCCTGTGCTTTTAGAAGACAGAATTTAAAAACAATAGTGGCAATCAGGAGCACCTGGGTGGCTCAGTTGGTTAAGCATGGGCTTCAGCTCAGATCATGATCTCACAGTTCCCGGGTTCGAGCCCTGCATAGGGTTCTGTGCTACAGCTCAGAGCCTGAAGCCGGCTTTAGATTCTGTGTCTACCACTCTCTTTGCTCCTATCCTGCTCACACTCTCTCTCATCTTCAAAAATAAATAAACATAAAAAATATATAAACTAAAACAAATAGTGACAATTAAAAACCAATACTATTGACCAGAAAGGTTTTTAGATAAATTTGTTAAAGAAATCTTTAAGTACAGGGGTGGCTGGGTGGCTCAGTCAGTTGAACATTGGATTCTTGATTTTGGCTCAGGTCTTGATCTCACGGTTTATGGGATGGAGCCCCTGGTCAAGCTCTGCAATGTCAGTGCAGATTCTCTCTTTCTCTCTCTCTCTCCCTCTCTCTCTCTGCCCCTCCCCCTGCTTTCACTTTCCCTCTCTCAAAAGAAATTGATCTTTTTTTTAATAAAAAAATAAAATCCTTACCTATAAAAAGAAGGCACATTATACTATCCCAAAACAATACTAAAATGCCCAATTTTAGGCAAATTAGGCTTAGAGGGAGCTGACCTTAAGCCTTTGAAGAGAATGATCCTGCCCTTTGCTCTGGCAAAGCAAGAGAACCCACGGGATCCTGGCCACCTCGTCTTGCCAGTCTCAATTTCCTTGGTGGTCAAATGGGCTTAATAAGCCTTGTCCTCTTGGCTCGAGGGCAGGAAGACTTCATGGCCGCGCCCTCAGTGGTCTGCTCTGAGCCAGCGCTGCAGTTTACCTTTCCCGGTGGCGTTTCCTCGGGCTTTCCTCAAGTACAGGATCAGGAGGACGGTGAGCAGCAGCAGCAGCACGACGGCCACCGTTGAGCTGGGAACGATGAGACGCCAGTTATCTTGGGGGCTTTGGAAGAAAGAACAACCAGCCGGGTGAGGAAAGTAGAAAGTGGGAGCCAACCTTCTAAGGGGAAGCCATCCCTTCCCAAGTGTGTGGTGCTCATGACAGCCCCGCCCACTGAGCTGGCCAGGAGGCAGCCCCAAGGTCAAGGACTCTGTCCCGTAAGTCATGCATGTCTAGCCACACCTGGGCTGTTTCCCCTTCTGTGAAAGGGGAATGTTTCTGATGTCTGCTGTCTTTGCTCCTTTTCCCTTCTCTGTCTGATGTCCGGGAAGTTGCCCCTGGGCCCCTGCTGCAGGGTCTGCACTCACCCCTGCCACAGGCTCCCCTAAACTATTCTTGGTCCCGGCTCCCTCACCTCAGCCCATAGACATCCTGTGACCCACAGCTCTGCCACGTGAATAGGGCCTGTCTTAAGTCACAGGCAGAACACAAAAGTAGGCTTTCTTATACCACAGCAGGCGCCCGGGGGCATCAAGGGTCAAAGCCGTAGGCCCCCCCCCCCCCGGGAGGCAGCAGCTGTAGGGACACCCCTCAGCTCCCCAGCCAGCTCCCCCTGGTTTCTGGGCATACTGCCTTGAAGCACGGAACCATGGTTTGCCAGAGCCCGGGGTTCCCATCGCAGTGATGGTGGGCGCAGAGACAGCAGGGGAGGATGGAGTCTGGAAGAAAAGCGGCTATCAGGTCAGTCCCCGGGGGCTGGGGCCTGGGACCCATCAGGCAGGGGTAGAGAAGAAATCAAGCCAATAGTTGTTATGGCAACAGAGAGCGCCCGGAAAGCCCGTGGCTGGAAGAGGGGCGAGGCTAAGGAAGTAGCCCTGGTCACATGCCTGCCACCGGGCCAGACACAACCCCACTTAATCCTCACAGCAACTCTGTAAGATGGTGGTTCTGCTGCAAGGCAAACTTGGCAGTGTCTGGAGACATTTGGGTTTGGTTGTCCCCACCGGGTGGTGTCAGGGAGGTTTGTGCTGTTGCTGTCCCATGGGTAGAGGCCAAGTATGCTGCCAAACAGGACACTCCTCCCAACAAATGGCAGACATGCCCAAGGTAAGCAACCCTGCTGTAAGGTGTGAATGTCATTGGCCCCATTTTGCAGATGACAAAACTGAGGCTGAAAGAGGCAAAGTGACCTGAAGAGAATTGTTTGACTCCCATTCCCCACTCCCCATCCCCGAGATCCAGGCGTCTGTGGGCATGAGGTAGCTGGAGGCATTTTGGCACACTTGGCCATGGATGGGAAAAAGTGGAGGGCAGAGAGGACCCAGAGGCAGGTGACAGTACCTGTCAATGACAGGACTGGTGGCGGAGGTCCAGGGTGTGGTCCCACTGGTGCTCCTGGTGGTGAGCGCGGTTGAAGCTGAAAGAGACGACAATGAGGGGAGCATTCCCATGTGCTTGCCCCACACTACAGGCTCCCCACTTCTAGCCCGTGGTCCTGAGGAGGATGGGCCCACACAGGGCCCTGGGCCAAGTCGGGGTGTTACTCTGAGTGGTGCTGGATTTCCCTCGCAGTGAAGGACCACCGTGCAAGTGGCTTTCGATTAGGATCACACTATCACTTGGATATATTCCACAGTCTTTTCTGTGTCCTTTAACGGGTCATGTACTCTCAACCCATAATGCTTCCCTCCTATCTGCCCCACTTTTGTCTCTTCCAGAAAAAGTCCTGCTCCTTCATTAGGGCCCAGGCAGTATTACCTCCTCTGGGCAATCCTCCAGGAGAATCCATACCACTGCTTTCTCCAGCGACCTCGTCTCTCCCCTCATGGGGCCATAATCGAACATGCTTCCATTATGCCATGTACCACCCACCATCCTAACCCTTTGCAACTCTGAGGTTTTTGAGAAATACACCTGGGGGTTCAGATGGGGAACCCCGCCAATCTCCCCCTCTGAGGCTTATGGTCTCTCGACTATAAGGCGCAGGTCCCAGATGAAGACCCATGTCCTCTGAGCCTTCAGCCGGTGCACCTGCCAGTCTTACCCTCGAAGCCCCAGGTCTGCCTCCCTGACTGCCTCCTGCCTGTCCACATTTCTTAACCCAACCGGCTTCCTGGGACTCAAGCAGAACGCTTTGAGAGAAGGTCAGGGGTTGGGGTCTGGAGTCAGGATGCCCAGAAATGGCCCAGTCACCAGCCAGTCCTGTCAAACCCGAAGGAGCCTTTCAGTCATTACAAATCACTGGACGAGTCTTGTTAGTAGCAGCAAAAACGTTCAGAGATGCGTGAGATGGGGAAGAAAGAACCAGTTGAGCCAGCAGGTCTGAGTTCTACTGGTTCTGCCTTGGGCAAAAGGTGCCAGTGTTGGGCTGTGAGAACCATGATGAAAATGCTTTTAGCCCTTTCCAGCTTTAACACCTTGTGATTTAGGAAGGCCAAGGACGTGAGAAGAAGGGCAAGAACTCACCCCGAGATACCACCAGACGGAAATTTCTGAGAACGAAGATCTCGGAGGATTGGTAGAATACACATGAATAATATCCGGAGTCCTCCACCCTGAGCCCAGTCATGGTCACGGTGAAGTAGCCTGATTTGGAATCATCCCGAATGGAGGTCCGAGGCTCCTGGGGCACATCCCGGAGCCTGGGGTGGGTGGCTAACAAGGCACAAACACTTGCTGGAAAGCGCTTGCACCAGGCTCTCGCCGCGTTCGAACCTGCCCAGGACCGATACGGGCACTGCACAGAGACTCTCTCCCCTTCCAGTTTATGCAGCACTTGTGACCTCTGTTCCCAGGAGCCTGAAAAGAAACCCTCGGGTCAGGGGGCAATTCATCTGCAGAGGGGTGCCTCTCTCCTCAGAGAGGGCCCCAGGGCCAGCCTCTGGCCACAGCCCCACCCTGCCCCTGTCCCCCTCTCACCCACCTCCCCAAGCCTCCTCTCCCTCCTCATGCCCTCCCTCTGTCCTCATCACCTGAGGCCAGGACCATCAGCAGGACAGAAGGCAACAGGTGCTTGGCCCCCTGGGCCATGGCCCTCTTCTTGAGCTGGGAGGGGCGGGAGGGAAGAGGGAAGCCCAGCAGACTGGGAGCCTTCGGCTCGGGGAGGGGGTTCAGCACAGCACCCCTAGCTGGTCCGAGGAGAAGAAGAGTGCTCCAACAGGGTCTGTGGGTGGCCTGGGAGGAGGGAACCTTCCGGCTGCAGGCGCTACATGTGGGCCCGGAAAGGCCTCGATCTCTAGACTGGACTGAGGCTCTGGGGGGGCTCTGTGGCTACTGCTGGCTCCCTCGTGCTCAGCCTCTTCTTCCTTATTGCCACTGGGGTTGGGATGTAGAAAGCTGCGAAAGCCCAGGAAGAAACTCTGGTGAAATCAGAACCGATTTCTCCTTCCTTTCTGCCCTCTAAGCCTACCACTTCCTCCCGGCCCCAGCTACCTCCTCCCCACCCGGGAAAGCCCTGACTTACAGAGGCTGACACAGTTAGGAGACCCTGTGGAGGTACCCAGCGGTCCAGGCCTGCCTGGGAGCTGGGGGGCTGTGTGGGGACTGGAGGGGCAGAGAAGAGAGAGGGAGAGTCATTTCCAGGAACCGAGGTACAGGGAATCAGGGAATATTCTAGCAAGGGTGGGAGAGAACGAAGCTGGGGGCAGAAAGAGATGCAGGAGGGGAGGCGGGGACTCCCCCGCCCCAGTCACCTCCTGTCCCCAGCTCCCAGTCTCCCCAGGCAGTTGTCCAAAGACCACAGTAATCGAGCACATTTTAAGAATAATTGTCATTAGAGCTACAGGAAAAACAATCACCACAGGCTGTGTAGAGTTAATAAACAACCAAGGAAGGAGGAAACCTTGTAAACATGCACTGTGGCAGGTCAGGTTTGTGGGGCTCAGACTCTGAGGTGGAGGTTAGCACAGGAGGCATAATGTGCCCTCGGACCAAGCTGGGTAAAGGACCGGCTAACAGGAAGCTCAGGCCGGGACGTGGAGAGGTCTGAAGACAGGATGCTCTCCAAGGTGGCAGGGGGATGCCGGGCTATGGAGCCTGCGGCAGCCAGTCAGGGTTGACCCGCTGCTCTGGGAGGGGGACTGAACTTGGCAAGCCCTCTCTCTCTTTAGCTGAGGCAGCCCCCAGAGGGGGGCGGTACGGGAGGCCTTCCCGCTCTCACCACTCCCAGCCCTGGGGCAAGAAGTCCATCAGCCTGAAGGAGGAACCTAACCGACCCAAGTCTGATATGGACTGAGAAACCTTTTGCAGCCATCTGGGAGAACCGTGAACTTGAGGCTTGCTTGCCGGCGCAGGTGTCCCATGGTGACAGATGTGTCTGCTATGCTCCACACAGCAGACATGCCTCCGTGCTGGGTTTTCTTTTCATGTCCCGGCCCTTGGTCATGACAGGAAGCCCTTCATGGGTGTGTCCCACTGTCACAGCCGAATGCTCAGGAAGTTTTGTTGCCTTAACCATTAACAGCAGCAGCAGACTGTGTGCAACCCTCTCTGCCCAGCACTTCCCTGCCCTGGGGATCTGGGTCCTCCTGAAGCTCTAGGGGAAAGGGTAAGAACAGGGAGAAAGTGAGAGGCTGGGGCTCTGAGGAGGCCACCCAGGCCCAGCAGAGCTGGAGCCCCCCAGGGCAGGGCTCTGTACCCCTTTCCCAGGGCCCTGTGTCCTTCCTGGGGAGCTCATGTGGGAGCAGCCTCCAAGGGTGGGCACCTGGTGCAGCTCACCCAACTCCAGGAGCCTCTCATCCTCTGTCAACAGGGATGGGGGTGGTCCCCTAACAGCTACCCTGACATCAGGGCACAGCCAAAGGCCTCCGTCTAGGTCCAGCACCCACCACCTGAGGCCTGCCTCTGTGCCCTTCTACCCTCCCCAGCCCCTTCCAATTTATGGTGCAAAGTGTAGACAAAGCACATGCTAGAGCTGGAGAAGAGCTTGAGGACCAGCAATCACAAGGCATTTAGTTGGTGGCAGGAGGTCCCTGCCACTTCACTTGATGCTCGAAAGCAGTCTTGAGAGGTAGAGTTAGTGCCCTCTTTCACAAGAGAGGACAGTGGGGCCCCATAGGGTTAGTGACTTGCATAGGCTCACACAGTGACAGGCGGCATCCCTGGGTCCCAGTCCTGAGCCCCCTGCCGCTCTCCCACAGGACATCCTGCTTTCAGGAGAGGCAGGGCTGTCAGTGTGCCGTCGTGGGATCGCAAATGGAGTGGGGGTCTAGGGGCACGGTTTTCCCCAGGAAATTAAGCCCCCTCCTACTTGCACCCCAAGGTCGTGGCCACACCCTCCTGATAGGGAGGATGGATATGTGTGTGTGTGTGTGTGTGTGTGTGTGTGTGTGTGCATGAGTATGTCCTGGCACCAGGCTTCTGGGTTCCTCAATCTGAGTCCCTCTTCTAGTGCCCCCTCCTGGATGTAGGAAAGAGATGCCTCTTCCCTGCTGTCCTCTAGGATTACCTTCTGTCCCTTCCTCTCTCCCCACATCCATTCCAGAGTGGCCCCCCAGCCACCCATCAAGGCCCTAGCTGCGTCGCCCTCCTAACAGTGACATTTGTTCCAGGGGGCAGGGGCAGTGGAGTGGAGATGCCGCATTGATCCCTAGGTGCTTATTCCAGTAGCTCCAAGCTGGTAGAGCCCCTACTCTTCAGCCTTCACTGCAGATGGGACCAAGTGTGAGAGGAGAGCCAGAGAAGCAGAGGCCACACTCCTAGGGCCACTGGACCCGTGTTGAGCCTCCTTGGCTCCATCTTCCTCGTCCCCCTCTCCTCCAGCCCCAGGCATTCCTCCAGGCTGTGCTCAGCTCCAAGCTGTCCTTGCTGTGTCCCACATGGCACCCTTCCTCCCAGGGCACAATGAGTCCTGGGGGTGGGTGGGGGCGATCCACCCCTTCTCTGAGCTGTGGCCTCCCCTGCCATGGACTCTGAAGGGCCCTCAGCCTCTGTGAGAGTTCAGGCCTGCAGCTGAGAACTGAGGGAGAGAGCCCCTGAATGCAGCCACGGGGCTCTGGGCAGCCTGGTCACAGCTCTCCCTAGAGGGCCGATCAACGGTGGCAGGCAGCAGTGGCTGGGTGGGTGGACTTTGCTGGCTCCCAGGACTTGACAGACAGGCAGCTATGGTCAAGGTGGGGCACATCCAGAGGCCTGTCAGAGGGCGCAGGGCCCCGAAGGTGGGAGTGGGGTATGGGGGCTTGGGCTGCTCTGGGGTCCCCTGCAGCCAAACCCCTGTGGGTCTCCAACTCTTAGTCACTGTTCGTTCTCCTCCAGGGCAGGGCCCCTGAGACACTGGCTGCCTCTGGGACTCTCTCATCCCCTGGAAGATGGGGAAGCTTGAGGGGAGCAGAAGGAGGCTGAGGAGACAGGGGTCAGGGTGGGGAGAGGGCAGCGGCCCACCCTCCAGCTCCCCTCTGCTCCATCCAAAGGGTTCCAAGGCCCATGGGAACTGAGCTCTGTACAGGGCTTCTCTGCCACCCAGCCAGGGGCCGTGACTCTGTGGCTTGGACCAGAATCCCATCGGGGGCTTCCCCTGCGGTTTGCTGCCTGGTTCCCTCCGTTGTGAGTGCTTTCCCAGGTTCCTGGCAGCCCAAGGGGACTGGGCAGCCCAAGAGCAGTGTCTGGTTCTGGGGATGCCTGAGTCCAGCATTGGCCTGGCTCCAGCTCACACAGGCCCCCATCTTCATCCTGCCCTGGCCTCCCAGGGCCCCTCCAGGAGCAGCTTCCTACTCCACAGTTAAGTGGCCTCAGACCAAGCAGGCTTCTGTGGGAACTCCGGGCTTCGAAGTGGGTCGCTCCAGGCTCTCAGAGGATTGCTGCACACCCTGTAGCCTGTGAGGACAAGACCAGAGATGAAGGGCAGGGCTCCAGTGCTCCCCTCCCACCATGCTCCAGGGCCAGGCCATCCCCTCTTCTGGCTCTGCCCTCCAATTCCTGCTGGGTCAGCTCCGAGAGGGTCCTGTCATGCCCTTCCAGTCCACCCACCCTCCTCCCTTCCCTGGGTGCTAAGTAGTCCTTCTGGCTTGACACAGGTGAGGACACACCACCTGGGAATGCAGTGCAGCGAGCGCTTTGCCCCAGAACTCTGCCCTGAGGAGGCTGGGAGGGTGGGCTGTACTCACTTCCGATGTGTCTCTTCTTCCAGAACCCATAGACCATGATCAACATCACAGACACTAGGAGGAAGGTCAGCACCCCCAGCAACACAATGCGATATGAATCCTGGTGCCTGAAGGGACAGGACGGAGAGCGGGAGGAGGTGAGCACCTGGTTCTCTCCCCCCTGACCCATGTCTTCCTGCATGCCACGTGAGAGGAACCCGACCTGGGGAAATCCTGACAGCCCTGGCTGGAGTGATGGCCTCCCCTCCTTGGGAACCCAGTTGTGGCAGGGGGGAAGTGAGGAGCTCAGAGGTTGGGGAAGAATCCCAGGTGGAGGGGAGCATCTCTCCTCCACTGTTCGCCCCAACCTGCTCATCACTGAGGACGAGGACTGTAAGGGACCGCCATTTGTGACAGAGGAGATTGAGAGTCTTGCTGTCCTCACAATGGAAGCCCCTCGTGGTGGCCCTTCCCTCCGCTGTCCTCTGTAGCTGATGCGGCAGGGGCACAGCCTGTAACCCTCTGCCTATAGCACTTCCTGTGCACCAGCACCCAGCACCTCTATTTAAATATTTTTTGGCCTAGAGACTTTCTCTTGTCACTAGAGCCCTCTCTGCCACCCAAGACAGGCAGCCTTCTACCGATGACCACTAGGAGCAGATGTATTAATACCCCAGCTCCCCTGCCCTTCAGGTGGGCGTCTGATGCTGGGGCCCAGAGCCCCTCCCAGGCTGAGCTCAGCTGCCCACAGTAGTGGCGGCTGGATTATGGTCTCTACTAGCTGCTTCCTTGTCTCACTTCCCCGCACTCTTTCCAGAATTCCTGGTCCCAGAGATTGCTTCCCGGGGAACCCAATTTAAAGCATCCCCCGTTTCCCACTTCCTACCCCCGAGACATATTCTTGTCCTGCCCCTACCTCCCCCTCTTCATCCACAGACTCTTATACCTTCACTTCCCACTGCCCGGCCTTAGGGCATCGCTCCTTCCCACCTTCTGGCCTCCCACCTGCCCGCCACTCAGCAGCAGCCCAGACCGACCTCCTGAAAGGGAAGGTGCCAAGTTCGGGCAACAAGAATGGTCACCATAGGTCAAATGGCATTCAACCCCAGGACCCACGGGTACCTGGCAGGGGATAATGTGTCGACGAGAGACCCACTGGTATGGCACATTCCCGTGGTGGGTGATTGGGTGCGTGGGTGCCCAGCACTGGTGGAGATGGACTCTGGGCTGACAGAGGAGGCTCCAGTATCGCTGGGGGGCACAGTCACCATGTGGGGCCCCACGGTCCTCCCGGCCTCCGTGGTAGAGGGGCCAGTGCTGGTGAAGCTGTAGCCTGTCATGGAGGTCAGTCTGATGGACCCCGAGGCAGCAGAGGGCACGAGTCTCGTCAAGGTGAAGAGCCCAGGTGTGAACACTGTCACACTGGTGGTGAAAGGGGCATCGGGGCCCGAGGTGGGGGCTGGGGCTGTGGTGACGACAATTCCGCCCTGGAGGATGCTGGCCAGCTGTGTGGGAGGAGTGCTCCTCCTGGTGGTGGAGGCTAAGGGGCCAGAGAGGGAGCAACGTTAGATGAGGCGGGGGCCTCGCGGATGGGAGCAGATCCTGGTCTCCCCTCCTTGGTCTTGCACCCAGGGCTCTGCTCTGAGTGACCAGCTGTTGGCCAGGGAGAAGGAAGAGACTTTCAGTGTCTTTAGCCTGCCCTGTCAAACCACCTGGGCCCAGAGGACACTCTCCTCCCTGTCCCCATCTCTCTAGTCGCTTCCAGACCCTCCTCGTTCCTGTGGGCCAAAGGGATTTGTTCACTACGACGTTGAACAGGGACTTTTCCAGATGCTCCATAATTGGTGAGTAGGGGCCAGGGATGAAGACAGGGAAGGATCAGGGCTCCTGGGTGGCTCCGTCAGTTAAGCATCCGACTCTTGGATTTTGGCTCAGGTCATGGTCTCACATATTCAGGAGTTCAAGCCCAGTGTCGGGCTCTGTGTTGGCAGAGCAGAGCCTGCTTGGGAATCTCTCTCTCCCTCTCTCTTCTGCCCCTCCCCCACTCACACAATCTCTGTCTCTCTCAAAATAAACAAATACACTTTAAAAAACAAAACACAGGGAAGCATCAAAGGCCCAAATTCCACAGAAGGCCTCAAGCGGCAGGGTCAGATGCCTTTCTCAGGGGCTTACAGAGAGACACCTGCTACCCACACCCATCACCTCAGCCTTTTACATCCCATTTTCTAGAAGGCTGGCATTTGGATGGTGGAAGAGGAGGGGGCTGTAGCAGGCTCCAGGTCCCATCTGGGGCAGTGTGGAGTCTATACCCACAGACAACAAGGGAATTGGAGAGAGATAGTGGAGGGAGAGAGGGGGCTGACATGGGCTGGCAATGACATGACATAACATGACTGTACATGGCATGGACACATTCCTAAAGGCCACATGGCCACCGTGGAAGGTGCCCACCTTTCTGGGAGAGGGAGCCCAGAACACGCAGCAATGATGAGAGTGGGGATAGGGGAAGAGGCTGACCTGGAACCAGATCTCCCACATCACCTTACTCATCGGTGGGGACACCTCCAAAGACCCTCCAGAGAACTCACACATACGTGCTTTGGGAGGGCCAGCATCTGGACACCCATCTCACGGAGCATCCCAAAGGGCTGGGTAGAAAAGAGTGACATCTGACAGAGAGAAACTCCTACAGCGGGCAGTGAAGACACACAACCACCTTCCTGCCTCTGTCCCTGCCTCAGTGCACCGGGGGTCAGGGGTGGGGAGTTGTCAGGGGACAGCAGGGAGAGCCCCCACCTTCCCCACCTGTCAAGACCGAAGGAGAGAGAGTTAGGCAGCAGGCCACCCCCTTCCCCACTCTAGGTGGCTCGGTCTTCAAGAAGCAGCAGAAGGGCATATACTGCTAGATTAGAGTTTTTAAACAGGCTGTGGATTTTTTTTAATTTCCTTGTAATTGAAAAGGTCTGCAAAGTTGGAATCTCCCCAAATGTTCTTCAAGAAGCGAAACGTGAGACATGACAATGGTGGGGGAAGGGTGTGCAAAAAGAAAATCGAAACCATCTCATGTTTGTATCCCTGCAAATGGAAACTTCGGGACACTGGTGACAACTACCCCTGGGTCTGACGCAGAACTGGAGAGGGGAGCGAGCGTATTCTCCACACATTAGACACCTTAGTTGCCCCGACTCAGTCCTACAGAAGAGGGATCAGGGGAACGGGGAAGGGTCAATAACGCATTTCATCATCACTGGCTGCTTTTTTTTTTCAGGTTTTCCTGCTGGTTCCTCACCCTTTCCTATCATATAAATTTGGGGGGACCCCGGGGCTTGGCCCTACTTTCTTTTTCCACACTCAAGGGAGAGCTTTAACATTCTGTTGATATTTTTAAAGCTTTATTGCAATACTATTCACATTCCACATACCACACCCATGTACAGCCCCAAATCCAATGCTTTTTAGTATATTCACAGAGTCCTCCAACCACCACCACAGCCAATGTTAGAATATTTGCATCATCTCCTCACTCTTTAGCTATTACTCCTTTACCTCCCCCTCCTGTCCCCCAGCCCTAAACAACCACCAATCTGCTTTCTGTCTGTATAGACTTCTCGAATCCCCTTAGACCTTAAACTCTCTTTACCAAGATACTTCCGAATATATGCCCAGCTCCGACCTCCCACCTGAGCTCCAGGCTGATGCACCTGCTGCCTGCTCCATGTGCCCACGTGAGACTCTAGAAGGCATCTTAAACTTAACACAACAAAATACAGCTCTTGGTATTTCTCTTCCAAACCAGCCCCTCTCCAGATTCACCCTACCCAGTAAATGGTACCGTCATGACCTCGCTGATGGAGTAGAAAGCCTTAGGGTCGCTCTTGATTCATCTTTTTCGCTCATCTTCCACATGAGCAAATCCCATCTTACCTCCAAAGTGTATAGGGTGGTAGGAAGTCTGAAAATCATAGATTTGAGCACCCCTCCACTTCTCCCCACCTTCAGGGCCCATGTCCTACTCCAAGATACTGTTGTTCTCAGCCAGAACACCCACAGAGGTCTCTGTGCCCATCTCTTACCCCTCCACAGTCCATCCTCCACAAAGCAGCCATTAAACTCTTAAAGACAAGCCACAACACACCCCTCTAAACTCTCCAGTAGCTTCCTATTATACTTAGAATAGAACTCAAACTTCACATCAGAGACTTTAGGACTGCTGTTTTACTCTCCAACCTCATCTCCTGCCACTCTGCCCCACACTCAAAATGGACAAGGCACATAGGCCTGCCTTATACAGGCCAGCTCCTTCTCACCTCAGGGCCTTTGCATATGCAGTACTCCCGGCCTAGAAAACCTTTGAAGCACTCAGATTTCAACAGGGCTAGAAAACTCTCATCATGCTGGGCTCTGCTCGAAGTCATCTGCTCAGGAGGAGGGTCCTCTCTAGTCTCCAGTACCTCAATGGCTCCCTCCACCACGGAATTACTATTCAGTAATTTTATTTATTCAGTTTTATTCAAAACATTGAACTGCTTTATTTTCTTAAGAACATTTATTGCTCTCTACAGGTATTTGGTGGATGATGTGTGATTGCCTGTCATTTCTCCTAGGGCAGGGCTGTGTCTGTTTTTGCTCACCACTCTGTCCTCAGAGCCAGTCCCTGGCACACAGTAGGGACTCTGTGAACATATACTGAACAGAAGATGGAATAAAAATAAAGCACACAGGGCCCTAAGTATGAATCCTGTCTCTGCCACTTGTTAGTTCTGTGACCCTGGACAAAGTGAGACCCACAGAGGGCTTTTTAGATCTCATTTTCTTCACTGGTAAGATGGGAACAATAATGCCCACAAAAGTGTCAGTAAAAATTGTGACAACCCTGTTGCCCACCATGCCCATGGATAGATTATTCTTCTTACTCTATCTGATTCGAACGGAGTCCGGGGCAGGGAGGACACCCTCTACCCTCCCGTGCCCTGGCGGGCCTGCTCACCTGGAGACACCTCCAGAAGGAAGCCCATCAGAGGGTACAAGGTCCCCGAGCTGTTGCGCATGCACCAGTACCGGCCCGAGTCCTGGTGCCTGAGGGCCCCCATGGTGATCCTGACCACCTTGGCCTTGGCGTCATCCTGCAGCAGGTAGCGCGGCCCCCGCGCCCCGACCCGGGTGAATCCAGGCTCGCACTTCTTCCTCCTGATTTTGCACCATACCTTGCCCTCCACGTGGTTTTTGCGGCTCTTGTAGGAGCACTGCACAGACAGAGTCTCCCCTTCAAGGTGCTGCACTTTAGTGTACACGCTTTCAGCCGGGACACCTGGGGAGACACTGCTGGTGAGCGAGGTCTGGCCAGAGACGGGAAGGGAGGCTTTTTGGAGGTCAGGGTGAAGGGAGAGGAGGTGGATATTGCCTGGAAGTCACAATTTCATGGAAAGACCCAGTCCTACTCTGAAAGAGCTCCCCCTGTCAGACAGGGGAGATGCACAGGCACTGTTCACAGCTAGCTCCCAGTCTGAGGGGGGAGACACCAGCCACTCCCTCAGGGAGCTTCCAGTCAACTGGAGTAGACACCAGTGCAGCCCTCTGGGAGTTCCCAAACTGCTGAGGAAGACAATAGGCCTGGGCCCCTGGGGAGTCCTCCATTGGAGAGAAAGATAGAGGACTAGCGCTCAGGGAATCCCAGTCTGATGGCAGAGACACAGGCATAGCCCTCAGGGAGCCCCAGACTAATGGAGGAAACTCAGCCCTTCCACTCCAACTGACACAGCACCTTTCTTCATGGTATTTTCTAGCCCAATGGGAAGGTACTAACCCCATTTTCAAGGCCTTGTGGGAAAGACCCAGGTCTTTGAGACAGAGATACTGAGTAAGACAGGGGCACAGTGAGACAGACACACAGACACCAACAGCAGTCACTAAGTTACAAAATTCCAGAACACAAATGACTCAGGTAGATAAGAACATCCAGTATTTGAAAAAATTCAGAGTAGGGGCACCTGGGTGGCTCAGTTGGTTAAGCATCTGACTTCAGTCCAGGTCATGATCTCACAGTTCTGTGAGTTCGAGCCCTGCATCCGGCTCTGTGCTGACAGCTCAGAGCCTGGAGCCTGCTTTGGATTCTGTGTCTCCCTCTCTCTCTGCCCCTCCCCTACTCATGCTCTGTCTCTCTCTAGCAAAAATGAATAAACATTAAAAAGGACTTTAAAAAAAGAAAAAATTTCAGAGCAAAAATTAGTCACAAAGACGTTTGTTTTAGTTATCTTCTAAATAGCGAGGTGTCTTAGTTCATTTTAGGTGGTATTTCATTTTAAAACGTTCTAGTTGCATAAAAGCAATAGATAACAAATGCCCAGATCTGCATTTAAATTCTCAATGGAATGCAAACCAAAGAATTCACTGCCAGTCCACAGCATGCTACAGTCTCGCCTAGAAATAAGATATGGTCTGTGCATTTCACAATCCACGGCCTGGCGGGAAGAGAGTGGAACTAGCAGTGGGGGTGGGCAATCAGGGGACAGGGAGAAAGCTGTGGTGGGCTCCCTCCACCACTCTGCCCACGGTAAGCTCAGTACTTAACTCCTCTCACACACACCCCCCTCCGCCCAGAGCCTTCTGCGCACGCGCACACGTTTCTCCCCAGTAGGACAAAGAGCGCACAGATTAGAGTCTAAAAATACATGGCTGGGCGCTTGGATGGCGCAGTAAGTTAAGCGTCCAACTCAAGATTTCAGCTCAGGTCAGGATCTCACGGTTCGTGGGATCAAGCCCCATGTCAGGCTCTATATGCCAGCGCAGAGCCTGGGATTCTCTCTCTCTCCCTCTCTCTCTTACCCTTCCTCCCCCTCTTAAAATAAAAAATAGTAATGATAATAAAATATAAAAATTTTTTAAATATGGGTTAAAACCCGGGTTCTACCATTGACAGCGCCTGGAACGTAGCCGGTGCGCCACGTGTTTCCGTATCTGCAATGCAGGCCCCTCCAGACTTCTCCAGTAGAGCCCAGAGCTGTGACAGCCAGCGACCCCGCACAGGACCTGAGTTTCCTGCCTGCTTCCAACCCAGCTACAGGATAGCTGAGGCTCGGGGTAAGGGAACACCCTCTCTAAGCATCACCTTGCCCTGCACAAACTAAAAGGAAGGATCAAAGTAAATTATTTGGTGAGCAGCAGGTTTAGGGGACGCCAGGATTGTTCCAAACAGAAGGAGCAGAAGGAGGAGCCTAACTAGGGGAGGTGCATGGGTGGGGTGCCCTTGGAAAGGGTCTCCAGGGGGCTGCGTTCATTTGTGTCCATCTTCCACCCCTCTCACAGGTGGCTGCCAGAACTGAACAGGAACAGGTCTTTCCGTTGCCATGGCAGTAAGGGAGGCAGGAGTTGGCCAGGCCCCCTCAAGGAGCATTCTGCGGGGTGGGCGAGGCCTTCAGATACCACTTCCGCTCAGGGCAGGGGGCTGGGGACCGAGGGTGGTGGCACAAACAACTTAGGGACTTAAAGCACACACACGTGGTACAATGATTCTTGTAAGAACCTAACAGCCCTTTCCCAACAAGGGAAGGAGGCTTTCTGTGTGAGGAAACGAGTGTCCACCGTCAGAGGTCCGGAGCAAGCCTGGCAGATGAAGGGGCCCAACCAGAGAGAGTCCAGAGCTTTATCTTCGTTTGTGGGGCCTCTGGTAGCTTTGCCTGGGACCAGATATGGAGAGGCCATCTTCTTACTGTTCTCTGGTTAGAAGCCACTAGGTCAGCCCCATCCGCCTCCTCTGCTAGCCCCCCAAAGATGAAAGCAGGGAGGGTCTAGGAAAAGACTATTTCCTTGTCCCCCACCCCCTTCCCCCCACCAAGCCCTCTCCTGCCCTCTCATCCTCTCACCTGGGACAGGGTCCTGGAGCCACAGTAGAAGCAGCAGCAGCAGCAGGAATGTGGGAGCCATGGCTCCATCCAGTTGGGGATAGTCACAGGCCAGTAGGGGGCCAGGACACCCCCGCTCCCGGGTTAGGGTCCCAGGCCGCTGCGGGACGGGCCACTTAGGTCTGCCAGGGAAGGACCTGGGGTTCTGAAAGTGCAGCTGCCCATTTAGGGAAGTGAGGAAGTTGTAGGACCCACTGTGATCGGCAGACCGTGGGGCCCGCAGAGTCTCCTGAGGGCGAGGGCGGCGCTGGCTGCTGTTTACGCCCTCTTCCCCTAAACTTCGGGCAGGTGTGGCTGCTCCACCCAGTCGGGGCCCCCCACCCCCACCCCAGCCCAGGAAGGGCTCTCAGGGTCGGAAGACTCCACACCCTCTCCAAACCCCTCCCGGAAACTGACTGAGGGGGGTGCCCCCTAATCAGAAGTAGGGGATCCGTAAATGGGGCTGGGGTGAGTTTTCTGGACCCTGAGCTACAGACTCCCTGGGATTCCCTGGGCTCAGAGACGCAGGGGCTGGGGCTTAGGGCTGGGGCCGGGCGTCTTGGATCCTAAACAAACACACATTGTTTTCTCCAAACGCATTCACAAGGAAATGTTAGTAAACTCACATTCATTCAGGCAAGCCCTCTCGCAAATCGCAAATCGTGTCTTCTGGTGCCCTGCCCCTCCCCCCCCCTTGCCAGGTTCCTGGCTGGTCCTAACAGCGCTTCTCGATCACACTAGCAAAGAACCCCTTGCGTGCTCACGTGCTATCTTATTACTGTCACGGTTAGAGTAACGGGGGGAAAGATGCAAACTGTACAGTACAGCTGGGGCTCAGGGAGAGGCTTCTGTGCTATCACACTTGGGGGCGCGCGCGCACACACACACACAGAAGCTGTGTCTCCTTTGGACTGCTCACTTGTCTCCTAACCTTTATCCCTCTCTCCCGCTCTCCTACCATCCCGTCTAATCCCCCACTAGCTCTCCCGACGCCCCCTCCCTGTCGCTGGCTCCCCTACCCCCGCTACTCGAGAAGCCACGCCCCCAGCCCCTGGGCGCGGACCCGGCCCCCCGCCGGCATGCGCAAGCCCATTCAACTTCCTTTCGCTCAACCCTATCTGGCGCAGACAGCCGCCAGGCTGCAGCCAAAATGACCCAGCATTTGGCCCAGGACTCCACCCTTCACTCAGCCCCGAGCTCTAAGAAACAGATGGTCAGCCTTCTGACATCCAGGAGCTGTGTCAACCGCTGCTTTGGGTTGCTCCCCCTACTCACTTATGCCGACTTTCTTCTCCTTGGACGGGACTCAGAGTAACAAGTCTTAAACTGAACTTGAACTCCCAAATCCCAGGCCAAGGACATTTGATTTTTGCTGACTCCGAACTTTAAGGCTCTTCACTTACTCTTCGTTCACTCATTCGTTCGTTCCTCTACAGTCTTAGGCACCACGCGAGGCGGCCGGGCATTTGGGGGATAGGAATGAGCTACAATTGTCACTCCAGACCTCTCAGTTCGCAAATGACATCTTACACTTGCCTTATTAATAATCTTTTTTAATACGTCTTCTCAGTCTCAGACCCCTGCGTTCAAAGGCTATCTGCCCTCCCAGCGCTTGGTGATTTCCTTCCTTCCTTTCCTCCAAGCCAGCCCAAAGTGGCTTCAGGAGTTGAGGGGGGAGGGGGCGTCTCATTTATCTCTTGTGGGGACATATTGCCTGGAATCACAGAGATAGCTGTAACGGTAAGGCTATAAAAACCCAACACTTTCATTCCACTGTGAGAGGAAGTATAAACTGGATTCAAAGTGTCTGGAAAAAAATTTGGAAGGATTTATCAAAATCTCTAAAAATGTATATACATTAGGGTTTTATGTACAAAACAGCTTAACAGGGCACTCTACTTTTTCTTTACATTTATTTTCCTCGTTAACAAACTAAAGTCTAATTTGCATGCAGTAAAATTTCCCTTCTCACAAAGAAAATTCCAGGCTCAGTTTTCAACATCATTGATGAGTTGCACCAAATAAGATTTAACATCAGGGATAACGTGGATGTTACTGAAACCCTTTAGAAAATAGAGGAGACAGGGGCAACTGGGTGGTTCCATTGGTTAGCTAACCAACTCACTCTTGATTTTGACTCAGGTCATGATCTCCCAGTAGTTAGATGGAGCCCCGGGTTGGGCTCAGCGTGGATCTCTGAGCCTGCTTGGGATTCTCTCTCTCCCTCTTTCTCTGTTGCCCCTAATCTGGTCACACTCTCTTTCTTTCTCAAAATAAATAAATAAACTTAAAAGAAAAAGAAAATAGAGGAGACACACTCCAGCTTGATTTGTTAAGTCAGAATATCTTTGATACGAAAACCTGACAAGGATGTTACAGGAGAAGAAAAACTCAGATGTACATGCCTTATGAGCATAGACAGAAACATCTCTAACAAACCATGAGTGAGTCAAAACCATCAATGTCTGTAACAATGTAATACAATATGACCAAGTGGGGTTCATGTCAGGAATGCAGCCTATGTTGAACATTTGAAAATCATTCAACCTAATTCACCACATCACCAGAATAAAAGACAATTATGGGATTATCTTTGCATGACTGCCCTGACCACCACCAATTCATGATTAAAAACTCAGCAAAGCACCAATGAAAGAGAATGTCCTGGCATTGATAAAGGACATTTACAAAAAACCTACCACTAACGTATATTTATGGCGTATCTGTTGACTGTAATTCTTTAAGATTGTTCATGGTGGATGTAGCTTGTGAGGGCTTGAAGCTCTGGCCTTGCTGAATATTCAGTGTTCTGAATATGACTCTTGCCTTTTCTTGTTTTATGGATGTGATATCTTCTGTTCCCTGAAACATTTATCTTTCACTCTTGGTCAATTATTCTGTTTGTTCCACGTGAATTTCCTCACATATAAACCAAACAGCATAATGGACCCTGGTTGTCACCTCTTATTTGTGGACAAAGCATTTTGGACTAATTGTCTTCTGCTCACATCTTGGGCTGCTCAGTGAGGCACCTGCTCTGACATTTTTAATTGCATCTGATTTTTTTTAACTTCTAGAAGTCCCTCAGTTTCTGGTCTGCCACTTACAGCCTTTCGTATTTTCAGTGTAACCATTTATTTTTTAGTTATTTTTACTTTTTAAGATTTTGGAGGTGGGAGGAGAAGAAGGTTGGTGAGTTTCATGTACCTTCTTGCTCAGTTTCTCCCTATGCATTTCAGTTCAAGGGCTTGCATTTGAGCACCAGGGAAAATACATAGAACTCTCAGGGAGTGCAGAGGCAAGAAACAGAGAAAAGGTGAGGATGTGAGGTGCCCAGTTGAGAGGGTGGTAAGAGAGGGCAGGAGTCTGGGGAGAGAAGGAGCAGGGCTGAGGCGGGGGAAGGTGCTACCTGGGCACTGGCCCAGGGAGTGGAGGCATTGACCAGATGCAGAGAAACTTTTTAGGGGTGGGCCTGGGGTAACTAGGGGCTGGAGAGGTGGGTCTCCCAACGCTCAGTACTGGGATGAAGGGGCACCATAGGTGAATGGGGGCTGGAAATTGTCTCAAGAAGGCTTTCTTCACAGGGTTGTGGTACCAAGTGGTTAGGAGGGACGCTGGGCAGAGGGAGGAGAATAGGTACTGATCCTGGATCCATGGAGGATGCTAAATGCACCCAAGGGTCCTGAAGCCAGGGCTCATCAGGCATAATCAGAAACCTCCCTCACTGCTGTCCCCACAGTGCTTTATCACCCTGAGGAGGGAGGATAAGGAAGAAATTCATAAGTTGAAGTGCATTCATTCCCCATCCTCTTTCTCTGCCCTTTCCTCTTACCCTGTCCCTGTTGCAGGGTCTTCCTCTCCCCCTCCTTTCCTTTCACCTACTTCCAGCTGCCCCTCCCCTTCCCCTTAAAGCCTGCCTCCAGAAAGAGATAGGGATCAGAGCTCGTGAGGTGGGAGGGATAAAGCCCAGGGAGTAGGAACAATCCCACTAAGTGGAACCATCAGCAGGAGACTACTGAGGCCAGACAAGAAAGGCATGTTTGCTGGGATGGTGGCAGGTGAGGGAGGTGGTAGGGAGAAGGCCCCAGAATCAGAGCGAGGCAGATCAGGTATGGGGGCCACACAGAGGGGCCCAGGGAGGGCTCTCAGGAGCCATTAGTAAGGAATCTGGGTCTTTGCCCTGTCTGTGCTCCTAAGTGCATGGGTGAAGGTTTTCAACAGCCCCATGGGGTCTTGGGGCCTCATTTCCTCAGCTGTGATGTCTTGGATAGTCCCTGAGATGCCTTAGGCTCTGAATTCTAGGAGGTCCCTGCTCACGTGGAGCCATCGGGAGCGGGGAATAACGTGCCTGTCTATTCTATCCTAGGGCTCTCATGTAACACATTTAATGCCACCAAGTACTTGACTGTGTCCTCCATTTGTTGGTTGAAAAGTGGCATTTCGTAGTTATTTTAATGGACATTTCTTAGATTACTAACAAGTATGAATATCATTAGTCTGCCTTTTGGATTCCCTCTCCTGTAAACTGCCTTTCACATGCTTTCCTCATTCCCCCCAGATTCCTATCTTCATCTTGTTGATTGGCATGGCTTTTTTTATATTACAGATTATGTTGTGTTACTTTTAGATATTTTCAGTTCATCTTTTCCAGCCTGTCATCTGCTTGATATGTTTTCCTATAGTGTTATTCATTAAACAGAATTTCTCAGTCTTGATGTAATCAAGCAAAAAAAAAATTTTTTTTTTTTTAGCCTTATGATTTGTGCCTGGCTGGCTCAGTCAGTAGAGTGTGGGACTCTTCATCTCGAGGTTGTGAGTTCAGGCCCCACATTGGGTGTAGAGATTACTTAAATAGATAAAAATCTTGGGTGGCTGAATCAGTTAAACATTAGACTTCAGCTCAGGTCATGATCTCACAGTTCATGGGTCCGAGCGCCACGTCAGACACTATGCTGACAGCTAGCTCAGGGTCTGGAGCCCGTCTGGATTCTGTGTCTCCCTCTCTCTCTCTGACCTTCCCCTGCTCACGCTGTCTCTCCCTCTATCTAAAATAAAATAAGACATTAAAAAAACTTTTTAAGGGGCGCCTGGATGGCTCAGTCAGTTAAGCAGCTGGCTTCGGCTCGGGTCATAATCTCGCAGTTTGTGAGTTCGAACCCTACAGCAGGCTCTGTGTTTACAGTTAGCTCAGAGCCTGAGATCTGCTTCAGATTCTGTGTCTCCCTCTCTCTCTGACCCTCCCCTCCTCACGCTGTCTCTGTTTCTCAAAAATAAATTAAAAAAATTTTTTTTTTAATTTTTTAAAATAAAAAAACATCTTTAAAAAAAAGAAAGAAAACCTTCTTTATCCCTAGGCCGCACAGATATTAATCTGCAGGGCCTTCTTTTTTTCTATTAACTTACTGATTTTATTTTTCACATAGATGTCAAATCTGTCTGGAGTCCATCTTTTTATTTAGTGTTAGGCAGGAGTCCAGCACTTTGGGCTGTTTTATTTTTTAATGTACTCTGCCAGTTTTCTCAAGGATGCCCACCAAATAATGAACCTTTAGCCCCACTGCCTCATGGTGCCTCCTTATAAAGTATGTTCCTGTGTATATATGGAATGGTCTGGAAGTCTAGCCCGTGCCATTGTCTATTTGTCATATTGCTGTTCCAGCACCACTAATGTCAGTTGTATTACTTAGTAGTAGATCTTAATATTTGGTAGGATGAGTCTTATTTTTTTTATTTTTTTCATGATGGACATCGCTGTTTGTGCATCTTTATTTTTCCGTATAATTTTATAGTAAGTTTATCAAGTTCGTTAAAAAAAAATAAGCGGGGTTGTGGGGGGAGCAATCTGGCTGTGCTATGTCACCCCACTGATCACCAGGTTTGATTCGGTTGATCTGGCTGGCTAGGTGGGTGTCCCCTTCCTCCCTGACTGCTCCGGGTGCGTCCCTCCTGAAGCCGGCACTTGGTCAAAGAGGATGACCTTCCCCCTAAGAGCAGGATGGCATGCAGTAGCTGCCCTTCCCTGCTAGAGCCTCCAAACAAACTCCCAAGGTCCGTTTGAAGGAGACTGGAGGGTAGTCAAGCTTCCAAGACTCCAGACACATCCAAATGAGACACTGCATGTGCCACTCTGCCTTTCTTTGAAAAAATAAAAAATAAAATATTAAACTGATAGTGTGTTTCCCAGTCCCAAAGTATTATGATCACTTATTTGAGTGACAATTTGGCTGGATATAAAACTCTAGGTACAGACTTCTTTTCTTCAGTCCTTTAATAATTTTACTCAATTGTCTTCTGGCATCCAGTGCTCCTCTTAAGAAATCTACTATAGATCTAAATCTTACTCTTCTGCCAGTGATCTGAAATTCTTTAGAATTTATTCTTTGTCTTTGATGTTCTTACACTTCATATGATGGGTTTAGGGCTGTGTGTGTGTGTGTGTGTGTGTGTGTGTGTGTGTGTATGCGCGCATGTATTTCCTATTGCCCCTCTTGGTAATATATGAGTCTCTTTGATCTGAGATCTTTCCTTTTTATATAATTCTGAGAGATTTATATTGACTTTTTATTCCAATATTTCTTCCTTTTCATCTTTTTTTCCCATAGGGATTATTAGTAACCATGTGTTGGTACTTCTACTTTTCCATGTCTCTTCACTTCTCTTTGATTCTTTAATCTCTTAATGCTTTACGGGAACTTCCTGGGAGAATTCTTGAACTTTTCATCCAGCTTATGTTCCAGGCACATCTATTCTTTTGAAAATTATTTAAAAAAATTTTTTTGTTTGAGAGAGAGAGAGAGAAAGCACAAGCAGGGGAGAGGGGCAAAGAGAGAGAAAGATAGAATCTCAAGCAGGTTCCATGTTCAGCACAGAGCCTGACACAATGATTTATCCCTGACCCTGGGATCATGACCTGAGCCAAAATCAAGAGTCAAATGCTCAACTGACTGATGCACCCAGGTGCCCCTGTTCTTTATATATCACATATACTGTGGTCCTTATTTTAACCATAATATTTTTCACAGCTATTATTTTGATTTAGCAATTGGAATGGTTTTTGCTCTTGATTCATGTAATTTATGTCTTCCCTTACCCCCTTTAGCCATTCTGCTAATATTTACCTAGAATTACTGTGCTGTCAGTTCCCATAGTTCTGATTCAAATGGTCTCTTGTTTACTATGTTGTCATTCTTTTAAGATAGTAGTTCTCCTAAGACACCAAGTTGTTTTGACTTTCGAATTCAGATTCCCCTGGAGTGATCATATACCCAGTCTAGTGATAGTGGAAGAATGGAAGGCTAGATCCTTCTAACTAATTAACTTTAAAAGTGGGAGAGGGGTGCCTGGGTGGCTCAGTCAGTTAAGCCTCCAACTTCAGCTCAAGTCATGATCTCATGGTTTGTGAGTCAGAGCCCTGAGTCAGGCTCTATACTTTCTTCTTTTTTTTTTCCTTTCTTCTTCTTCTCCTTCTTCTTCTTCTTCTTCTTCTTCTTCTTCTTCTTCTTCTTCTTCTTTTTTTTTTTTTAGAGAGAGACACAGAGTGTGAGCGGGGGAGGGTCAGAGAGAGAGGGAGACTCAGAATCAGAAGCAGACTCCAGGCTCTGAGCTGTCAGCACAGAGCCCGACGCAGGACTGGAACCCACGAACTGTGAGATCATGACCTGAGCTGAAGTTGGCCACTCAACTGACTGAGCCACCCAGGTGCCCCCAGGCTCTGTACTTTCAGCACAGAACCTGCTTCAGATCATCTGTCCCTCTCTCTCTTTGCCCCTCTGCTGCTCAATCTCTCTCTCTCTCTCTTTCTCTCTCAAAAATAAATAAACACTTTAAAAGAGTGGGAGAGGTAAGCCCTAGAACACAAGGATAACCCCTTGTGTACCCACATTGCTGCCATTCCCGTCCTCTGACCAGTGTTTCACCTTTAACCACTGGGAGATACTCTTTAGTTTGTAACCCACTTGTCTCTGAGTTTGGAGAAGGAAAGGGTTAGGGATCAAATACCCATAGGCAGTTGACCCTCTATCTTCATCAGTACTCCACTGCTTTTCTTGGCCTCTCAGTCCCCTAGAGCACCTGTGACGTAGGCTGTTGCAGCCTACTTCTGCGATGAAGGGGAGGTTTTGATGGTCTCAAAGCTCATGACTGCAAGAGTCAAGAGCAGAAATCAAAAATTTCCTCTCCCGTTTTTTTGCTATGTTTCTGGCTACCATCTGTGGTCACTTTCTTCACCCACCATTTGCATGCCAGTACAGCCTCTGGCTTCCACATTATGTTGGTTCCACTTGATCTCATGCCAAAAATCCCATGTCTAACTGAATTTTCTACAGTTCTTTCAGAGTTAATGACCTGTATCCTCCTCCTTATTCCTCTTTCCCCAATTTTTAATCTGAGCCTTGTGGACTCCTCTGTAGCACCCTGTGCTTCAACCGCCTTGGAAAGAATCTTTGGGTTCTTTAGCATGAGCTATATGGCCCTCCCTTTCCAGGACCCTCACTTCTGGCAAGACCCCTGACCTACCTGAACTCAGAGCCATTGAGAGAGGAGGGGGAGTAGGAGGTCCCCTCTGGAGAAGTGATCAGAACTAAGGAGGTCACAAGGAAGGTAGTGACTGCTCAGGGAACCAGAATAGAGAATAGTATCAGCCTTCAAAAACCTTGAGAGGAAGTGGAAAGGAGATAGAACCAGCTCTTTTATTTCTTTTTTAATATTTATTCATTTTTGAGAGAGAGATAGGGTGTGAGTGGGGCAGGAGCAGAGAGGGAGAGGAGACAAAGAATCTGAAGCATGCTCCAGGCTCTAAGCTGTCAGCATAGAGCCCAACGCAAGGCTGGAATTCATGAGCAGTGAGATCATGATCTGAGCCAAAGTCAGACGCTTAACCGACTGAACCACCCAGGCATCCCAGAGCCAGCTCTTTAGTGTCCCTCAGGCCAGGAGTAACTGATACCTGGGATATTTATAATCAGCTGAAGTCCAGGCTGGCACTGGGCCCAAAGGGGAGGAGTTTCTCCCCAAGCTGGTGGGAAGCAAGGGCGCAGGGCTGGGGAACACAGGTGCAGGGTTTTCCTGGACAGATTTGCTTCCTAGGACATCCAGCCCATCCATGGCTATCTTCATGTTCAGGTCATGAATGCTTATCTCCCTGGATTTGAAGCCCAGCAAGCCCTGAAGGTACCTTCCCACCAGCCTAAAACCCAGGAGCTAAAATCCCAGAAGAAGGCCTCCCTGATGCTTCCTTTCACAAATCTGAGGTTACCCAAGCTGCCTGGCCACTTCTCGCTCTCTCCACACGGAGACCCTAGTACCTGTACTTGGTAGGAGCCAGGTGGGTGTCCACACAGCAGTGGTTGGGGCTAAAGAGTAAAGAAAAGAAATAACTGTCTAGAGGCACAGAAGACAGAATGAAGTCTGGCCCCAAAGCTGTAAGAGGAGGTAGGGGACCCGAGACAGTCCCTCAGGGTCAGTGAGGCCAGGCCAGTGCTTAAGGTCTTCACACCACTGCTGCTGGTATATATGTGTAAGAAAAAGAGAAACAGAATCAGAGAGAGAGAGAGAGAGAGAGAGAGACTCCAGGTTTCTGTCTAGTGAACCCTGCGCAGGTCCTTTCAACAGTTGGGATGGAGTAGAAGTAAGAGCCCTTTCCTGGAAGACAGGCCCCTCACTCTCCTTGGATCAGAGCAGAAGATCTGGTAGGATCTGAGGTGATGCAGGTGCATGAAGGGACGAGGGACATTTCCCCCAGGCCTGGGAGGAAGGGGAGCATTTTCTCAAGAAGGAAGCTCACCTGGAGATACCAACAGGTTGATAATTCTGAGAACAGTGACCGAGTTGTAGCTTCCATACCAGTGGGGCACCGAGTCCTCCTCCCTCAGCTGAATCCTGGTGGTGAAGAAGCCAGCATGTAGTCCACCCCAGACTGTGTGCGAAGAGTCCCGACCTGCCAGCCAGGGCCTGGAGCTGAGACTAGTCTGGCATACTCGTGTGCAGATGTCTGCTGACACCGGGTTTTCCTTGTAGGGCTGTCCCGCAGGCAGGTCCTGGCAATGCACAGGAGAGTGCCTGTCCTGTCACCTCATGAAGCTCCTCAGGTACAAATCTATTTCCCCAGGAGCCTAGATAACTGGCCCTCAAGTCAGGGCTCTGACTAGCCCCAGCTCTCCCTCTCCCAGAGCTGGGATAAGGGGAGAGGAAACCCACTCCCACAGAAGGGTCCCCAAAGCCAGCCCTCTGATCACAGAGCCACCCTGCTCCCAGCCCCATCCCTGACCTTCACCCCCACCATCTCACCTGAGGCCAGGAACACAGCAAGACAGGTGGGTGGGAGCAGGCGTAGGGCTCCCCAAGCCATGCCACCCCCAGCCTGCTTCTGAAGGTGAATGAAGAAGAGGTGCCTCCGGGGAGAGGGAAACAGAACATAGGCCTGATTATGCCCCAGCTTCCCAGCATCTCTGAGCCGGAGGAACCGAGAAAGGCCAATACCTCAATTGGAGAAGTGGGCTCTGCAGGCAGAGGGGAGAGAGAAGCAGCCAGGCCTGAGAAAGGGGCCACCACCTGCAGGGTCGGTCTTTGGGTCTGGAGACTTCAGTCCTGCCTCAGTGGCTCTCTTTTGCCCAGCTTCTCTTCCTCTCTGTCATGCCACACCTTCCACCCCATCACACTCCTCCACTGTTGCTGTGGAAAGCTCTGAGAATGCCCAAGAGGAGACCCATGGTGAAATAAGGGGCCATTCCTTTATTCTTTCTCTCCTGTGAGTGGTCAGGGGACTATGGCTTCTCCATGGTACCCAAGGCCAGACAGGGACTCCACAGCCAGGCATGGAGTCAATGATGTGTTTTCATCCTGGGGTTATGGCATTACGATGGTCCCTGGAGAAAAATAGGGCCTGGGGCCGGAGAAGAAGCACTGAGCAGGCATATCAGAGGGAGGCTGGAGGGATGGGTCCAAGGAGGGCAGCTCAGCACCAGCTCCATCTCATCATCTCTCTTTCCCTAAAGGCTCTCCGTCAACATTGTTTGGAAGAATACTTGAATGGGTGAAAGATGAAAAAGTCTTTCATTTTAACAATGGGTGTGTAAAACGTGCAAAGAAAACCCTGATAGCCAATATTGGAATAAACTGAGCAACAAAATAAAGTGGTAAAGTGTAAAATAACTATCTGTGAGTCCATATTGCTATAAATGAATGACTGAATAAATTTACAGATAAGTGAATTCTAAAGACTTCCAAATAATTTATATAGATGCTCTGCCCTCAAGGTGAGGGGCGGCTGTAATCCCCACCTTGAGTGTGGGCTGTCTGTGGTATCTTCCTTCCAAAAAGAACAGCTTGGAAAGAGAGAAAGAATGACATCACAGTGGCCCAAACTGGCAAGCACCATCTCAGCCCTGTGATCGAGAGTAAGACCAACCATGATAATCACGTGGGTCTTATGTACCACCGCCATGATCTGACAAGAATGGCACTTTCCCTCCCACGGTCTTCCTCCCCAGACTCCTAACCTCATGAGAGAAAATACCAAACAATCCTCAAATGAACGATGGGTATTTTTTTTTAAACTTGGTTTGATTAAGGCACAAAGAACAGCAAACACAGCCATTTAAGGGAGAAGTTTATCCAAGGTCAGCACACCAACCATGCACGTAGCCAATGTGTGCTGAACTTACATGGCTGGCTTTCCCAGTTGGTTAGAAACTAGCTCTCCCTAGGTATGCTCAGTCTTCAGAGAGTCCTATTCAGGTAACAAGATTGTCTCACTCCCCTAAAACGAGTGGATACCTGGCCTGCTCAAGAGCACACGGGTCGCTGGATCTCCCTGCCCTCATCCTGTTGTGGAACTGGCCCTAGAGATCCCCTGGGAGAAGAGTAACAGCAAAGGGAGGAGGTGGGAAGTTGGAGTCTCTGAAGAAAATGCGCAGAAGGCTCTAGCCCAAGCTGTCACTGGGCCACCAGGAGGCTGCCCAGGTCAGAAGGGGAAAATGGAGGAGATGTCTACAGCCACTTCTTGTCTGTGACCACGTGTTCTCACCACAGAGCTAACGTGAGTGCTCAGCTACCCTGTATTAATTAGACTTCTAGGTTCTGTTAGAGGCCTCCGCTTGCATGAAGACCCTACAGTCTGTGCACCCACCTCCGTCTCTGGCTCCCCAGTGTGTCTGGTCCCCGCCATAGCCCTAGTCCTGACCGCCATGATGGTCCTGCCTCAAACTATGCTGAATGCCTCCCAGGGCCGCTCCCCAGCTAGCTTCCCAGATACCGGGCCACAGGGGGGTCCTCTTGCAAGAAGCTGGTGCTGAGGACTCTGGCCCGGAGCCACCACCCTGCTCCCTGTATGCAGGATCCGGCTGCTCACAATCTCGTACCTGACCCTGTGCTGTGTTCTGTCACTACCCTACTGTGGACACTCTTCGTTCATGTCCAGACAACTGAGTTCCCTGAAGGCCAGATAGCTTTTTTCATTTACTGCATGAGCCCCGATTTGCTCAATCCTGTGGCATTGTCCAGCCATGTGCCTTGAGCTGATGGGAAAGGAGCCACGGAGCACATCTCCAGCCCCTTGTTGTGGAGGCTGAGCTGCATAACAGGCCAGTGACTTGTCCAAGGTCTCACGGAGGTTTCCCAGCTGAGCTGTGCATTTGAACCCTAGCACCCAACACATACTTTGCTCACTGCTGAGCGGCCCTCATCCACCCCAGCTTCTGGCAATGTGTCCCATCGACCCTCCTCCAAATGGGCTATACTTGGCCTTGCAGACCCAAGGACAAGGCAGCATTGGGGGACACTCATGGATTAAAAGAAGGAAAGATCGAGGCACAAAGATAATATGAGCCTTTTCTTTGAGAATAAAAAATTAAAAGTGTGAGACTCTTTTTACTGCTTTAATTGAATGGAAACTATAAATCAAACTACCCAGGTGTAAAAGTATCACGTGCTATAAAAAGTTTCAATCTGTATTAATAAGAAGCTAAATTCATAAAAAGGAACTGAAAGCTTGGTTGACCCACTGGTCCTGCTGAAAGACAAAGCTTGAAAGCAGGGTTTTCTGACAGAATTTCTTGCTGCAGAGCAAATGTCCTGAATCTTCCGGCACAGGCCCGTAGCCAATAGCCACGTGTGGTGGTTGAGCATCTGACAAGTGGCAGATGCCACTGAAGAACTGAATTTTTATTTTTTATTTAATTCAATTAACTTAAACATAAACAGCCACGTATGGTTAGTGACTAGAGTTCTAACACAGCTTTTAATGACTGAGGTCAATTTTAACAACACCCTGCACCCCTACTAAGGAACAGATTGCTTTGTTGTGTGGTGTTTGTGAAAGTCATAACTATAAAGCTAATAGAAGATCATGTATGAGAATATCTTTGCACATTTTCTTTTTTTTTAATTTTTAATGTTTATTTATTTTGAGGGAGAGAGAGAGAGAGACAGAGTGTGAGGAGGGGAGAGGCAGAAAGAGGGAGATACAGAATCCGAATAAGGCTCCAGGCTCCAATGTGGGGCTCGAACTCACGAACCATGAGATCATGACCTGAGCCAAAGTCAGACGCTCAACTGACTGAGCCACCCAGGTGCCCCTCTTTGCACATTTTCTAAGAGACAGTATTCAAAACATTATCGTGCTATTGATTGGGGAAGTACATCGCAAATAAGATCATCAAACCCAACTCCTAAAGGGAAAAGGAGTGGATTTAACTACATCATTGCCTACTGGCTTCCCAAATATCAGCAGCATGACCTACAGAGGAGAGAAAGCGGAGTTTATTGCTGGTGGCGGTCGGGGAGAGCACCACCTCGGCAGAGCTGTGGGTAGCATCTCAGAGGAAGGCAAGGTCAGAATTTATTGAGATGTTCGGTTCAAGGCAGGCTTTGCATAGTAGGGGCTGCGCCAGGACCGCAGACCGACGGGAGCACCACTGTCCAGGATTAGTTAGGACCAGCAAGGGGAGAAGGTTGAGGCAGGGATTCAAAGACTCTCAGGGTGCAAACGACCTCTTGATGCTTGCCGTTGAAGAGTCACTGGATCTTCCAGGAAGTTTCTACAGTGAACAATGAAACCATTTACCTGGGCAAGAAAATGCCTGGAAAAGTAAGGGAATACTAACGACAATGGTGGAACAGCAAAGGCACGTGAATATAAACAGTAAGATGTGGCGAGGGTGGCAAAGGCGGCATGTAGTTATAAATAGTTTGAGCACACAGCATAAACATTTACTTGTCACGCGAAGGCTATTGTGGACCAAAGTGACGTCCGCGAGCAGCCCTCTGTGGATGCTGGCCTCCTGCCTGCAGCCACAGGATCTGTGCAGGTAAAGGTTTGAACTATGGCTACTCAGAGTCGGGGCAGGAGCACTTGTCTCTTCCTGGAATGAGGGAGAATGTCAGTGAACACTGGCCACTCACTGCCTGATCGTCTGGAAGAGTTTCTCATCACCTCCCGTGTTGTGATAAGGGAAGAGGCGTTCTGCCCTCAGAACAGCGCTGTGGACCGTAAGACCCCTGAGTGGCAGTTGTCAGTGGGCTCATCAGCAGTGGGGTATCACACAGCTCGATGCAGTTCACTGACTCCTTTTGTTTTGGTGTTTGGGACAAGGACCCCAGGAAGCTGGAACATTTGGCTGGTCTTCTTTTTACCACCAGTGTACGTAACAGACTGTCTAAGTCTAAAAACAGCTCATTGTATCTTCTGCACCAAATCACTGAGGCCTGGGTCTGGGCCTGGCCTGATGTGTGTTACCAAAAGATGAGACCCTGGGGGAAGCTGTTTGCAGTGCCTACAACTGACTGTGAATGAATATCTAAATGAACCAAGAGTTTATTAAGAATCAGCAAGCAGAAGATGGGCACCTGGGTGGCCCAGTTGGTTAAGCATCCAAATCCGCTCAGGATGCTCACAGTTGGTGAGTTCAAGCCCTGCACTGGGCTCTGCGCTGACAGCTCAGAGCCTGGATCCTTGCTTTGGATTCTGTGTCTCTCTCTCTGCCCCTTCCATACTCGTGCTCTGTCTCTGTCTCAAAAATAAATAAACATGAAAAAAATTTTTAAAGCATCAGTAGGCAGAAGAAAGGAAGCTCAGGAGCAAGATGATCAGAAGAAAACGGTAACAGTAAAGTCCAAATGCCTAAGAAGCCCACGAATAGATGTTTGACCTCATTAGTTATCAGAGAAACACTCATGTGAAAACACTGAGCTGCCACTTTGTACTCAGCAGACTGGCAGGAACTAGAAAGTTGAATAAGATTCAGTATTAGTGAAAATGTGGGAAAGTTCTGGAGCTTCCACATGGAATGAATGTGTGACTGTCCTACACTCAGTGTCCAACTCCTAACGCATACTGTATCGTGGTTACTATGGTTTTTGTCCTGTTTAGGAAATATTTGCCTACTCCATGTTCATATTTTTCTGGTTTCTTCTAGAAGCTTTATTGTTTATACTTTTTTTCATATTTAGGTCTAAGATCCATGTTGGTTAACTTCATGTGTGGAGTGAGAGAGGGTAAAAGCCTCTTTTCCCCCCGGGTGACTGTCCAATAGACCAGTACCCTGTGTTGGTAAGACCAACCTTTACCACCAAATCCCAGAGGTAATCAGGTCATGACTTGTATGGGTGTGTTTCTGAAGCTTTGGTCTGTTTGGCTTATATCCCCTGGGTATGTGTTCTAGAAGAGTCTTATATGGATCCTCCAGGAAGATAATGGGGATGCTTATTTGAAATTGCTTTTCGTTTTTCTGGAGTTTTGCTTGTTTGCTTATTTTTTATAGTCATCTGCTGAAGCAACTTAGGTGTCTATCATGAGAGACAACAGAAGTAAAATTCGGAAAAGTAAAATTCAACATTTACAAGGAATCACATGCTGCAGTAAAAAAAAAATCCAAGATATAGATTTACATAGAGTAACAAGGACAGTGTCAGAAGAAAAATATTGAGTGAACTTTAAAAACGGAGTTATAGTTTTCAAAAAAAGGTTAAATGGTGACTTTCATACAGTTAAAAATAAACCCCCATTGAGGCACCTGGGTGACTCAGGCGGTTAAGCATCCGATTCTGGATTTTGGCTCCAGTCATGATCTCACAGTTCGTGAGATCCAGCCCCACGTGGGGCTCTGCACTGACCTCGCCGGGGATACTTGGGATTCTCTCTCTCCATCTCTCTCTGCTCCTCCCCCACTCACCCACACATGCACACGTGCTTTCTCTCTCTCAAAAAACTAAATAAAATAAATATGAAAAATATAAGTCACAATAAACATGCATAAAAGATTCTTTTAAACTCATATTCAGTGAGTTCTGAACCAGGCAGATGTTAGAACCAGTTAGAAAAGGAAGTCAAGAAGCGTACATTTATATGGAGGAAAGCGATGTTGAATTGCATGGGGAAACAAAGCAGTTTGGTGTTTGTTTTCCCCCCACAGCAGGGGAAGGAAGGAAAGGACAGAATCTGCAGGTCTGTCGCTTATCTACAACTTATAAAACTATAAAATAGTTTCCACAGAATCAGAATCAGATAACACAAGGAAGAGTGTGCTAGACACAATGCATTTTTCCACTAAAGTGCACATCATATTCTATTATAATATAGAATGAATGTGCACAAGATATGGGGGCACCTGGGTGGCTCAGTTGGCTAAGTGTCTGACTCTTGATTTTGGTTCAGGTCATGATCTCTTGGTTCATGAGTTCAAGCCCTCTGTTGGACTCAGCACTAACAGTGCAGAGCCTGCTTGAGATTCTCTCTTCTCTCCCTCTGTCCCTCCCCAAATCGTGCACATGTGCTCCCTCTCTCTCTTCCCTCTAAAATAAATAAATAAACCAAAAAAAGGTGAAAACAGAGCATGTTCACATTCTGTTTTCTTTTTTTTAAATTTAATTTAATTTTATTTTTAATAGTTTATTGTCAAATTGAGCCTAAATGTCCATCACCTGATGAGTGGATCAAGAAGATGTGGTATATATACACAATGGAGTATTACATGGCAATGAGAAAGAATGAAATCTGGCCATTTGTTGCAAAGTGGATGCACCTCAAGGGTGTCATGCTAAGTGTAATAAGTCAGGCGGAGAAGGACAGATACCATATGTCTGCACATTCTGTTTTCCATTGGCCTTCTCTCCTATCATGTAGGTTGATGTTACTTCCTAACGTAAATGAGAGGATGTAGGTCCAACCTGGGACAAGAATAGGTTTATCCCAAATCATACAGTTGGTAGAAGTGGGAATGTTCAGGTAGGAGGAAGGAGTGGGCCAGGAAGCCCGGGCATGGGAGATGGGCAAGGACCCTAGGCTCAGATTTACTCAGTCGAGTGGCCCGGGCCTGTGATGGTGACATTCTCTACACAACTAGGCAAAGGTTCCCTTCAAGCCCCAAAGAGTCGGGTCCTTGAAGATCAGCTCCTATCCAAAAAGGTCTGCCATTGGTTCCAAATGTAATCAGTTCTGATTTTGTGAGATTTTGAAAAGTTTGTTTACAGAATGCTAAAATGGAACAATTTTCTCTTACGTGACTGCCATGGAATCTGAATTTTCCAAATGTCACTGAATGATCATGTTGGTATCTCAGGATTGAAGTAAAGTGAAAGGAAATAGGAGTCATTTTTTAAAATACAGAGGTTTTTGAGAAAAGTACCCTAGATTTTGAAACATGAAAAAATAGGAATTCTCTGTGTTTGTATCATTTTATGTCTTCAGGATGATATACAGCACATTATAATGTCTAATATTTTGTTTTTGGTAAATAGTCACTTGTTACTGTAACATAACTTCATAATGGACAAAAGGGTATCTTTGCGGTAACTAGCAAAGAATGTATATTTGTACTTGTTTTTCATTGACAATAAAAACCAAACCAAAACAAAAACCTTTCAAACTTGCACTATTTTCATCTTAGTTTTGACTGAGATTGTCTGGGCAGATGCTGTGGACCATTCCTACCTCCGTCTCACGGGCCTTCTCATATAGTGAAAGGTCTGCACATCCTTCCTCAGACTTTCCAGCATCTAGAGTTCCAGAGATAATTGAGGCCCCCCTCAATCAAATGCATTTTCGTGAGACTTAAGGTTGGAGAAAGGTATCCATTTCACTGATGTGGATTGTGGTTGAGACAGGAGATTCTGGAACCAGAAGCTATGCCGGCAGCTGGCTGATTTGAAAAGTTTTCTGATTCATCAGGGCCCTGACTGTGACAGGAGCAGTGGCCCTTTTAGCAGCCCCCACTGTAGTGTGGCTTTGAGGGTCATTCCCAGTGGCTCGTCGTACAATCTGATTTGGTAAATCGTTTACTATCTAGTTTTTAAAAATCCCTACCTGCATAAAATAGGCAGATTGGATTTAGCTGTTTGCAACTAAACATTGACTGACAAAAGTCCCAAGAAAATAGGTGCCATATTCTGAAGTGGGGCAGGAGACCAGTGTGCAACACGTGCAAAACAGTATCCAAATCTCACCCACACCAAAGGGTGTGGTGGGGATTATAAAGATTAGGAGAGGAATTTTAGACACAGTTTATGTGTATTATGTCCCTGGAGGTAGAGGGGAGTGATGTCTGCTGCTTACCTCAAGCCTAGGGAGAGGGACCTCACGGTAACAACTTAGAGAAATTAAATGTCTTCTGCGCTTTGTGAGACACAATGGACTGGTGTCTGACTCCAGTTTAAGAACTGTAATGGACAGAGACTGCCAGTGGCTAGACATCCCAATGGCAATCCACCAGGGCTCCATGACCAGATGTGAGTTGCACATGTGTGAGACCGCCAGTGTGGGTTGTCCTGGATCCTGTCCAAAAAAGGCTGCCTGGAGGTGGACAGACTCCATGGAAGAAAGCTAGAAGTTGGCAGATGTAGGCAAGGAAAATAATTTTCCCTCTACCCTTCTGGGTTCTTGGCTGAGACCCCTGTAATAAAGGACAGATTAACAAAAGGAAAATAAGCAGAAGTTTATTCACATGTATACCTCATGTATACAGGGGAGATACCCAGGAGAAAAACTGAGTAACTCCCTAAGGTAACTTAGAACTCCAGCTTAAATTCTGTCAATAGCCAAAGGAAAAAGATGGGTGTGGGGAAATGGTTATGGGAATAGTCATTCAAAGAAAAGCATAGTAACAAGAGTTAAGACTTGTTACACAGATTTCAATCAGTTCCTTCTCCACTGATAAGATTCTCCTATGATTTACAGTCATCCTTCTTGTCCTGGTACAGAAAGGGAGGCAACTTTGCCAATGGGGATTTCCTTCATAAATATTAACTTCTCTTACAAAAGGTTAACTTCCACTCTGCTTTCAGAGCCTCTTCTTTGTCTGCTCTTTCTCAAAATAATCCTAATGCCAGAGAGATGTATTTTCAGGTGGCATATTCTGCTCCTCTCACTGCCTAATGCATGGCATTGTTCATGCTGTGGGTTTGGACAAATGTGCACTGACATGTACCCATAGCTGGAGTATCATACAGAGTAGTTTCACTCCCTTAAAGCCCCTCTGTGCTTTGCCTATTCATTGACACCCTTCTGGGCATTTCTAAGCAATATAAAGTTTATTCTCCAAACTAGCTTCACTTCAGTGTGGGGTGTGTGTGTGTGTGTGTGTGTGTGTGTGTGTGTGTAAAACGAAATCATCTTCAAATCATCTAGATTCTGTCGCCCCATCAGAGGGAGAGAAGGGTACAAGTTGGCTTTTCTTTCTTTCCTCTGCCATCTTCTTCATGTCCCGCTGGCAGCTTCTGACGACCCCCTTTCCCAGGACAGGAGCAGCGGGAAGGAAGAGGAAAAGAGTAGGGAAGGTCTTACCTGTCGCTACTGCCATGAGGGTCTATGGGTTTAAAGCTGACTTTCTCTCTTAGGGAACCCCTTGGACTCATCAGAGTAGCCCTGTCTTGCACTTGCAATTTCTTTGACACATGCAATTGTGTCTCACGATAATGGGGATCTGTCTGCTCCTGGCCATGAAAGCAGCTACACAGGGGTTTTCACCCTTTGAAGACAAGGTCTCTTTACTTTTCCCGTGGTCTTAACCCTAGCTCTTACCCCAAAGGAATCTATCTGGTCTCCTGCCCCTAACACCTTCCTTCCCCAGACCTCCCACATAGCTGCTGGGTCACTCTGCACCAAGACCCTCACTCCTCCCCTCAGGGGTTCTAGGGAAAGCCCTTTGTGCTCCCCATTGCTTATAGGACAAAGTGCACATGACTGCATGGCCTTCGAAGGTCTCTGCCATTTGGATTTATGATCCTATGTTAACCTTGCCCTCTCCTCGCCACTCAACCCAACTGTCTACCTCTGTAGGCAACACACTCTGAGCGTGCATTCCTACCACTTGCCCCTGGCATGGAACGCCACCCCCTTTGTGCCTTCGATGTTTCTCCTCCTCCAGGTAGTGTTCTCGGACACTCACTTCTGACCCCCCACTCCCCAGCAAGTCAGTGTAGGGACGGACTTCTGTTGATCCCATTCCTTTGGTTCCAAGGAAGAGGCTCTTGATTACTCAGACTTCATTGCACCTGGGCCACGTTTTCCAGGGGTTTTCCAGGTGGTGCCTTGTAAGCAGGGGTATAATACACCTGTATGTTCCTAGCTCCCCAACCCCTGGCTCTTCTCCTCCAAGGCTGGTGGATGGGACTTTGCTGCCTTGAGGTAATTGCATTCAAGGCTTGCACTGGGGCTTCAGGATAGAAATAGAAGCAAAGGTCATTCGGCCTGCTAGGGTTCAAGACTCCTTGAGCCCTCCTGGAGCAAGAGAAGGTCCTCCATGTGGTCCTGCCTGGCTCTGTGGAGTCCACATGTGGGGCCTGAGCTGAGGGCCCCAGCTAAGCCCTTACACTGCTTTGTTTTGGTTTCCATGCAGCAACCCTCAGTCAGACAGCTTACTCTGGATCCAGATTGCCTTTGTTGGTTCTCTTGGCTAGTGTCATTTTCTAGAAGAGATTAAAAACTCTTCTGAGCCTTGACTGACACTGGGTTCCTGCTAAGTGCCCAGATAATGCTTGATGAGGATGGATCAACATACCCTGAGCTCACCAGCCTATGTGCACAACCCGGCCAACTCAATCCGAGCCAGAGAGGAACCTTCTTCTGCATGCCAAGCGGCCCTCTCCCAAGTGCACTGCCATGGGACTAGACTGGGAGGGAAAGACTCATAAAGTCCTGAGCAGGTCAAAGGTTCATCTACAAAGATGCATTCAGTTGCATCCAGTCCAACCTCCAAGGAACAGGGTGACGGGAGAGCCCAAGGTCTCTTAGCAGACAGAACCAGCACTAGGACCCATGTTTCCTGACTCCATTCCTATATATCCCTGTGACATCCAGCTGGTCTCAGCCTTCAGGGTCTTTCAGCTTTCAGCGCCCACACCCTCCCAGCCCATCACCATCACATGACCTGCTCATCTGCCACAACAGTCCTGCTTTTGCTTCTGACCCAACATGGAGCTCACCCATGAGGCAGGCAACCTCCTTCCTGCCCTTCACAGCCCACCTTCTCTTTTCTTAAATTCCCATTTTAGGCCTCCCTTCCTGTAGTGGGGTTGGGTGGACAACATTATCACCTCCAAATAATCCCCACCCCCAATATATTAAGTTTCTTTCTATGGTTGGCAACTGCCATGCCCTCCCCAGCCTGGAAAACTGAAGAAGAAAAAGTCAAGAAGAATAAAGAAGGACTCCCCACAATCCACTGAGGGAAAGTTCGTTTATCTCTGGGTATGCCCAGCCCACCCCAGAAAGAAACTCTCTCTGTCCATTTGGTATAACTAAAAATCAGTCCCTTACTACCTCTGGATACAAAGCCAATTATTACCGCGGGTGCCCTTTTCATAGGACTATATTTTGTTTCCCCTGTGAAACTAATAATTCCTTCAGGCAAGAGCAATCTGTACTAGACTCACTATCCTTAGCCACATTAGCCTAAAGTTCTCTCCAATTACTGGATGAAGCTACAATCAGTCTACCACAGCATCTTTTGTGGCGTGATGAAAATAATTATGTTTATATTTATCCTGTACTAAACTTGATACACTTGTCATACAAGAATCTGGACTCAGTCATTCTTGATTATTTTTTTGTTGTCCTTATCAAGATTTGAGTAAAGGTACCAGGCAGAAGGATGGAGTCAGACCCAGTGGGCCCATACCATCTGCTTGTGTCTGGGGTGGGCAAACTCTGACAAGTGTAAAACATAAGGCCTGTGTTCCTCTGAACCCAATAAATACAGAAGAATCCAGAGAATTGGAGCCATTGAACGTCACAGTGAGGTAAGCCAGAAAGGGGTGAAGGAATTGCTCAAGGTCACTGAGGATGTTCAGGGCACAGGGAGAATGGGAGTTGGGCCTGTATACTTCCTCCTGTCCTGTGACAGCCCCGACCTCCCTGGGTAAAGAGCAAGGTGTTAGTACTTCCACAGAATTCAGACACTAAGACCAAATTAATAAAATGTCCCTGGGGCACCTGAGTGTCTCAGTTGGTTAAGTGTCTGACTTTTGACTTTGGCTCAAGTCATGATCTCATGGTTTGTGAGTTCGACCCCGGAGTCAAGCTCTGTGCTGACAGTGCAGAGCCTGCGTGGATTCTGTCTCCCTCTCTTTCCGCCCCTCCCCTCCTTGCTCTCTATCTCTCTAAACAATAAAAATAAACTTAAAAAAAATAATTAAAAAAATTAGATGTCCCTGACTACAGGGCAATGGAACCTCTTAACTGACCTTTGTAACCAGCCGGTTAATTACTGGGTGTCACTGGGTGTTTTTAAAGTACTGGGGAATGACTGTATTCTATTTCATGGGCTCACTAGCTTCCCTCCGTCCTGACTACAGCCCCATCAGTTTGCATAGTCAGCTCTTTATTTCTAGACACTTCGAAGTCCAGCTGAAGCCCAGCCCTCTCCTGATACTCACATATTGGGGTGAGCAGGATGTGGACCAGCAGTGTCCTATGGGGTGGAGGCCCCTCCAACTCACTGTCTCCAGAGGAGGTTTCTTAAGAAGCTTGAGGCAGAAGTGTTGACTCCACCTCTCCAGCTCTGTCTCCCCACATGGGTAGACAGGCTTTCCAAAAAACTGGTAGTGCCCTCGCCAACAAGAAGCAACTCAAGGTCGGTGAAAGGCCCTTCATTTTGCTTTTTAGAATGTATCCCTCATATACTACTTTTTTAAATCCCTTGAGAAAGGAGGCAGCTTTCAACTGGCAAATTGGGCCAATTTTCTTTCTTTCTTTTTTTTTAATTTTTTCTTTTCTTTTCTTTTTTTCATTTTTTTAATGTTTTATTTATTTTTGATACAGAGAGAGACAGAGCATGAGAGGGGGAGGGGCAGAGAGAGAGGGAGACACAGAATCTGAAGCAGGCTCCAGGCTCTGAGCTAGCTGTCTGCACAGAGCCTGACTCGGGGCTCAAACCCACAAACATGAGATGTGACCTGAGCCGAAGCCAGCTGCTCAACCGACTGAGCCACCCAGGTGCCCCAAATTGGGCCAATTTTGAGGATTCACCAAGAACCACCCAATCAAGGTAGATCTCTGTAGAATCCAAGATGCACCAAGTACTCGCTGAAAGATTCGGTAAGTCACCTAACTTCTTGTAGCCTCCCTTCCTTGTACCACGGGAATAGCAGGGCCTAGTTCACAGGAGGGAGATAAATGAACCAAGTGCTTGGACAAAGTTGATGTTTGGGTGTCTGGTTCCTCTAGCAGGTTCTCTGACGTAGAGTAAGAGAATTTTTGAGATCACCTAGACCAATTTTCTTGTCTTAACAGGTGAGAAAGCTGAGGCTGAGAGAGGAGCTGGTGGGACTTTTGCAAACTTGCAAAGAGTGAGCATGGAAGACCCAGGTGCACTGATTTCAGGTCTGGAGCTTTCCTGGTTACTCTGTCCAAAGCAGCTCTCCCAGCCTGTGGCTGAGGTCAGTCCCCCAAAAATCCTTCCTTTCCTGTCCAGGGTCTTGCTGTCTCTCACCTTTGTACTGTATCAGCTAAATCCATTTGTACAGGACATGGGGGTTCTGAGGTCAATCATGCATTGCCACCAGAGCTGTCATTGTGGTTCTGAGATCAAGCAAGTCCTGCCACCAGAGCTGTCATTGTGACCTTGAATATGGGTTCCATGGGACAACCTTCAACACATATCCCTAGATTGGGCCAGTTAGGTCTTTGTTTCTTCATTTCTTTCTTTTTTTTTTATTTAAAAAATTTATTAATGTTTATTATGGAGACAGAGAAAAACAGAGCATGAGTAGGGGATGGGCAGAGAGAGAGAGAGACACAGGATCCAAAGCATGCTCCAGGCTCTGAGCTGTCAGCACAGAGCCTGATGCGGGCTCAAACCCACAAACTGTGAGGTCATGACCTGAGCCAAAGTTGGAAGCTTAACCGACTGAGCCACCCAGCGCCCTGTTAAATTTTTTTTTTTTTGAGAGAGAGAGAGAGAGAGAAAACGTACAAATGAGGGAGTGGCAGAGAGAGAGGGAGACACAGAATCCAAAGTAGACTCCATGCTCTGAGCTGTCAGCACAGAGCCCGATGTTGGGTTTGAACTCACGAACTTCGAGATCATGATCCGAACAGAGTTCAACACTTAACCTTAACTGACTGAGCCACCTAGGCACCCCTAGGTCTTTGTATCTAAGTGTTGGAGTCCACCACTGTCTCTGGAGGGCGCTGGTTCCTCACCCACTGCCAGGCCTTCAGGCCGGAGGAGTAGAAGATGCCACTGTAAGAGTAGAATGAGGTCAAGGTCTTTCCCACCAGCAGTCACTTTCTTTTCTCTTCTTTTCCTACAGCTTGGAATCCTAGAATGAGAAGTCAAAGTCCTTCACTGAGCAAATGTTCCTTCCACCATCCCTACACCCACAGACCCCACCCAAGATATAAGGCTGCACATCAAAAACATTAGTAGCTCCATCAAGCATTTATGAGTAATTTAGGATTTCTGTAAATTATTTTGAAATGGTTCAGCAATTTTATATATACATATATGTGATACATAATTATATAGTTATATATCATGACATAATATAAACATATACAATATATTTATAAATACATGTAATATGTACTAATATATGTAATAAATTAATAAACATTTAATAATAAGTCAATAAAATTTTATATTTGCAATTAATAAATATAATTAATATATTTATAAAAATGTATCTCAGCAATGTACACACATATGGAGCAAATAATGCAAAATATCAATTATGGTTGGATGTTTTGATCTAGATAATAAGTTTACGGTGACTATTCTTTCCATATTTTGTAGATGGGAAAATTTTAATAATAAAAAAGTGAAAGAGAACTTGGCCAGTTTTACAACCCATATTCTGTTCTACCTGCACTTCCCCAGACACAACCCTCGCTTTCCAGCACCCAGCACCTCACCCTAGCCCCGGCCGTCCCCAGGCTGAGTGCTTTCCCCCATGCATCTCCACCCACATCCACCCCCTCTAGTCCCAGAGAGAAGTTACCTGAACAGTTCCACCTGCACTCATCTCTTTCCCCTTTCAACCCTCAATACCCTTGATCACCCTGCACCTGTTTCCACCGCTACCACCACCATCATCATCCATCGTAACTTTTATTAAGCACTGACTGTCCCCTAAATACTGAGCATTAGAATTTTACATCAGTCTGCTGTTTAACTCTTAGGACAACCACCTTAGGACATTTACAAATAAATATTGAGTAGGTACCACTTACAAATGAGGACCCTGAGGCTCAGAGAGGTTGGAAGACTTCCTGAGGTCACAAATGTAGAAAGTGGCAGAGAGGATTTGAACGCAGCTCTGTCTGATTCCAGAACCCTCTTTTCCACACTGCCTTCCTGTACCCTGCTAGAGAGACTTCCACCGTATTTTTGTCTTCATGCTGTGACTTTGCCCATTTATTATTTCCCTTTCCCTTCTACTAATGCCTCCTCTACCTCAGTGCCTGGTTCCTTTAAGGAGAGACTGTATCTTACACTCCCTCCTTCCCAGGAAATCAGCCCAGTGATAAGAAATTGTTCAGTTCACTTCATATAATTTTCTTAACTTCACAGTGCACTTTAGGAGGCTCCAGATTCTGTTTCATCACCCAGTTCCTGCTGGGACAGGGTTAACTTGCACAGTCTATATCCTTTATCTTTTTTCTTTAAAATTTTAAACGCTTTATTTATTTTTGAGAGAGACACACACACAGAGTATGAGCAGGGAAGAGTCAGAGAGAGAGAGGGAGACACAGAATCAGAAGCAGGCTCCAGGCTCTGAGATGTCAGCACAGAGCCTGACTCGAGGCTTGAACCCACGAACTGTGAGATCATGACCTGAGCCAAAGTCAGCCGCTTAACCGACTGAGCCACCCAGGTGCCCCTATCCTTTACCTTCTCTTCTCTTTCCTGTGTCTAGCCCACACCCCGATCCCATTCAGTCCCTCCTAAAGAAGTGAGAGAAACCCCTCTTAGCAGTAGCCCTTCAGCCATCTCCATCCCTCCCCCTGCATCTCCTTACCTGAGGCTCAGGGCAGCAGCGGCAGCAGCAGCAGCAGCAGCGGCAGCAGCAGCAGCAGCAGCCATGGCCACCCCAGAGTCCTCTCCCCTTCATCTTATCCTGGTCCCAGGACCAGGATCCACTGGATGCTGGCTGTCTGGGGCCCTCCCCTTTGCTAGAGGATTTTGCCCCACAGGGGTGCCTTCCATGTTCCCTGAGAGGCTTGCCCATTACTTTGCAGTTGAGAAGGGAAGTGTGAAGAGGGAGCAGCTCAGGGAAATGCAGAAGAGAAAAGAGTAAACATTGCCCTTGTGACATCTTCCTTCCTGCTGCTATTACATCACTGCCCATTGGTCAACGCTCAATAGCTCCCTGTTCTCCACCGTAGCAAGTCTGGACCCACCCAGCCACTCCACTCACTTCCTCAGGTCACCAGGACATTCCACCCGTGGCCACTGACCACCACATCCTCAAACCCCTGACATTCCCCCTGTCAGGAATGACACTATACATCCGAATTTGGCTTGTCCTCTAAGATGGAGCTCAAATCTTGCTGATGACCTGCCTTCTCTAATCTTACTCCACACAATGGTCCTCAAGTATGGGCTTGGGAAACGGGCAAACATACACATGCCTGAGCGCCACCCCCCAGAGATTCTGATTTGGCCAGTCTGGGAAAGCTCTGGAATCTGCATTTTAACCAGCAGCCCAAGGGTTTCTAAGGCAAGTGGTCCAAATAGACAATGCCTGTACAAGCTCTGTTTGAGGTCAGATGGGTCCTGAGGCATTTGTCAGGTAGCCGTCCTGTGTGCAAGGTGTGTGAATCCCTGAGCTCCCAGCCTAGGCAGAGGCATGAAGCCCACGAACATGACAGTACTAGGAGTAACTACAGCAGATCAGATATTTGTTGTCTTTTAGTTCTCCAGAACCCAATGCCTTCTCCACCTGGGGGACATGCTCCAGCGCGTGAGTCTCACTAGGGCACAGAGCTCTACTTCCTCTACTACAGAGTGTGGAGGCAGATATTTCTCTTGTGCCTTCTTCCCAGGCATCTATATCCCAATGATGTGACTTGACCTAAGTTTGGCCAAATGCAAGATTCTGCCCAGGATTCTGGATCTTAAAGGTATGACACAAGATGCAGAGCCAGTTGGAGATGACTGACACAGAAGACACTTAAGCACTGAGCATCCAGGAATAGCATCGCGCCAATGATGGGGTGGCTTTAAGAGTACAAGGGCAGGGGAACCAATGGCAACATCACTAGATTGTGTGATATGGTGATTTATTAAAAAAATACCTATTTGGTCATTTAGACAATTGAAATACATTTCTCATATATATTTGGACTTCATCCATAGTTTCTGGATCATAGCTCCCAAAGTCCTTGGGATTTCATGAGCCATAAGAGCAGTGGGAACATCTTTTCTTATATTTGGTCTCTTGTTTTCAGTTCCTGAAAACACTTCAGAGCCATAAAGATGACATGGATGTCCTGTTGTTCGTAACAAGCCCTTTACCACTACCTCTGAGTTTATGTCAATGCGGTGACTTTTGGAAATCCCAGAAGGGTGGGGAATGTTTCTTGGGGAACCAACCTTGAAAAAAGGGGTGGAACTGAAAGTTCCACCCCCTGATTTCTGGGGAAGGAAGAGGGGTTGGAGGTTGAATCAGTCACCAGTGACCAATGAGTTCATCAATCATGCCTAGGTAATGGAGCCTCCACAAAAAAACCAAAAGAAACATTAAAGGAGGCTGTTTAGAGTGCTGCTAGCCTGGGAAGCCAGAATGTTTCCATGCGCCACTGTGCTGGGCTCCAAATCCCATGGGGGACAGAAACCCCTTTGTTCAGAACCTCGCCTTATTTATTTCTCCAGCTGTTGATTCATATTCTTTAATAGTCTTTTATAAAACACCAGTAATCTAGCAGGTACAATGTTTCTGAGTTCTGTGAGTTGCTCTAATAAATTGATGGAATCCAAGGAGGGGATCACAGGACCCCCCTATAGCAGGTAGGTCAGAAATACAAGTGATAGCCTGTGCTTGTCAACGGCATCTAAAGATGGGGAGGGACTGAGCCCTCCTCAATCTGTGGAATCTGATGCTATCTCTGGGTTGATGGTATCAGAACTGAGTTGAATTGTCCCAGAATTGCCTGTTGATGCGGGGAACCCCCCCCCCCACCCAAACACTCACACACAAACATGGGAATTGGGTGCAGAATTTTGATCAGTGATCAGACCCTTTGTCTCATGCCATGACCTCAGCTGTGGCCTCGGCTGCCCGTTGCCTCTTGGTTTTGCCAGTTAGATCTCTGCAGGCTGTCTCTATGTGCACTCTTGTTCACACTCCGCCTTCCTCCTCTGTCTGCTCTATAACTCCCCTGTAGCTCCCAGCCTCACCCACGAAGTAGGTGTTCAGGCTCATCTGGGTCTTGCAAACTCCAACAGATTTAAATCAGTATTTTCTGATTTTCTACTTCTTCTGCTATAAAGGGGGAGCCCCATTTGTGGGCCACCATCCCTTCCCCTCATGTGACACAAGGACAAGAGGCATTTAGACATAGGCAGAATTCCTCCATGGTCCATTCTATATGATTTTGAGGCCCTTAGTCTTAGCAAAAGAACTCTAGCCTGTGTTCCTGCTAGTAAGTAGTGCCGTACTACTCACATGGTCTCATTCTAGTCACATACTTCTATTGTTTTCACTTAACATTTTATTACATTTTTATTTTATTTTATCTTATTTTATTTTAATTCCAGTGTAGATAACATACAGTGTTATATTAGTTCCAGATGTACAATGCTTATTTCACTTAACATTATACTCTAGCTCCATCCTTGTTGATGCAAATGGCAAGATTTCATTCTTTTTTATGGCTGAGTAATATTCCATATTCATACCACATCTTTATCCATTCATCTATGGATGGGCACTTGGGCTGTGTATTCATACCACATCTTTATCCATTCGTCTATGGATGGGCACTTGGGCTGCTTCCATAGATCGGCTATTGTAAAAAATGCTGCATTAAATTTAGGGGTGTATGTATCCCTTCAAATTATTATTTTTTTTTTTTGTATTCTTTGGGTAAATATCCAGTAGTGTGATTCCTGGATCATAAGGTAGTTCTATTTTTAATTTTTTGAGGAACCTCCATATTGTTTTCCACAGTGGCTGCACCAGTTTGCATTCCCACTAACAGTGCAAGAGCGTTCCCCTTTTCCTGCATCCTCACCAACACTGTTGTTGATTGTGTTATTGATTTTAGCCATTCTGACAAGTGGGAGGTAATATCTCATTCTGGTTTTGATTTGCATTTCCCTGATGGTGAGTGATGTTGAGCATCTTTTCATAAGTCTGTTGGCCATCTAGCTGTCTTCTTTGGAGAAATAACTATTCACATCTTCTGCCCTTTTTAACTGGATTATTTATGGGTTTTTTAGCATTGAGTTATGTAAGTTCTTTATATATTTTGGATATTAACCCTTTATCAGATATGTCCCATTTGCAAATAATGGCATTTAGTAGATGGCCTTTTAGTTTTGTTGGTTGTTTCCTTTGCTGTGCAGAAGTATTTTATTTTGATATGGTCTCAATAGTTTATTTTTGCTTTTATTTCTCCTGCCTTAGACGATATATCTAGAAAGATGTTGTTTGGCTGATGTCAGAGAAATTATTGCCTGTGTTTCCTTCTTGGATTTTTATGGTTTCAAGTCTCCATGTAGGTCTTTTTAAAAAAATTTTTTGTATATAGTATAAGAAAATGGTCCAGTTTCATTCTTTTGTATGGAGCTGTCCAGTTTTCCCAACACCATTTGTTGAAGAGACTGTCTTTTTCCCATTGCATATTCTTGCCTTTTTCATCAAAGATTAATTGACCATATGATTGTGGGCTTATTTATGGGCTCTCTATTTTATTTCATTGACCTGTGTGTCTATTTTTGTCCTAGTACCACACTGTTCTGATTACTACAACTTTGTTATACAGAAGTCAGAAATTATGATGTGTCCAGTTATTTTTCCAAGATTGCCTTGGCTATTCAGAGTCTTTTGTGGTTCCATACAAATTTTAGGATTGTTTGTTCTAGTTCTGTGAAAAATGCTGTTGGTATTTTGATGGGGGTTACATTAAATCTGTAGCTTGCTTTGAGTAATATAGACACTCTAACAATATTTGTCCTCCCAATCCATAAGCATGGAATATCTTTCCATTTCTTTGTGCCATCTTTAATTTCTTTCATCAATGTTTTATAGGTTTTAGAGTATAGGTTTTTCATCCCTGGTTAAATTGATTCCTAGGTATTGCTATTTTTGGTGCAACTGTAAATGGGATTGTTTTTATTAACTTCTCTTTCTACTGCTTCATTAATAGTGTCTAGGAAGGCAACAGATTTCTGTACATTGGTTTTTTTATCCTCAGACCTTACTAGAGTCATTTATCAGTTCTAACAGTTTTTTGTTGTTGGACTCTTTAGAGTCTTTTTATATAGAGTATCATATTATCTACACATAATGAAAGATTTACTTCTTTCTTACTATCTTGGATGCCTTTTATTTCTTTTTGTCATCTGATTGCTATAGCTAGGACCTCCAGTACTGTGTTGAATAAAATCGGTGAGAGTGGACATCCTTCTCTTGTTCCTGACCTTAGGGGAAATCTCTCAATTTTCCCCCATTGAGTATATTGTTGGCTCTGGGGTTATTATATAAGACCTTATCATGTTAAGATATGTTCCTACTCACCTACATTTTGGCCTTCGCGGGAATGTTCTAAGAATCCAGAGATAAAATGTACCCCTGGTAATGCACACAATAGACAAATGAGACTCTCAATCAGTCCTATGCTTTGGAGCCTATCTCATTTGGTATTTTCCCAGGATACAACCCTCTGGTTGACTTGGGTTCTCTATCCCAAATGTGGAATTCGTACCATGTGTCGTGTCTTCTCCTCATTCCATGGTTTTCAACCCCCTTCTCTGGGAGTATGGGAAAGGGCCACAGATGAAAAGAGAAACTCAAGCATCTGATTCTAGAGGAGAGGGAGGCCCAAGGGCATGGAGAACAGGATGCTTCTGTGGTGGGAGCCCTATCCAGGTCAAGTCTAAATGCTTTGGCCCAGGGCAAGAACAAGGGCAGAGGGCAAGAACTAGGGCAGAATTAGCAGCAGGGCCTCTGTATACACTGCACAATGCCCACGAGACAGCAACAAATTGGACTCTGTCTTTATTTAAGGCAAATCTGGAGCCACTGGTAGAATGGGAATATTTGCAGCGGTAACTTCTCTTCTGAGGGGGCGAATTCATACCCCCAAGGTTATTAGTGAATTAACAGGGCTGGGAAGGCGGGACCTGACCCTTAGAAAGAACCCGTGTCACAGAGTCAACTCCTGCCATTGCCCCTCCTTCCCTTCCCCTCACATCCCTCCTTCCCAACAACTGTCAGCTGGACGTGGGTGGAAGTCAGAGGTCACTCTCCTGTGTTCGCCAGCCTAGGATCCAAATGACCTCTGTGTTACAGCTATCAGGACTGTGAAGACGAGGCTCTTGCTCAGGAGTCCACACAGCACTATAATGATGATGCTGATCACAGAGACCCTGGGGGAAAGAAGAGACGAGACATAAAATGTGGCTGCTAGCATCGACACACCTCACACTTGAGTGTTTACAAAAGTCCTTCATGCCCCTTCTCTTAGCTGCTTAGGTCCTCCCAGTACCTGTCCCCATACTGACCGGACTTGTGCTTTGAGTGTGTCCCATTGCTTAAAACTGCTGACTAGAATATATTTAGTCAAGTGCATAGAGCCCACGTGCAGAAGGGGTGGGGGTATGTGTGCATGGCTGTGGGCTCGGGCTCCTCTTCCTCACTGGGATGCAGCAGAGGGTCAAGTTCTAGAAAGGAAGCCTGGTTTCTTGTCTCAGCAGCAGAGCCTACTTCCTTGGAGGGCCTCACTGCTTTGGCCTCAGTTTCCCCATCTGTAAACAGAAGCCAGTCCTCACCAAAAACCCACTATGAGTTTTTATAGATTTTAGAATGAGCCCTGCAAGGGGCCCCTGGGTGGCCCAGTCTATTAAGCAACCGACTTTGGCTCAGGTCATCATCTCACTGTTCTTGGTTTCGAGCCCCACATCGGGCTCTGTGCTGACAGCTCAGAGCCTGGAGCCTGCTTCAGATTCTGTGTCTCCCCCACTCTCTGCCCCCCCCTCACTTGTGCTCTCTCACGCTCGCTCTCTCTCAAAATAAAAATAAATATTAAAATAAATACATAAATAAAAGTCCTGGGAAAGCATTAGTGGATATCATAAGAAAGAGATGCCCATGAGTGAGGAAACTTGACCTATCAGCAGTATGGAAACAGATTACAGCACAACTCATCTAAGTGATAAGACACGGGGTCAAAAGAGAAATAGGCAGCAATGGAACAAATAGAAGCCCCCCTGTGGACCTAATGTGCTGTACAACTTTAACATCTAAGGAAAGCAGTACCCAGGAGGAAGACAAGGATTATTTAGTAAAAAATCTTAGGGCATTTGGATAGCAATATGAAGAACAAGTCATCTTTTGTACAATTTATAACATATAGCAAAATACACCTCCCTCCCCCACCCCCCGCAAGAGGGACTAACGATTCAAATAAAATGAAAAAACAAAAACAAAAACACCTAGAGAAGTCACCAGGAAGTAGCATCGAGCACGTTAAGGAATGAAACAAAGCAATCATTTAAAAATCAACACGTCTGCCCATGCAAAACTTAAAATCGAATGTGCGAACTCGCTGGCAAAGGGAGAAACGAGAGAATGGCAGTAGAAAGCGCCAGAGGCCCCTTCACGCTGCGGCCTGTGGCTGGGAGCCTTCCTCCATCACCTGGAACTACACGTCCCAGCGGCTGGTCGGTCCAGGCCCTGCTGGCTCTTCTGTGGCTTCGTGGTTCCCGGTTGCAACTGTGCCCCCCACGGAGCAGGTGCAGCCCACTGCTCGGCTGGGCTAACTGGGCCTTCAAGTCTCCGCTGCCCTCCCAGTACTATCACGCATTCGTGCACGGGGCACCCGGTGTGCATGCACCTGCAGGCCAGCACGCCCGCACCAACCTCTGTGGCCGCACACAGGCTGCCAGACCACTGCCCCCACCGCAGTGCCTGGGGATTCATGCGTCCCTGGGCCGTCCCTGGGGGAAGACTGGGAATCCAGGAGTGTAAATACTTCAGCTCCCCCTGCCCCTGATATACACAAGGCCCATGGGTTCCAGCAGAAACGACTTGGGACCGAGCCCCAGAGTTCCTTTCTGTGAGTCAGGGGCTTGGTAATGCCACCCTTGCTAGGCTTCCTTCTTTTTACCCTTTCATTGCCTCCTACAATATTTGTACAAAAATTTTCCCATTGCCTGCTTCTGGTGAGCCCACCCTAAGACAGAGTGACAGCGGCCTCCTCTGGTGTGTCCCCCCATCCAGCCCAAGACTGGAAGCTCACTTCTCCCATTACCTGGGCAAACAGCCCCTTGTACTAAATCATCTCTTTTTTCAAGCAACTCAATGACTCCTGCTTCCCTGGCTGGATTCTGACTGATAGAACAGTTCATATTAGTTAACAGATAAAGTTAATAGAAGTGATGCAGACTTTGGTAACAAAGTGGACAAAAAGTATGTACTCTCAATTTACCTACTAGAAAATCAAAGTAACTTAAAAAGAAAACTGTTGGGTGGCTCAATCAGTTAGGCGTCCAACTCTTGATTTCGGCTCTGGTCATGATCTCAAAGTTTGTGAGTTCCAGCCCCTCATCGGCCTCTGTGCTGACAGCATAGAGCCTGCTCGGGATTCTCTCTCTCCCTCTCTATTTCTACCACTTCCCTGCTAGTGCCTTCTCTGTCTCTCCCTCTCAAAAATAAATAAATAAATAAATTTTTTAAATGAAATAAAAGAAAAATGTTGATTCTCACTAGGTCACTTATGTAGTCCAAAAAACTTAATAAGCACCTACTATGCACTAAGCACTTAGGCTGGTGCCAGCAGAACAGCCAATAGGACTGTGGGGAGGAAGGCAGTGTCCCTCCCCTCCTGGAACTCCTCATCCGTGGTAGGAGAGAGATGAAAGCCAGTGTCAGTTCATGTCCAATTAGCAGGAATATTTCCCACATACTAAATCTCTATAGGCAAAGGATCCCCACAGTGATAACTGCCTCACTTTTACAGTGTGGGTCACAACACAAATTGTTTCCAGTCTTTGGAAGACCATATAAACACTCACATTCTCTGAAGGGAGACTCTTTTGAATAAACAATTTAAAAGAAAAAAAAGACACCGCAAAAATGTTCGTCTCAGAGTTACCGATACTATCAAAAACAATGGGGCACCTGGGTGGCTCAGTCGGTTGAGCGTCCGAGTTTGGCTCAGGTCATGATCTCGTGGTTCGTGAGTTCAAGAACTGCGTTGCGCTCTGTGCTGACAGCTCAGAGCCTAGAGCCTGCTTTCGGATGCCATGTCCCCCTTTCTTTCTGCCCCTCCCCTACTCACACTTTGTCTCTCTCTGTCTTTTAAAAATAAATAAATAAATAAATCAATACTTAAAAAATGAAAATAATCTCAGTGTCTATAGACAAGTGAAGAAATAAGTTCCAGCTTTTCCATTGATAGAAAAGGATACATTTGTTGAGATGATACTCACAAAGTCTAGGCAGCAAGGTCAAAGAAGTTTACCATGGAAAAATAATTAGAATTACTGCCATGTTAAATATGTATGAACATAAATGGAGACTAGAAAGAAAATGTGGAGATCAGACGAGTTAGATTAGTGGGAATATTTCTCTGTTAATTCAATATTTAATGATAAAAACATAAAGCGACATTGAATAATAAACTGTAAAAAGGGGCATGCATTCAAAGCTAATGGTTCTTAGCTTTGCCTGCACATTGAGAAATCTCCTGAAGATCACATGAAAATTCCCATCTCCAGAAATTCTGATCTATTGGCCTACAGGAGGGCACATGTATCAGTATTAAACACAAATCAAAGCAAAAGTAAACACACCACATAATCCTAACACATAGCAGCCACTGAGAACAGTTGGGCTAGATTATAGCTTCCGGCTCCACAATCTCTAGCCTCCCTACTTCTGTCTAGACAAGGAAACAAGCCAGAGAGCATTTGTGACTCACCCAAAGTTCCACGGCCACTCAGTCAGGCTGGCATTGGGATCCAGGGGCCCTCACTCTGAGTGTACTCCACTACACCATTAGGCCCATGGAGCTGGCTGAGACTCACAGGAATTCAGCAAAGATATCCTTTCCCTCTCATTACTCCTCTAGTGTGCAAGGGAACAGGGTGAATGGGGGAGAGTGGCAGCCTCTCCAAGAGCCTCCAGCCCTCTCTAGCACTGCCCGCTTCCTCCCAGGGAAGTTTCACCAGACTTAGGTGACTCAAGTCTGCACCTGCTCTCATCTATCCATCACTCTCCACATCTTCTCAAGCATACGGACTCGGAATCAAACCAGGGGCCCAGAGACCTGAAACCGTAGCTGGTGACATCTGTCACATCTGTGATGTTGACTCCAAAGCTAAGAGAGGAGAGGTCCACAGTTGATTTAGGTGGGAGTTTGGTCACAGTCCTGGGTCTGGTAATGAGCGTGATCTGGGCCCTGGTGGTGGTAGGAGGGACGGTGGGAATCTGCAGTTTCCTGGTATGATCCTCACCCGAGGCAGTGGTGCTTGAAGGGTCTGCAAGAGGGCACATTGGATCAACAGATGGGTAAATTGATGAATGAATTGTCGAGAAGTGGGTGGGTGGAAGAAAGGAAGGAAGGAAGAAAAGAGGGAAGGATGGAAGGATGGATAGGTGGCCGGATTAATGGAACTGAAGAGGGAAATTAACATAGCAGTTCATGAAGCAAGCTTTTCTTTTGCTAAGATTAAAGAATTAGTGTGAGATCAGCCTGGGTCAGAGAGAGGAAAAAGGAAAGAAGGAAGGAAGGCAGAGAAGAAAAGAAAGAAGGAGAGGAAAGGAGGGAGGGAAGTGTGTGAAGGGGGGGGAAGTAAGGGAATTGTAAAGCTACTCCTGTCATTTGAAATGCACCTGCCTGCCATTCTGCACCAATCCATTAGCTTTCCACCGTCTTTAAGAATAATTTCCTGATTACTCGACCTTATACCATACTCTGCTTTGTAATTACCAGAACCTGTAGCATGTTGCTTTTCAAATTATCTTTTATTAATAGATAGCATATGAACTTTGCATTCTTTAGGCTTAGGATTCCCCAGGTGCTAGGAACTGGAACCTTCCTCCCTCTCTTCTCCTTCCTTGATTTCTCCAGTTACCATCTGCTGAGGCTCTACTATGTGTCAGGTGCTGTATCAGCTGCTAGGGATCCAGAGCTGAGAAAAGCACAGGCCCTTTTCTCAAGGAGCTCAGAGATGAGCATGAGAGGCAGCTAGGTAAACTGGCCCTACTACCCAGTGAGACAGCATCATCTATGAGAGGGGGACCTAAGGTGAGTTCTGGGGCTTTGCTACCCAAAATGGGAGCCATGGACCAGCCTTAGCAGCAGCATCACCAGTGAGCAGATCAGAAATGCTCAATCTAGGTTCCACCCTTGACCTATTGTGTCAGAGACTGCTTTTGAAATGAGATTCCCCAGGTGGCTTTTCCCACAGCAAAGTCAGAGAAGCACTGCTTTGGAAACATACAGGAAGGCCATCAAATATACCCTTGGAAAGGAAATAGATCATTTCTTTCCAAAGAAATGATCTTCATATGGAGACCTAAAGAATGAGACTTAATTATCCAAGTCTACCACTCATCTTTCACTGTACCCCACTTCCTACAATGGCACCCCAAATTAAGCTCCACTACTCCAAGAGGAATCTCATACATTGAAGCCTCTTCTTACTATTAGACCAAATGCCTTTCAAAGACCTTGGAGTAGAGACCATGAACTTTCAGGAGAGGCCAGGGCTGCTTGAGCCACAGCCCTGTTGGCACTACCACCACCACCCGTACCCCCGCTTGGCCTGGCTTCACTCATCCTCTTACCCCCACCCCAGGTCACTCACCTTTGGTCACCACCAACCGGACAAGGGGGGACAGGACATCCGGCTCTTTGGAAGAGTAGTAGATCACACACCGATACCTTCCTGAATCCTTCACTTGAAGATTGGTCATTCGGACATGCAGTATGCCCTCGGAGGGGATGTCTTCTAGGGAGTACCTGCCCTCGTTGACTTGGCTAGGATCCCCTGAAGTACTCTGTGTCACAACCAGCGTCTGGGGCTCCCTTCCATCCACCAGTCTCTGCCAAGCTTTCTGGGTGAAGGCATACTTCTCGATGGCGACGGGACAATTTACATTCAGGGTCTCCCCTTCTCTTTTTCGAAATGTTACTTCATTTGCAGCTTGGAGTTCTATAAGCAGGGAATCAGAGTTAGACTCTATGAGGAATCCTCTTTTTCTTGTTCGGCTGCTCATTTTTCAGATGAAATCCTCAAGGCCTACAGAGAACATGCAACCTTCCCTGTAAGCCAGCACTAGACTCCAGATCTTCTTACTATGAGTACTTTTTCTTTTACTCCAAGAGCTAGACCTCATCTGCATTTTGCAAACTTGCAGATGCAAACAGATTGCAAACAATCATAAATGATTGTTTTCGGGAGGAAAAAGTTGCCTGATTGAAGACCAAATATGGGACATGTGCCGAGACCATGCATGACAGGGGTATGACAGAAGGGAAGACTATAGAGAAGGACATACAGGTTGATGAATGGGTGTGAAGGCATGATCCTAGCAGAGAGTGATTCCTTTTACACAGCTAGGGGGACTGCGTCTAAGTAGGGGAAAGAGATCATTCTGGTCTGGTCGAAGGAAGCCTTGCCAATGGGAAGGCCAAGTTGAATGGAAGTAAGAAGATCCAGATCTATGTTTTCAGCTGGACACAACAAGGCTCTGTAACTTTACTGAGGGCCTATAGTTTGTACACTCAAGCCTGGGTTACTTTCTTCTTTAGAACACCAAGTAATGTACTGGACAGTAATGTTGGGTCAAACTATGGGTCAGGCTACCACTACCTACAACTACTACTGCTTTTATTAATACTACCACACACACACACACACACACACACACACACACACACACACTTTAATCCTCAGGTAATAGGTCTGAGAATGCCCATTGAAAAATGCCAACAGCCCCTCCTTTGATGGAGTCCCTGGGCTATCTTCACAGCCCACCTGCATGTTCATCCCAGCTTGGGCCAAGAGTTCCAGTGGGCCCTCAGCCTTACCTTAAGAAGACTCAACTCAGGGACTCCTGAGGATTTTGAAAATGAAACCAGGCCAAGTTTTCTGGGACCACACTGCAGTTTCTAAGGAAACCTCAAAAACAAGCTTCCTGGAAAGTCCTATGAACTCTGGTCAGACAAGAGTTCAGGCAAGGGGGCTGGTTCACTCATTCATTCACTCATTCATCTGTGGGTGGCTGAGAGCCTGTCGTGGGCCAGGCACTGTGCTGGGCTCTGAGGAGGATACACACGTCCTCTGTCCACCCTCTGTAACATTAATGTAAGAGGTTATAGATCAGTTATTTGCCAACTCCCTGGACAAGGTGGATGCTTTGGTCTGGATGTAGATGTCCTCCACCTCCCCAATTCACATGTTGAAATCCAAGCCCCCAAGGTGGTGTAGGAGATGATTAGGTCACGATTAATCCCATGAATGGGATAAATACCCTTATCAAAGAGGCTCCAGAGAGCTCCCTTGTCCCTTCCATCCTATGCGGTCATAGTGAGGAGTCTGAAGTCTACAACCTGGAAGAAGGCCTTCAGCAAAACCCAACCAGACAGGCAGCATGATCTTCAACTTCCAGCCTTCAGAACTGTGAGAATAAGTACCTGTTGCTTATCAACCAGCCAGTCTGTGATACTTTGTTAGAGCAGATGAAGAGAGTGAGAGTTACAAGAGTCTGAGATTGTGCACCAATTTGCCTGTGCTTGTGAAAGGAGACAGTAAGGAATCAGTGCTGGAGTGCTATGTGTGCACCATGTCTTATACCACTGTAAGAAAGGAATTCCTGATGTTAATAACAAAGAATAACAAATACCTTTTATTGCTAAGTGTTTAAAAGTACTATCTCGTTTCATTTCCCTAGCTCTATCACTGAAGCTTCAAAATGGATAAGGTTGACACCTGCCTTTATTCCTATTTCAGAGATAAGGAAATTGAGGCACAGAAAGGTTATTTCATAACACAGAGGTTATTAAGTGATTCACCCAAAGTTCCACGGTAGAAAGTGGTAGAGTCAGGATTCAAGCCTGGATAGTCTAACCCTAGACTCAGCCCCAAACCTCGGAACTAGGTAGCCCAAGGAAGCTGGCTGGCTGGAAAAGCAGCCTGAGCCAACGCCTGAATAGGTACCTAGCGATTCTGTTCTTTAGGATGCCAGAGCTAAAAGTTTTTAGGTCACCCCCAACCCACCCCCATAGAACATAGTGGCATATACACTGCTGGTTTTCTCCCACACAAATACACAAGTTCTTCTCCCAGTCCTCCTTTGGAGACACATGAATACAACACAAGGGAATGAGAACCAGGCTCTCGGCTGCCTATCTGGGTCATCGCCTCAGCTCCAAGCAGACACAGCATGCCACGTGTGTGCGGGCTCTGCAAGGTGAGCGCCTGTGACCTTGCTCAAAGTAGTGGGTTCCTGGAAAACACCCTCTCCCTGTAACCTTTCCAAGGCAAAGTCTTCTTGTCTTGGCTGTTGACATTTTCCCTCTCTCTGGTTATTTTCCCGATCTATTCATAAGGATTGGGTGGAGGGCAACTAAAGCCCCACATGATTTCATCTGTAGTGAAAGCATGAGCTGTACCACAGGAGAAGTGACAGTGTGGCGATGGAGCAGACCCACCAAGCGAGGGCAACAGTCCCCTCCAACAGCAACCACCTGCAGTTACAGCCCCCGTGTAAATGGGCACGAGGCAGGCCCCTTCTGTTCACTTCTGTTCTGCTGTACCTCAGCAATAACAGATTTCCTGACCCAAAGGAGGCCCCTGGGAAATATTTATTTAATTAATTATGTCTTTTAGGGTTAATAGATGGTCAACGTTAGGGGTGCCTGTGTGGCTTAGTCAGTTAAGCGACCGACTCTTGGTTTCACCTTGGGTCATGATCTCGCAATTCATGGGGTCCAGCCCCACGTTGGGCTCTGTGCTGCCAGTGCAGAGCCTGCTTGGGACTCTCCCTCACTCTCTCCCCCTCCACTTCTCATGGTCATTTTCTCTCTCTCTCTTTCTCTCAAAATAAATAAAACTTAAAAAAAATAGGTGGTCAACATCAAAAGCATCATAATGGAATATAAAAAACAGAAACTTCAAACTCAGTTTATTTCGGATCATGTCAAGTTTAGGTTTACTCTATCGTTTTCCCATCCAGGGTTTTGCATACCTCTGACAACATCAAAATACACAGATATCCCATTTCCCTAATTCACCCCTTTTATTTCTGTTCTCAGGCCCTCTCTATTCTCCTGATCCTGTTAAGTCTAGGTAGAGAAACCCAGTTTGGCACATCTACCAATTGCCTCTATCCTGGGCGGCCACTGCCCCTGGAGCTTCCAAAGAAAAGGGAAGCTTTTCTCATGGCGGGATCCCCAAGGTTCTGGGCAGAGGTCTCACCTGGTCCTGCCTCTTCCTCACCTTACCTGAGATGAAGAGCATCCACAGAAGCCCCTGCACCCTGGCTTTCCTCATCCTTCACGTGCACCAACCCCAACAGCCACTGTGGTGCCTGGGACACTCTGGCTGAGAGGCTCCAGAAAGTTGCACAACAGGATATGAAGCCATTACTGGGAGGTGCTGAGGCTGATGCTCTGTTTCCGTCACTGGTTGCCTTGAGTCACTGGTTGCCTTGACTCCGAACGTCAAGGACAACGCAGGAATCCAGAGACAGGGCTGGCGTCTCAGGCGTCTCTGAATCCCAGTTTCCTCTTCTCTGGGGATATTGACAATTACCTTTACAGCCAATCTCACAAAATTTTAGTAAGAATAATACTTACACATAAGCAAGAGTAAGGTGTCACTATTATCAGGGGACTAGAGGGCCACCTTGCTTTCTTGAGGCTGGGTCTCCATTCCCATCTAGGTCAATGTAGGTAAGTGTGCCAGGCACACTGGTGGGTTTGGGATAATAATACCTTGTTTTTAATGCTATTGCAAGGATGAAATGGAGTCCCTAAGGAAAGTGCTCAGTACTGACCCAACACACATGTTTTGTCTACATCCTGTCCTTACTCACCCCACCCTGATTTCCTTGGCTTTTTTTGACTGGGGGGCTCACCCCCTCTCCACCCGGATGGCCCACACCTTACACTTGCCCTCTGCCTCCTGTTACAGACGTGGCCTTGGAGCTCATGAAAGTGTAGGAAACCCCAGAAATGATTGGAGAGGACATGGCCACCATTAAACAAGAATAGACTTAGATTTTTTTTAAAAAAGAAAACAAGGATATAGGACAGGACAGCGATAAAAGAAGGAAAAATTCAGTAGTTGTCATACTAGAAACAATAAAAGGCAGATTTGATGATGTGGAAAACTAAATCAGTAACAGAAAAAAAGTCACTTCAGAAATATACCCAAATGTCCAATGAATATAAGCATTTTGAAGAGCTCAGAAATACATTAGAGGGAGAGTCTTAGAAATCCAATAAAGTGTCGACAAATAAGAGATGCTTTTGAATTATAACATGGAGCAGTGGGTCATAAACAAGTATATATATAAAAACTTTCAGCACATTATGGCAACTATATTGCATATTCAGAAGTTGCTAAGAGAAGAGATCTGAAAATTCTCATCACATGCAAAAAAATTCTGTAACTATGAATGGTGACATATGTTAACTAGCCTTACCATGCTGATCATTTGCAATAATACAAATATTGAATTATTACATTGTACACTTGAAACTAATATAGTGTTATATGTCAATTATACCTCAATTTAAAAAAAACACTTATGAAATCTGAAAAGAAATCTGTAATTGGAGGTTGGAAGTCCAACAGGGGCAAGGAAAAGTTCATGAAGGGTGACCAAGGAAGTTTCAGGTGAAAACTTCTTTTAATTTCAATATAAAGATTTCTTGCAAACTGGAACTCTGGGAACTCTGAAATACAGTAGGGAGCTTCCTTAAAAACTTAAAAATATAACTACCCTATGGCTCATATCTACTAGGTATTTACCCAAAAGACACAAAAATACAACATTGAAGAGGCACATGCACTCCAAATGTTCAGCAGCACTATCAACAATAGCCAAACTATAGAAGGAGTCCAAATGTCCATCTACTAATGAATGGATAAAGAAGATGTGTGTGTGTGTGTTTGTGTGTGTGTGTGTATACATACGCGATGGAATATTACTTGTCAATCGAAAAGAATGAAATCTTGCCATTTGCAATTCCGTGGATGGACCTAGAGAGTATAATGCTAAGCAAAATAAGTCAGTCAGAGAATGACAAATACCGTATGATTACACTCCTATATGGAATGTAAGAAACAAAACAGATGAATGTAGGGGAGAAGAAAGAGAGAGGTAGAAAACAGATTCTTAACTATAAAAAAGAGTCTTGCTGGAGGGGAGGTGCCAGCAGGATGGGTTAAATGGGTGATGGGAGTAAAGCATGCACTCTTGATGAGCGCCAGGTGTGGTATGGAAGTGTGGAATCACTGTATTGTACACCTGAAACTAATATTACACTGTATGTGAACTAACTGGAATTTAAATTTAAAAACTTATAAAATAAATAAATAAAAAGATTCTGGTCGCTAAATAAACAGTGGGGGGAAACACCTTGATTTCTTCAAAAGAATTGAAATGAGCAAGACTCAGATTTTTTTTCTGAGGAACAAATGCTAAGAGGCAATGAGATGATGTATAAAGAACATTATGACTAGAATTTTATACCCACACAGAGTGCTATTTGAGTACCAAAACAACTAAGAGGTATGATTATGTCTCCAAATTTAAAAAAAAAAATCCCAGGTTAACTTTGACTTTTTTTTAATAGTTTATTTTTAAATTGGTTTCCATATAACACCCAGTGCTTCTCCCCACAAGTGCCCCCCTCCATGACCACCACCCTCCTCTCTCCCTCCCCCTCCCCCTTCAGTCCATGGTTCGTTTTCAGTATTCAATAGTCTCTCATGATTTGTGTCCCTCACTCTCCCCAGCTCTCTCTCCCCCTTCCTCTCCCTATGGTCCTGTTAGGTTTGTCCTCTTAGACCTATGAGTGTAAACGTATGGTATCTGTCCTTTTCTGCCTGACTTATTTCGCTTAGCATGACACCCTTGAGGTCCATCCACTTTGCTACAAATGGCCATATTTCATTCTTCCTCATTGCCATATAGTACTCCACTGTAACTTTGACTTTTTCTTAATGTTTATTTATTTTTGAAAGAGAGAGAGAGCATGCAAACAAGGGAGGGGCAGAGAGAGAGAGACACAGAATCTGAAGCAGGCTCTGAGCTGTCAGCACAGAGCCCAATACAGAGCTCAAACTCACAAACTGAGATCATGACCTGAGTGGAAGTTGGATCCTTAACTGACTGAGCTACCCAGGCACCCCAACTTTGACTTTTTAAATTAAAACTGATTAATATAGTAATTTCTAAAATATGCTTAGTAATAGAGACACAAATCATAGCATGACACCCTACAGGGATTATTATACTTAAGCTTTTACTAAAGTTCCTTCTATTCTTTGTTCTATAAACAGTCTCAGAATCCAGCCTTCAAACTGTGCTGGAAATCTGCCAGACCTATTGTTTTTTTGTTTTTTTGTTACTCCTTCTGACCACAGTGAGGAAAAGTAGACAGGGAGGTTTTGAAATTTTCTGACTCAGAGAGGAGCCTACATGATTTTTTACAGGGGTGAGTTAGATTAGTACAGTTCATTTAATGAATCCCTTTTCTTACAACAAATTTCATGCTTAAAGGAAGAACACAACACTTTCTAATTTTTTGTGTCTTCACATACTTTGTTTTGTGAGTCAATTTCCTACAAGATTACGAAAGAATTTTTTTTTCATCTGTATTTTTGCTTCGTGTACTTTGAGGCTCTGTCATTTGCTGTGTATACATTTTGGATCATTAAATCTTCTGGGTGGATTGATGTTTTTATCATTATACAATCTATCTGTAGGTATTCTCTTTCTTCTGAAATCTACTTTAATCAGATATTAACATAGTCCCTCCCGCTTGTTTAAAACTTCATGTAGGGGCACCTGGGTGGCTTAGTAGGTTGAGCATCCGACTTCAGCTCAGGTCATGTTTTCATGGTTCGTGGGTTTCGGGCTCTGCATTGGGCTTTATGCTGACAGCTCAGAGCCTGGAGCCTGCTTCCGATTCTGTGTCTCCCTCTCTCTCCTTCCCTCTCCCACTCACATTCTGTCTCTCATAAATGAATAAATATTTAAACTTCATGTTGGCATGGTATATTTTTTCCATTCTTTTTCTTTCAACTTCTTTGATCATTGACTTTGAAGAGAGTTTCTTATAAGCAGTATCTGGTAATTGTGATCTTCATCCTTTCTGTCGATCTCTGTCTTTTGAGGGGCATATTTTGACAGTTTAAATGTAGGGTAATTGGGGTGCCTCGATGGCTCAGTCAGTTGAGCATCAACTCTTGGTTGCAGCTCAGGTCATCATCTCATGGCTCATGAGTTCATCGCGCTCTGCACTCACAATGCAGAGCTTGCTTGGGATTCTCTCTCCCTCTCTCTGCTCCTCCCCTGCTGATGCTGTCTTAGTCTCTCTCAAAATAAATAAATAAAACTTTTAAAAAATAATAAATAAGTTTAAGGTAATTATTGATCTGTTAGCTCTTTAGGACTTCCCTTCTATTTCTTTCCTGTTGGTTCTCATTCTTGTTTTCCTTTTGGGAACTTCTCCATAAACAGCTCAAGGAGGATTTCTAACTAGCCCTGACTATCACAAGAAGTTTGCTCCTTCACACCATCCTAACCGGCGGTAGCACCTGAGAGCATTTAATGAGAATAAAGTCTTTCTCTGCTGTCCTGTCTCTGTGCTTTGTGCATTTGAGGCAAACAGAATGTAAATACCCTCTACTCCTTTACCCCTTAGTTTTCTGAATGATTCGATGACCCTAAGTGTTTTTTAAAGAAATTTTTTAACCTTCATTTATTTTTGAGAGATAGAAAGAGACAGAGCATGAGTGGGTGAGGAGTAGAGAGAGAGGAAGACACAGAATCTGAAGCAGACTCCAGGCTCCGAGCTGTCAGCACAGAGCCTGACAAGGGGCTCCAACTCATGGACTGCAAGATCACGACCTGAGCCAAAGTCAGATGCTCAACAGACTGAGCCATCCAGGTGCCCCAATATGGAGTATTTCTAATTCTCCAACTAGCTTTCCCATTGGGCTCCTCTCTCTTAAGCTTCTCCTTTAAATCGCATTGGGATCTGTGACCGCGTGTTTCTTTTCATTTCATTGAAGCTGAGCCAAAAGTTTACTTTTTCACTTAATCCTTTGGCAGCCAGAGCATCAGGAAGGTTTATTTTTAAGGCACCATGAGTCTTTTTTAATTTACTTGTCAAACATTATTTTCAACACTGTTGTGAAAGCCTGTACAAATATTATTTTGGTTGGTTTTTTTTTTCTTCACCAAGTGGCCAAAGTCAATATGTCCCAATCGTCATGGGGCAAGGTAGTTTTTTCTTTCTTCATATGGGTTGGTTAAGCACATATCTGTTCTAACCTAGCCGGAATGTATGTGTGACATTTTTTAACAATGAGATGATGCGTATCTTCTTTTCTGGCTCAAAAGAGGCCTCACAGGGTCTAGGACACAGATCTCTGAGATCTGATATTTGTGTCTCTAAGAAGGCTCAATGACACTTTTACTGGAAATGGAGAAAACTGCAAACTGGGACCAACTGCAACCACTTGCACCGCTGCCCTAGCCCTGATGAAATAAATGCATTGCTGTGCAGCACTCAGAGGAACAGGATGCAAAGATCCTGTCCCCTCCTCCTTCAGTCCCCCAGTCTCCCTCCAGCCCCACTATTGACAGAGCACAACAGGGAACCAGCGGGTAAGGAAGTCTGCTTTCAGAATCTCAGTTCAAACCAGAGTAGACAGAGACTTAATCAGGGAGATAATAGGCGAATAACCAGCTCACTCACAATTAAGAAACAAGCCTCCCCCTCCCACCCCCCTCCGCCATCACGGGATGGGAATCTTTCATGAGTCTTGCTGACAGTGACTTTGAGCATGGAACAGCCTTGGCCATGAAAACACTTCTAACCACTCTGAAAACACACATACAATTAAATGTGAACATTTTTTTTAATCTGGGTAAAAAAAATCAATCATCATATAGCACTCATTGTTTTGTAAAGAAAAAGACATTCTAGTCCTTCCTGAATACAATAAGATACTCAGGGCTTTTTGAGACTCAATTGGTCTTAATAGACTGCTGTTATTTCATTTTTGATGGTCATATAGTGACTGTCTGGCCATTTGTAGGTGGTCGGGTACTTTAAGCTGACTTTCGTGCCTTTTACCACCTCATGAAATATCGAATACATCCTCACTTAACAACACCAAGTTGGCACAGGCCAGTCTTGAGTTTTCCCTTCCCAAACATGGAGTCAACCACCCTCCAAAAAGCCGAGAAGGCTTTAGGAGGACAACAGTATTAGGGACCAATATCTGACACCAACTAAGAACTATTAGTTGTTTCTCATGAGTATTATTGTTACTGATATAAATCTGTTATATTTTTTCAAGTTTTTATTTATTTATTTTGAGAAAGAGACAGAGAGAATGAGCGAGAGAAGGGCAGAGAGAGAGGGAGAGAGAGAATCTCAAGCAGCCTCCCCACTGTCAGCTCGAAGCCCGATGCAGGGCTCAAACTCATGAACTGTGGAATCATGACCTGAGCCGAAACCAATAGTCAAATGCTTAACCAACTGAGCCATGCAGTAGCCCCTGAGGCAATCCTGTTTTAAGCCACTTAAGAGGAAGAGCCAGAAATACTTTAAAAAGAAAAAGGGTTAATAATTTTTAAACTTCCCATAAAGAAAATCTCAGGACCAGACGACCTCCCTGGTGAATTCTACAACCATTTAAATAAGGGTTAACACCAATCTTTCACAAACTCTTCAAAATATAGAAATGGGAACACTTCTCAACTAATTCTTTAAAAAAATTTTTTAATGTTTATTTTTGAGAGATAAGAGCATGAATAGGGAAGGGGGCAGGGAGAGAGGCAGACACAGAAACCAAAGCAGGCTCCAGGCTCTGAGCTGTCAGCACAGAGCCTGACATGAGACTAAAACCCACAAACCATTAGATTACGACCCGAGCCAAAGTCGGATGCTTAACCAACTGAGCCACCCAGGCGCCCTCCTCTCAACTAATTCTATGAGGCCGGTACTACCCTGGTACCAAAACCAGACAAAGACATTACAAGAAAACTATAGACCAATACCTCTTATGAATATAGACATAAAATTCCATAACAAAACACAACCAAGTTGAATTCAACGACATATAAAAGAGAGTTATACAACATGACAAAGCAGAATTTATTCCAGGAATACAAGATTAGTTCAACATATGAAAATCAGTTAATGTAATACACCATGTAATAGAATAAAGGAGAAAAAAAACCACTTGGTCATCTTAACAGATGCAGAAAAAGTATTTGATCAAATCTAGCACCTTTTCATGATAAAATAAGGAACCCTCAATAAATTAGGATAAGAAAAGAATTTCCACCTGGGTGACTCAGTCAGTTAAGTGTCTGACTCTTGGTTTCAGCTCAGGTCATGATCTCATGGTCCATGGGATCGAGCTCCGCATTAGGCTCTGTCCTAGCTGACAGCAAGGAACCTGCTTGGGATTCTCTCTCTCATTCTCTCTCTGCCTCTTCCCCACTCACACACACACACACACACACACACACACACACACACTCTCAAAATAAATAAATAAGATTTTTAAAAAAGAAAAAGAAAGAAAAAGGAATAGATCTTTATGACCTTGGGTTGGGCAGGGAGTTCTTAGATATGACATGTAACATATGACATGTAAACATAAGCAACTAAAGAAAAACTCAATAGATTGAATTTCATCAAAATTAACAGACTTTGTGTTGCAAAATTATACTATTATCGCAGTGAAAGGACAATCCACAGAATGGTAGCAAACAGTGACAAATCATTTATTTGATAAGAATCTAGTACCCAAAATGCAAAAAGAACAATAACAATTCACCAATAAAAAGACAAATAACCTAATTTTAAAATGGGCAAGTTTCTCCAAAGATACAACAAATGTCCAACATGCGCTATGCTAGGGTTACTGACATTCAGTGATGTCCCGGTAAATATTGGATTACCAGCTCTCTAAAACATAGCTTTATTTGTAATAAGCCAACTTCCATCATGTAAATACACTCACAAGGATGATTTCAAGCTCCTAACACGATGTCACTGAGTGTGGAGATGGAATAGGATGCTTGCAATCAACTCCCGTGAGCCAGTGCAAGCCGGCTCCACTATAAAATATATAACAATATGTATGTAATAATTACATGATAATTATAAGATCATATGTTTTGATATATACTTATACTAAGAATTATACAATTCTAGGGGTGCCTGGGTGACTCAGTCAATTGAGCATCTAACTTCAGCTCAGGTCGTGATCTCACAGTCCATGGGTTCGAGCTCCGTGTCGGGCTCTGTGCTGACAGCTCAGAGCCTGGAGCTTGCTTCAGATTCTCCCTCTCTCTCTGGCCCTCCCCCGCTCACTCTCTGTCTCTCTCTCCCTCTCAAAATAAAATAAAGACAAAAAAATTTTAAAGAATCGTAACAATTCTGAATTCTGTTTTAGTTATATAACCTCTTCCTCATGTCGATTGCTATTAATTTTCAGTTGAGAAGTATTAGTGCTCTGTCAGGTGACATTTCTTACTTGGTGGTTTTGACTACTAGTTCGTACTTCACCTCAGCATTTCACTACTTCAGGATGGTGAAATTGACTCTCCAAGTCCAGATTGTGAGCCCAGTGGAAAAACGTGAACAATTCTGTCTACGAGCCTGTCTTTTAGCTGCAATCGGGCCACCATCAATTGCTCAATGCATGGTTTTTCTGTACATGTTAAGTGGAAATCTCTAAACAAATTCACTTTGCATTGACAATCCATAATAATCGAAAGTCTGGTAGTATAATTAAAACATAAATTTATAAGTGAACTTCCAAAACTATTGGTTATTAAGTTTGACACAACTGCAAAGGGTCATCAAGATTAATGACAAAGACCAAGCTAAACCAAACAGAAAATAGGATATATAATCTTGAAATGCACTTTTAGGGGCACCTGGGTGGCTCAGTCGGTTAAGCCTCCGACTTCAGCTCAGGTCAGATTTCACGTTGGTGCGTTCGAGCCCCGCATCAGGCTCTGTGCTGACAGGTAGCTCAGAGCCTGGAGCCTGCTTCTGGTTCTGTATCTCCTTCTCTCTCTGACCCTAATCCCTCTCATGCTCTGTCTCTCTGTGTATCAAAAATAAATAAAACATTAAAAAATTTAAAAAAAAAGAAATGCACTTTTAGATGTATCCAAATCCACTTGACTTTACTATCATTTTCTATTGAATCTTGATATAAAATAACAGTAATTAGATTTCCCTCTTTTGCGGACTTTTTTCTTGCTTTTACAAAACATTTTCTTAGTCTTAAAACATGCCATCTACTGTCTTACCATCCCATGTTTGAATTATACTTGTGTTGAAATATGGCAACATTGGGACTCTTCGCAAATGCTCAGTGTCTCCTCTTTCCTGGAACATTGTGGGATTGTAGTGCCCTGTGCCCTGTGAAGCGAGTATGGCCCTGTGATTGGCTTTGGTCAACAAACTACCAGCAACAACCATACATATCACTTGGCATGAGGCTTTAAGAGTCAGCACAGAATTCACCACATTTCCTCTTCCTCTACAGTGGTTATAGAAGCTTCTATCTACCACGTCTCTACTGTGGATAATATCCACTATAGATTTATTTCCTTCCTCTTTCATGTTGGGTTTTAGGAAGAAGCAGTGTGTAAATATTCTGGCGAGTATACATAGGTATAGAACTTGTGGGAACTGTATGAAAACTATACTTATTCTTCCTCATTCTTAGCCCAAATATCTGGACATTTACTTCAAATGGTATTTGTCCAGAGCATCTTCCCTTTTAGTATGACCTTTGCACAGCACCCGTAAACTGTAAAGAAGCACTCCTGTTCTACCTTCAGGAATAGATTAGGGAAAATATATAATCACTTTAGGGATAATTTCATATGATAAATGAAAGGGAAAATACATGCAAGAACAAGTTTTGGAAGCTTTATTTAAAATCTTCTCAGTTCCTGGCATGCCTGAGTGGTTAAGTGTCTGACTCTTGGTTTTGGCTCAATTCATGATCTCAGTCTTGAGATCAAGCCCTGCATCAAGCTCTGCACTGAGCATGGAGCCTGCTTGGGATTCTCTCTTTCCCTCCTTCTCTCTCTCTCTCTCTCCCCTTCTCCCACTCATATGCATGTGCTTTCTCTCTCTCTCAAAATAAGTAAATGTTAACAAATAATAATAATTAAAAATTAAAATCTTATCTTTATTCCATTGATCAGAAGTACATATATGTGTATATGTATTCATGTATGTATATTACATATATATTATATATTAGATCTTTAATTTAGATTCAGTCCCTAATATATACTAATATTATTTTCTTTGACCACAATCCATTTTAATTTTGAACTTTGGTTTCCTTAAAAATATTTAGATAGGGGCACCTGGGTGGCTCAGTTGGTAGAGCATCCAACTCTTGATTTCGGCTCAGATCATGATCTCACAGTTCGTGGGTTTGAGCCCCACATTGAGCTCTGTGCTGGCAGTGTGGAGCCTGCTTTGGGTCCTCTCTCCCTTTCTCTCTGCACTTCCCCTTACCTCAAAATAAATAAATAAACTTAAAAAAAATTAGATAGAAATATTCACTTTCCAGTATTGCATCAGTCCATACTTTATTAATAAGTTCATAAAATATGACTAGATTATTATTAAAAATCAATTCAATTACATGAGGAATTATTATAGAAATATTATGTTTTTAAAACTTTACTAAAAGGACCAAATAGAATGATAGCACTGTTCTACACAATTTCAATTTTATATGGATGACAAGAAACAATTTATACAGACACAAAGTTATTTATACAGTAACCAGTCTGATAATGGCAACTTTAAACATTGTTTATAAAATAATTATTCAGAAACCCTCAGCCACGTAAGTTTCAGTGGGGGAAAAATGTCATTCATTCCATAGTAACTGCACTATTATCAAATAAAACAAACACAAACTCACTTGTTTTAAAGGAATAAAGTATTAGGGCGCCTGGGTGGCTCAGTCGGTTAAGTATCTGACTTCGGCTCAGGTCATGATCCAATGGTTGGTGGGTTTGAGCCCCGCGTCGGGCTCTGTGGAGGAGCCCACTTGGGATTCTGTGTCTCCCTCTCTCTTTGACCCTCCCCTGCTCAGGCTCTCTCTCTCTCTCAAAAATAAATTAAAAAAAAATTTTTTTAAATAAAGGAATAAAGTCTTTAAAATTTGTTTACACTTTCCAAACTCAGAATTTTTGCAGGGGATCCAGTAGAGATCCAAAACCAAAACCAAACCAAACAAAACCCCTCAGATCACAACCTGTTACAAATCTGAAGTCACCACTAGGGGGAGCAGTTCTTAGCTGAATTGTACTTACCCACTCATTTGCTATTCTGCATCTCTTGTCCCTTTCTGTAGGATAGGTGAGCCAGCGTGCTCACGTCTCAGGTCCAGTTAGAGTGGCCCACCTTCCCTTGGATTTCAGGCCACTTAGCTGCCTTGCAGCCCCAGCTCTCTTATAGGTCCAGGGAAATTATGACTCTACCGTTTACCTATCTTTTCTTGCTATTGGGAGCAGCACTCACTTGAACTTTCCATATCCTAGGCGTAAACAACTTGAGAGGCCATATGTAAAGATATACCGACTGATAAATTTTTGACACAGACCAGAGTACTGAGAGGGTGATGCAGGGGCAGATCCCAGAAAGATAGATGTCCTCTCATCTTTGGTCCTGGATCCCTGGACCAAAAGAAGGGGACAGAGGCAGAACAGGAAGGAGAAATCAGGAAACAGGGACAGGAACCAAAGAAAGGGGCTGTCTTGGTGACGAAGGGGTTGTGGGGCTCAGGGGACCAGGTCAGGTAGTGGTTCGTTCCCTATTCTGAACTTGCTCCTCCTCCTTTCTCTTCAGGTCACGCAGCAATGAAAGGAGAACATCAGTGGCGCTGCCTTTGGTTCAGTCTGGACCACAGGATCCATGAGCATCTCCAGCCAAGCCTGGACATCTAGGATGCATACTCACTGGTCTCCCATGCAGCCGGTACCGGGCAGCCCCTGACCAATGAGCCACATAGCTCCCATGAAGGAAGAGATCCTGACCTTGTGTGCACTTAGCGCCTGCGGTGCATTCCTCCCTCAGACCGGGAATCCCGGAACCTTAGCCTGGAGGACCCCTCCAGCAGGGTGTCCCTCTGTGATCACTGGCTCCATAAATCTGCCAGTCACCACAGCTCTCTCCCTCATTGACTGCCACGGCCAGTCAGTTCTAGCTCAACCTAAAGCTCTTGCCTCCTCCTTCCTGGTCCCATCTCCCATCTAGTCCTTTGTCACCTCTCCCCAGGCCACCATTGGACCCTCCAAAAGCTGGTCTTACTTCAACCCAGGCTGCTCACAGTTCCCAGATCAACGTTCCTGAAGCACATCTCTACCTAGTTATTTAAAACTATCTGTGGTTCAAAGAAGTCAATTAAAAACAAAAGGCTACTAACCTACTGAAAGATATACAAAGGACATGAATAAGCAGATCACAGAAAAAAAAAAGCAATGTAAACAGTCTGTTGACATCAGAAAGAAGATCACCCTTCCTTACAACTGAAAAGATGCGAAACAAAACAACAACACGATATGATATGGACCTATTAGATTAGCAAAAAACTAGAAAGGTTGATAACATTTAGCATTAGCATGGAATGGGTGGGGGGGCACCCTCGTGCACCTTTGGTTATTAGGAGTACAAGTTGGTGTGAACCCTGAATAGGACCATTCTGACAACATCGAAAGAAATGCATGTACCCACCAACCCAGCTAGAAATCTGCCTATAGGTGTGCTGCAAAATTACAAGGAAGTTTATTACGCCACTGTTGGTAAGAACCTTTTGAAACTTTCACAATAATTAGGGAAGTTCTTGGGTGAACTGCAGAGAATGTCCTGCTGCTGATAGAATGAATCGAACTACCACCTGTAGATAAAGAGCAATCTCCAAGATCAAACCCCAGTAAAAAAAAAAAAAAAAAAAAAAAGATGCAGGACCGTATTGCATGATGTGCTTTGTGTAGAAAATGCGAAAAAAGATAGAAGTATATGCTCTTATAAAGATATACCATTCTCTGAAAGAATACATAAAAATCAGTTAACAGAGGTTGCCTTTGAGGAGGGAATCTGGAGGTTAAGGAAGGACAAGAAAGATCTTTGCTTTTCATTGTAAACTTCTCAACTGCTTGGCAATTTTTGTCACCAGGTACATGAATTTTTTTTAATAGCCTTTAATTTTTAGGTTCACAACAAAATTGAACAGAAGGCACAGAGGATGTTCCTATGCCTGTTGCCCACCCCCACAGAGCCCCCCATTATGACCATCCCCCACCAGAGTGCTACATTTGTTGCAATCAGTGAGCCTCCACTAACACATCTGTACCACCCAAAGTCCATAGTTTGCACTAAGGTTCACTCTTGAGGTTTTATACCCCATATATTTGGACAAATGTGTAACGACATGGTTCTCTCCCATTACAGTATCACACAGAATAGTTTTAATGCCCTCTGAGGGATCAGTCCTCTATGACCCCTCTTTCCCCACCTGACTCCTGGCAATCACTGATCTTTTTTACTGTCCCCATAGTTTACCTTTTCTGGAATGTTATGTAGTTGAAATCACACAGAATGTAGCATTTTTGGATTGGCTTCTTTCATTTAGCAATATGCATTTAAGTTTTCTCCATGTTTTTTCATGGCCTGTTAGCTCATTTATTTTTAGTGCTGAATAATATTTCATGGTCTGGATGTACTGCAGTTTATCCATTTACCTACTGATTATTGTTGGTTTTTGTGTTTTATATGATAGTTCTTTATCAGATATACCTTTTGCAGATATGTTCTTGTATTTCTGACTTGTCTTTTCATTTTCTCGACAGTGTCTTTCACAGAGCGTAAGCTTTTTTTTTTAAGTTGGCTCTATGGCCAACATGGGGCTTGAACTCACAACCCCCAGATCAAGAGTTTCATGCTCTATTGGCTGAGCCAGACAGGCACCCATAAGCTTTTAACTTTAACAAAGTCAGCTTATCAGTTATCCATTCATGGATCATGTCTTTGACATTGTAGCTAGAAAGTCATCACCATACTCAAGGTTTTCTTCTAGGAGTTTTATAATTTTATGTTCTACATTTAGGTGTATGATCCATTTTGAGTTCATTTCTGTGAAAGGTGTAATGACTGTTTCTAAATTTCTCTTTTCCTTATGATTATGTAGCACCATTTGATGAAAAGAGTATCTTTCCTTCATTGTATTACCTTTGCTCCTTTGTTAGAAATCAGTTGACTATCTTCACCTGGATTTACCTCCGAGCTCTCTCTGTTCTGCTCCATTGAGCTACTGCTCTGTTCTTTCACCAACACCACACTGTCTTGATGATTGTAGCTTTTTATACCAAGGCTTGATGTTGGGCATTATCATTCCTCCAGTTTTGTTCTCCTCCTTCAACATTGCATTGGCTATTCGGAATCTTTTCTCTCTCCATATAAACGTTAGAATCATTTTACCAATATCCACAGAATAACTGGCTGGGATTTTGATTCGGATTGCATTGAGTCTATAGACCAGCTGGAAAGAAATGCTCTTTTGACAATATTGAATCTTGCTATATATACATGGACATGGAATCTTTCTCCATTTATTTAGCTCTTCTTTGATTTTTTTTAAATCAGGGTTTTGTAGTATTTCTCATAAGCATTGTGTACAAACTTAGTTAGATTTATACTCAAGTGCTCCATTTTTAGCAGTGTATAAATGGCATTGTATTTTTAGTTTCAATTTCCACTTGGTTGTCACTGATATAGAGAAAAGCAATTGATTTTTGTATGTTAATTTTATAACCTGCAATCTTGTTGTAACTGCTTGCTAGTACGAAGAATTTCATTGTTATTCTTTCAGATTTTCTACATTGATGATCTTGTCATCTGCGAATAAAGACAGTTTTTTTCTTCCTTCTCCATCGATATACTTTTTGTTTCCTTGTCTTGTCTTACTGCATTAACAAGGACTTGCAGTACAATGTTGAAAAGCAATAGTTGGAGGGGACAAACTGTGCGTTTTTGCCTTTTAGTATGCCTTGTAATTTTTTCCTGATAGATAAATATAATGTACTGAGTAAAAGTATCATGGTAAAGAGGCCTTTAGCAAAGTGGTGGTAAATTGTGGTAGGAGAGCAAGACTGATTAGAACTCAGTCTTTTAGTGCGCTCATGTCCCTGGACGATGAACTTCACATGCGGTTCTCAGTTTTTGCTCTCCTCCTTTGGGGAACAAGATAGCTAAAGGGGGCTACAGCTGAGAAGGCTAAAGCATGCTGACACTGGAGTTGAGCATTTTTCTTTCCCCAGTGTCACTGGACTCTGATAAAATCCCAGCAGGTTAGTCTCTGGTAAATTTTCTGTTGAAAATAGATCTCAAGGAAGAACAGAATGCTCTGGCATATTTCATAATGATTCTTTCACCCCTCCCCCTGCTAGGAGCACAAGGGGATTTTCCCCCCAATATTCCCTGCAAGAACCTGGTACAGATCCTGAAGGTAAAACTCGCTAAACTGTGGGGCCTCCCTAGTGGTGGGCCCCCTGGAGGTTTTATCTCTCAGATTTGTCCACCCTGAGCTTCCAGCAAGTCATCAGTGATAGTTCAGGTTTTCCTACCATAGTAGTGGTCCCAACAGAGGTTTCAGCTCTTGGGTTTTTGCTCCATTAAGTTGTGATTCTCTGTATCTGCTTGTATTTCTCTCTGAGTTGGGGATAACATTTGCTCTGAGACCTCACTTTTCTGACAGATCACAAACTGATATTTTCAGTTTGTTTAAGATTTTTTCTTGCTGTTAGAATGAATGACAACTTCCATACTCTTTATATACCAGATTGGATACCAGAAGCCTTATTATAATTTTTTAAGAGCATTTAATTCAAACAAGTTCTCATAAGGCCTTGCTGCTTCCAGAAGTTTCTATCTCTTTGGCATGGCTTTCTTTGTGAAGTGACTCAACCCACTATTCAACTTTTGAACACCTTTTGTTCTAAGAAAATAGTATATGATCCACAAAGGAGTAAAAAGCTGTAAATACTTTGGAGGATGTCCCATCCATTCTGGCCTTGTAATGTCAACATGCAAAGGTCAGCATGTGTGTTCGTCCCATTGTGTGATTCAGGCCCACATGCAGAAATGGAAATAGAAGAGAATATGACATAGGAAAAGAAAAGACTATAGTAGTAATATGTGTACCTGGGAAAAGTCGTGTGGATGTATACACCTGAATGTGCATTTGTGTTTAGGCCATAAGTATGTGCGTGCATCTGTGTAAAGTATGTGTGCATGCATGAGTGGGTATGTGGTGTATGTGTGAGGCTGTTTGTACATCTTTACTCTCACAGTCTTAAACATAACACTGCTTGGAGTCCATGGAGAGTGGGTTGAGATTGTGGGGCTTTTTGGTAGAACTGAGGAAATGAGAACATTCCAGATGAGAACAGGATGTATGTGAGTTGTGGGAGAACATGCCTTTGGTCCTGAGTCAGGGTAGTAACCTCCAGAAGTTTGGCTGACCGACAGGGAAAGCTGGCAGAGGAGCTACTAGTGATCAGGAGCTCTCCTGATGTCTGCACCATGCTCTCTGGTCACTGGGAAGATGGACCCTTGAGAAGACCACCACCATCTTCCAGGCGTGGCCTCCACTTTGGTGAGTGGCCTACAGGGTCAGGCCACCCTCACAGGATGAAGTGTGAGTGTCCCAAGCCATGTTTGAAGACTCTTGGGCATTTCTTTTCCCAGGTGCCTCCAGTCCTAAGAGGGGTGTGGTGACACCTTGGAGTCACATGGCTTCCAGAAGAGGCCCCCCTGGGTTCCCAAGAGCAGAGCAGTTTAGCCAAAGTTGGCCTCCTACTCCATTCAGGATCAGTTTGATTATTGAGAACTATTCCTGAGAACCATGTTTATCAAACAGAGTGAGAAAACATGTTTATCAAACAGTACTATGGGGGTACCTCTTTTGAAGATTTTTGTAAATGCTTGAGTCCTGCTTCTGTTGGGTATAACTTTAAGTAGCTCAGAAACAAATTTCGTTCCATTAGGTCTTACTATTTTCTGACTTATACTGCATGCTTATCCACTTTTCAGTATGTCATACACAAGTTATCAAACTCAACCCTTGTGAGTGCCCTAGCCCTTTCTCCAGATTAGAAAGCTATTTTCTGTATGCTATGTCTGTCTTAAAGATAAATGAATGAAATGGGAGAGGAATCATATAGAGTCCTATATACCTCTACTGAATTTTAGTTCTTATGGCACTTAAATCACGGAGCCCTATTCCTCTAGGGCCTCACCATCCAGGCTTTGAGTTCAACTCTACCTTTTATGAGCCATCTGAATTAAGTTGCAAAACCTCTATAAGTCTTTAACTTTTCATCTCCAAAATGTTTAACATCAGTGGCTCCCTCACTGGGTGTTTCTAAGGATTATATGAATTAATCTTCTAAAAGGACTTAGAGCAGGGGCATCTGGGTGGCTCAGTTGGTTAAGCTTTCTACTTCGGCTCAGGTCATGATCTCACCGTTCATGGTTTTGAGACCCACATCAGGTTCTATGATGACAGCTCAGAGCTTGGAACCTGCTTTGGATTCCGTATCTCTCTCTCTCTCTCTCTCTCTCTCTCTACCCCTCCTCTACTCATGCTCTGTGTGTGTGTCTCTCTCTCAAAATAAATTTTTAAAAAACTAAAAAATTTTTAAACGACTTAGAGCAGAGTCTGGTACATACTATTCAATACATTCCAGACCCAGAAGTACTTAGGTCAAACACCGTTTTTGGGCTGGGGAGACCAGAATAAGCAAGATGAACACAGTCCCTGTCCTCAGAGAGCTTACTTTCCAGTGGGTGGATGGGGAATCACATGGTGACAAGTACTAGGGAGGGAAAAGAGGAAGACAGTGGAGAGAGGGGAGGTGTCCTGGTTTATACTGTGATTAACTCCGACAAGCTGGAATTGCATTTCTCAGCACTCAGTTCCCTCTATGGCTCCAGGTTAGGGTTTTTCATAAGAGCAACCTGCATGAGATTTGGAAGCAGAAGAGAAGCTGCAGGCATGGTGCCCTAAAGGCCGGTGTCGGTGGTGCAGCAGCCCAGGCGCCTTGTTGCTGCACTCACCTGGTGGGCGTGGGACAATTCCTGGTCCGCAGCTCCTGTGACTCAGCCTCCAGAGTCCTGGGCCTGGGGCCACAGCTCCTCTGACAGTCCACCCTCACCACTGAGGTTGGAGGTCAGTGAGAGGCAGCAGCGGGCTCCACTTTGCCCTTCTGTGAGTCGGCCCGCGACCCTTTTTCGAACGGTTCCTGTGGGGGAGGGGTGAGTGGACGAGAGGAGACAAGGGGACAAGTCTGCAGTTGCTGATCAAGTCCGTTTATTGAAAGTCACATGAGGGTATATATAGGACAAAGCGAGAGGGGAGGTTCCTTCGGCTCCTGGGGAAACTTAGCTAAATGCGATTGGCTGTAGCATTGGCGGGAATAGGGCCAGAGAGTGGAAAAGTACCGATGACTCAGAGGAGGTCTATGCTTTAGGATAAGGCCAAGACAATCAACCGGCGGCGATGGAAAGTCCCCAACTGCCTGTGGGGTCCCCATAAGTGGAGTGCTGAGCGCACTATCTCCTGATCTCAGGAGGAACTTTGTCAATAGCCCAGGAACGACCGGTTCCCAACACTTCTGGGTCTCCATCTGTCCTCAGTGTCCCTTCTTTCAAGTCCAACTCATCTTTCAGTTGTCAACCCCATTGACATATGGTGACATTAGGCCCAATACCAGCTGCCAAGTTCACCTCACAGACATGTTCCCCAGATCTCACCATTGTGGAAGGTCTGTGCCATATAATTCCCATAATCCCAAATGATTTGAGATGCTTCCACTTCTCCAAACGTGCCCTGATGGATCAGAGGGTGTCTTCTGGGAATGGGGAGTTACTGTTTCATAGGAGGCAGAAAAGCCTTCACTGACAGGGAGACATTTAAGCAAAGGCATGGAAGAAGGGAAGAAACAAGGCATCCACTGTTCTGAGGAAGAACATTCAGGCAGAAGGATAAAAAGTACAAAGACCTGGAGGTGGGAGTGTGTTCAGTAAACAGCAAGGAGGTGAGTAGTCAGAGCCAAACAGGATGAGAAGAATGTTAGGGGAAGGGTCGGGAAGATGGAGGGATGGTTCCCAGGGGGCCTTGGGGGTCATTTTATGAATTTTGCCTTTTACTCTGAAAAGAGAAGCCATTGAAGGCTTGGGGCTTATCTACAGTTTAGAAGCACTATTGTAGGGACAATGCAGTGTAGAGAAATAAGGGTAGAGACAGAGAAATCAGCTGGGAAGCTATTGCAAAAACCTAGGTGAGAAACGATGGTGGCCCAGTAGAGGTGATGGTGGGTGACCGGATAAACTTGTTAGGGAGAAACAGTAGGGTTTGCTCACAAACTCCATATAGGCCATGAGAGAAAGAGGGAGGAGTATAGGGAAGCCCCAGTTATTGGCTTGGCTTTTAACTAATTTTTTCCCCTAGGACACTAGTTAGAAAAGTTCTAGAAGAAAATTACATGAAACATGTGCTTAAGCTAGTATTAAAGTAGAACTTTTGTAGCATGACCCAATGGCAGAAACCATACAAGAAAGATCGAAAAATCTGATGGTATAACAAAAATTATAGCAGGGGGCGCCTGGGTGGCTCAGTTGGTTAAGCATCCCACTCTTGATTTCAGCTCAGGTCATGATCTCATGTATCATGGGATTGATCCCTGCATCACATTCTGTGCTGATATCTTGGAGCCTGCTTGGGATTCTCCCTCTCTCTCTCTCTCTCTCTCTCTCTCTCTGTCCCTCCCCTGCTCATGCGTGATCACTCCTGTACTTTCTCTCTCTCTCTCAAAAAAAAATAAACATTTAAAAATTATAACATAGGGGCACTGGGTGACTCAGTTGCTTAAGCTTCCAACTTCAGCTCAGGTCATGATCTCACAGTTCATGAGTTCAAGCCCCACATCAGGCTCTACACTGACAGCTCAGAGCCTGGGTCCTGTGTCCTTTGGATTCTGTGCCTCCCTCTCTCTCTCTGTCCCTCCCCTACTTGTGCTCTCTCTTTCTCTCAACAGTAAATACATAAACATTAAGAAAAGTTATAACATAAAATAAAATTACAACACAAAGTAAAAGGACAAACTAAGAAAAAATGTCTATATGTGAATAAGTAATATTCAAAGCATTGTTACATGAAATATGTAAGAAGTCTTTGAAATCAACTAGAAAGATATAAATGTGAACAGAAGAGGGATCTAAGACATCTAAGAAATTCACTGGAGAAGCAATACAAATGGACAAAAAGCAAATACCTAGTGATCAAAGAAATGCAAATCAAAATGACAAGGGCATCTATTTGTTTTGCCACCAGACTGACAAAAATAAAAAGAATGATAAACACTGTGAAGACACTGAAGAAAAAGCCACTCTCACTGGTTGCTGTGGTGTGGATGGAGGTGGGGGACGCAGCTGGCACCATCTTTCAGCAAACCCCAAACAGTGAGAAGGAAGAAAATGACAGAGATGAAGGCAGGAAGGCAGAGCTGCTCTGTTTTCACCGAAAGCTATTTTCTTGTCTTCCTGGACTCTCAAGTAGACCCCATTTTTGCCCATGTAGTGAAGACAGAAACAATGTGCACTAGTCCAGACCTGTTCCAGACCTGGCTCTCACCGCCCCCCCTCAACATGCCACACTTCTTCTTTGCCATTTACTGTCTGAAGCAAAGGATGTGACTCAGGACAACAGAGCCACGAGACAGAGAAAGCCTCGCTTCCTGAATGGTCCTGTGTGAAGTCACCCGCAACCACCCTGTTGGTCAGTGAGGTGAGGAAGAAATCAACTCTTACTCTCTGTGATTTTGGAATGTATCTGTTAGACCAGCTAAGATCATTCTAAGCAAGACAGGCAGAAATCAATTAAATACAGAAATAAGAGCAAGAAAGAGAGAGAGAGTGAACAAAATAAAAGGCTTTTCTTGAAAGAGGAGAAAAATAAGCCATATAATTCTCCAGCAAGATTAATCAAAAGAGAAGTTAAGAAATGCAAATGGGGTGCCTGGGTGCTCAGTTGGCTAAGCATGCAACTTCGGCTCAGGTCATGATCTCAGGGTTCTTGAGTTCAAGCCCCACATCAGGCTCTGTGCTGACACCTCAGAGCCTGGATCCTGCTTTGGATTCTGTGTCTCCTTCTCTCTCTGCCCCTAACCCTACTCTCACTCTGTTTCTCTGTCTCTCTCTGTCTCAAAAATAAATAAACAATAAAAAAAATTTTAAAGATGTGCAAATAAAAAATGAAGGAAACAAACAAGGAATAACTGGATACCCAAAACAAATGTTCAGAATAAAAGTGTTATGACTAATCATGCATTAATATATTGGATAATTTAAGATGGATACATTTCTGGGAAAAGATAAAATTTTGAAACTGGTCATAAAACTATTTGACTTGACCAGTAACACTTTAAAAACTCAAAACCCAATCATGTAATTTTCCTGGGGTGCCAGAGTCCAGCTCCAGCAGATCCATAAATCCCTGAAAGGATGGACGGTGTTGGCGTGAGAGAGAAATGAGAGAGCCACATGTTTCTTTCTTGGTTCCCAGGCAGGCATCTCTGCTCTGTCTGCTTTGGTGTCTCTTTTTATTGATCAAGCAGTAACACGACATCAGAAAATAGGAATTGTTTACAGTGACTAATTCTTAGTGATAAGATGTTTTAATCATTGGAAGTGATGACAGTAGAAAAGTAGAAAATTTTTTATAATGACTAATTTTTTATAAGATGTTTTAATCATTGAAAGTATACAGAGAACTATCTCATTCATTTTTGTGTCCATCCCCAAGATTAAGAAAGTGACAAACCTATCTCATTTTGTATGGGTTGGTTTTTTGCCAATAATCATGACTTTGTTTTTGATTAACAAATTACAACCAAGTCATGTAACACATTTACAGTGAGGCTGAGCAAATCCCACAACCAAGAACATAACAGCAAATGTCTTCAGCAAAAAAACAGGATGATCTACATATCATTTAAGCCAGTAAAGCTAAGATTAAAACAAAGGTCAAGCTGTACACAGATAGGCCAGGAGCCATTTCATTTGGCTCACAAACCATAAGAAAAAGAATGCTTGCTAACAAGCTGTTTGAGAACGCCCTTTCTTTGATGCAAGCACAATGGGGGCACTATGTGTGTTGGCCTTGGACCTCACATCCTTATCCATCCTCATAACTGAAGTCAGCACAAGGTGGAATGTAGACCTTGGGAAGGCATTGTGTTCTGTCCTCGTTTTCCACTTCTAATCTCCAGGTTAGGCTCCAATTCTCTTCAGACCAGACTCAAGTCAACTATGTTTTTGACGTTGTATTTATTTCTTTTTTTTTTAGAATGAAATTTAAATTGCATCAATTTTATTTTTTTTTAATTTATTTATTTTTTTAAATATAACACAATTTATTTTTTTAGCATATGCAATTATTTTCCTTCATTTACAATACAGTAGTTACAATGACACTCCAAACAGAAAAGCAAAGTAAAAAATCAAAACCCCAACTTCTATTTCATGTAATTAGACTTATACAGAAATTAGAAGGTTAAGTAACAACTAGTTAATCACCTAATTTCACAGCTATCTGAAGTGGCAATCGTTATATAGCAGCTTATATTTCTTATCTCCAAATTAGGCTCCCTTCCTCCGGGCCAGACTCAAATGCAATTTTTGTGTTTTTAACCCCTTTAAGCTATGTTTTGGGTCTGCAAGTCTCATTAGAAGGGCCTTTTGTCAAATACTTATAATGTTTTGATCTAAAATCTCTTATGCAGGGACAGGAAAATGTTTTTTCTTATGCGGTAACTGTGCAGGGAATATCAGTCTGATTTGGAACGCTGTAAGGCCCTATTAATGGCAACAGGCTTCTTTTCAACATGAGCAGCAGTAGTAGAAGGAGATACCAGTTTCGCCTCTCATGGCAGGAGCCATGCAAACGTCTGCCATTTCCTCACTGTGACCGTGACATCCAGTAAGGCCAGTGCGGCTCCCAGCACTGGGGTCTGGGGAGGAAGAGACAATCCCAGGCCCAGAAGAATTTTTTTTAATTAATTTTTATGGGGGGAGGGGAGTAGGGACAGGCAGAGAGGGAAAGAATCTTAAGCAGTTTCCACACGAGGTATGAAGGCTCACCTCAGGCTCAATCTCCCCACCTTGAGATCATGACCTGAGCCAAAATCAAGAGTCAGATGCTTAACCAAGTGAGCCACCCAGGCCCCCTAGAAGAATTTTCAAGGTATGCATATTCCCTACTTCATACATCTCATTCCAGGAAATACAGACTAGAGAAAACTGCCCAGACCATTTCTGTGACTAGAATGACATTGGTCCCCAAACCAGGTAAAGACTGAATAAGAATAACAGGTTATGAGCCCATTTTATTCATGAGCATAGGTTCAGCAATTTAACATGAATATTCAGGTTCTCAAGTAGAGCACCTTTAGTGTGGGTTCTTCCTGAAACCCACAAAAATGAACATAAAGAAATGGGAGGGGCACCTGGGTGGCTCAGTTGGTTAAGTGTCTGACTTCGGCTCAGGTCATCATCTGGTGGCTCATGAGTTTGAGCCCCACATCGGGCTCTGTGCTGACAGCTCAGAGCTTGGAGCCTGCTTCAGATTCTGTGTCTTTCTCTCTGTCCCTCCTCTGTTCTCTCTCTCTCTCTCTCTCTCTCTCTCTCTCTCTCTCTCTCTCTCAAAAATAGACAAACATTAAAAAAATGTTTTTAGTGGATTTTAGGAATTTAAGCAGATAACCTTGTCTTAACAGGTACCTGAGAAAAAGCTGAGAAAAGCTGAGAGAAGAAAATGAACAGAGAGTGGCAAGCCACGTGGAGGAAACAGAGGCTATCTTAAAGACCCAGGAACAAAAATGGGACAACTTGTAAAAGAGACACCTCAGAGAGGCACCTGGGTGGTTCGGTTGGTTACGCTTCCAGCTCTTGATTTCAGCTCAGGTCATGGTCCCAGAGTTCTGGGATCAAGCCCCACGCTGTGCTGAGCATGGAGCCTGCTAAGATTCTCCCCCCCCCCCCCGCCCCTCTCCCACTTGATCCTTCTTACTCTCTCCCCAAAAAATAAAATAAAAGATCCACTTCGGAAAGCCAGAACAGCCCTTGGAAATTAAAAACTAGAGATGCTAGCAAGAGATAAAACACCCGTGAAAGGATTGGAATCATAACCTGAGGAAATCTCCCCAAAAGTAAGAGTAAGCGAGGAGAGCTGGAGGGGGAGAGGGAATGAGAAAGGCAGAGAAATGGCAGAGAAAAAAGAAGACAGCTGGTCCAAGAGGTTACTATTTGAATAAAAGAAGTTCTAGACTGTGTGGTACCTCTGAAACTATATGACACTGCATGTTAACTATACTGGAGGTTTTTTTAAATTGAAAATGTAAAAAGTATAGATAGATAGATAGATAGATAGATAGATAGATAGATAGATAGATAAAAGTTCTAGAAAGACAGAAAAAACAGAGGAGGAAGCCATCCCTCATCAAATTCAAGAAATTTCTAGATTACAAAGGCCACTTGCTGCGCCGGAACAAACGGATAGTAGACCCGCTCTGAGTCTCCTTGCTGCAGCGCTGGAGGGCGCTGGGAGCAAAGACCCTAGCAAAGTGGAAACAATAGATCCCTAGTCAGAGTTCTCACAACGGGCCTCAGCCTTTTTAACAATGGTGGAAGATGGAAGGTACTAGAGCAACGCCTACAGAATTCTGAGGATGAATGATTTCCAACTCAAAATATTAGGTCAGCTAAACTACTGATGTCAGGGTGGAAAAGGCCATTTTTAGATACAAATGGTCTCAAAATGTATTTTTCGTTTCTTCTTTCTCCATTGCTGATGGCTGTATTCCACCATTAGAATGAAATAAACAAAAGTACCAGAAACAAAAAGATGTGGGAGAGGGGCGCCTGGGTGGCTCAGTTGGTTAAGCCTCTGACTTTGTCTCAGGTCAGATCTCACGTTTGTGGGTTTGGGCCCCGCATTAGGCTCTGTGCTGACAGCTAGCTCAGAGCCTGGAGCCTGCTTCCGGTTCTGTGTCTCCTTCTCTCTCTGCCCCTCCCCCTCTCGTGCTCTGTCTCTCTCTCTCTATCAAAAATAAATAAAACATTTAAAAAAATCTTTAAAAAAAATGATGTGGGAGACAAAGGGAGGTCCTGGGGTCATGAGGGAGAGAGACCCCAAATCATGGCTATGGACCAGGTGCCAAGGGCATGGCGTCCAACTGGGGCCACAGAAGGCTGCAGGAATGATGTTTTTAAAAATATTTTTAACATTTATTCATTTTTTTGAGAGACAGAGAGACACAGTACGAGCAGGGGAAGGGCAGAGAGAGACACACACACACACACAGAATCCAAAGTAGGCTCCAGGCTCTAAGCTGTCAGCACAGAGCCTAGCTCAGGGCTCGAACTGTGAGATCATGACCTGAGCCGAAGTCGGACACTTAACTGACTGAGCCCCCCGGGCGCCCCATGGAATGATGTTTTTAGAAGAGAATCAGTAGAATACCTGATAGGTCAGAGCACCTTGAGAGGAGATTCAGACATGTGGCCAAGAATTGGGGGGCTGAATTACATCACGACATAAGAAAATAAAAAATTTTAAGGGGAGTTATTTAAATTCCAGTTAAAACAAATTGTCATACAGGAAAGGAAACAATAGGGGTTTACTGCGTGGGAGAAAAGTGCACAAAGAGAAACCAGTTTTCCTTCTTGAGACTGTCTGGGGTCCACACTGAGCACCCGGGCCTCTAGCCCCCTGGCCGGCCTCCAGTAAAATAACCACCTCTGCCCGCAGTGGGGTCCGAGCCCCCGGACTGGGCACCATCACACCTTAGAATGTGGTCCGCACTTTGCAACCGTGATGGAATTGGATTAGAAGTAAGTAACAAAAATATAACTGAAAGTAGATATTTGAAAAGTTAAAACCACATTTCAAAATGACTTGCGGTTGAAATTCATAGAGGACCAGGCAGTGGGAGTACTTCCTGAAATGTGAGACTACTCCCTTTCAATTCAAGGGCCAGACAAGCATCCTCCTTCTTTCCTCCAGCCATCCTTGTGCTGAAAAGCCAAGACAGTGGCTTAAGACACGAAAAACAAGGTGTAGGAATAAGAAGCAGGTGCTAAAACATTGTTTGCAGGTGTTATGATTATCTTTGTAGACATCCCAAAACCATATACAATAAATCATCCAAAGTAATAAGAGAAATGATCAGGTCACCCAATATAAGATCGAAATACAAAACTCAATTATGTCTCCATACGCCAGTAACTATTACGAACGAAAGTTGTGTTTTTAACACAGAATTACAGCAGCTGTTTAAGCCTATCTTTAGAGTCTGACTGCCTTCTGATTTATTCTGTATTTTTAACTACAGCTGCCTCCTCTTTCATTTCATTCTTTACTTTTTACTCCAGTAAACAGAAGCAAGTCTCCAATCTCTGCTTTCAAAGAAAGGTACTTTAGGTTCTTTCGCATGAAAAATCTTTGGGTTGTCTTTACAAAATTAGGACAATTTAATGAGGCATAAAATTACTGGCTCACAATATTTCCCCCAATTCTCAAGAAAGGATAATTTGTTGTCTTCTTGCATTTAGTGCAGTGGCAGAAAACTCTGAAACCAAGATTGCTATTGAGTCCTTTAGAAGTAACCCTTTCTTCTCTCCCACATTAATGCTTATAGATATTTCTTCGTTATCATAGAAAAAAATTTTGCTAGCTATGCCTACAAGTATATGGTTGGCACTACTGGTATTTAGCAGTATTCAGTTTACTTTTATTTCTAGACACTTGGGAGAATCATATTTCTCAGCCTCCTTGGAACTGGACAAGGCGATATTGCTTGTTTTAGCCAAAGAAATGTTGATGAAATGTCACTTCCGGATGGGAATGCTGAATTGCTGATCTTTCTGGCAGTTTTCTACTGCTGTCAAAGCGCTTGTTGATTTGGCGGGATGGTAAGATTGAAGCAGCCTGGAACACAGAGCTAACCTTGGAGGAGGCCTTGACAGTGTGCCTGGCCTTCGGGAGACACTGCACAGGAGAGAAATAATCTTTGGCTCTGGGAAGCCATAAAAGTTAGGGGTTGGCTTTTTCTCCAGCATAAAGGAGCCTATCCTAACCATAAGATACAGATCTCTTTTCATTGATTTTTTTTTCTTTTGATCAGCACACATGGTTTGTTTGTTTCCCTTCAAGTTTCTTCTACAACATCTTAGGTGATTTTGCCCAAGCATAAGCTAATGTTTGTGTTCTGAGCACTTTTATGATAGGCTAAGCTAAGCTATGATGTACTGTAGATTTGGTGAATTAAATTCATTTTTTACTTACAATGTGTGGATAGGAGCATAATCCCACCATAAGTCAAGGAATATCTGTATTTTATATCACGATGACTTAACCATAGCAGCAACTGTGATTCAAGACCATTGGCAGCTAGGCTCACCCACCCTCCCCATCCCGCATAGGAATGTTGGAGGGATTCATTTTTAAAGGGAAATGACCAGTTTATAAGAAAAGGTCTACAGATACAGAGAGTGGGGAGTCCTTCAAAAAGAAAAGAGGATTAGCCTGATGAATCTAGATCAGTGTTCCCAACAGGGGGTGATTTTGCACGCTGATGGGTAATCTGTCTATGTGTTGAGAAGTGTTTGGTTGCTGTAACTGAGGAAGTGGGTTTTACTTGTGTCCAGTGGATAAAAGCCAGGGATGATGCTAAACATCTACAATGCATAAGAGAGTCTCCTGAACCAAGAATTATCTAGCCCAAAATGTCAATGATGCCAAAGCTGAGAAATTATGCTCCAACATTCAGCAAACCACACACGCAAAGAATTCCCTATCACTTTTATGCTACAGTACTTCTTCTCTAACTTTTCACCTTTGAAAATTTGCAAATATACATCAAAATATAAATAATAAATATGCATAACAATACATATTAAGAAAGTCTCTAATATATAGCACAAATTTTTTAACATATACAAAGGAACATGAGGAAAATAGACAATTCAGGGGCCTGGATTAAGCAATTTAAAAGCCTTACACATCATATCTTGAGAAAGAGAAGAGAAGACATCCATGAAACTAGGACAGAATACTAGACAAAGAGACTCCTCTGAGAATAAAAATAGTACCTTTTGCAATAAAACATATAATAAAAATAAGAATAATTCAATAGAATAATTGGAAGACAACACTGGCAAAATGTGTGGAGAAGAATAAAACAAAAGGAGGTGAAAATTAAGAGAGACAATATGAGAAACATGGACTTTGAACCCAAGAAACCAAATAAATGAAGAGACACACTATATTCATGGATTGGAAGACTCAATACAGTTAAGGTGCCCATTGTTCTAACAGTTCAACATAATGCCCCATGATGAATTTTCTTGTAGAAATTGATAAGATTATGCTAAAATTTTTATGGAAAAACAAAGGATTTAGAATAACCAAGAAGAAGTAATGAAAAAATAACTTGGAGGACTTGCACTAGCTCATTCTAAGACTTACTATAAAGCAATATTAATTAAAAGAGTATCATATTAGCTAAAACATAAATAGATCTATGGAACAGAATTAAGATTTCAGAAGCATGTCTATTTTATATATTTCATTGATTTTTATAAAGGAGTCAAAGTAACTCATTGGAGGAGGAAAACAACTGGATATCCAAATGGAAATAAATGAACATCAATACAGAAAAATTAACTAGACTTTGACTTTAGATCTAAACATAAAACCTAAAGCTATAAAGCTTCTGGAAGAAAAATATTCAAAAATGCTGTTATAACATTTAGGACAAAGATTCTTAGTCAGGACTTAGAAAACATTAAAGCAAGAAATTGGACTTTATCAAAATTTAAATTGTTTGTTCCTCCAGAGACACTATTAAGAAAATGAATAGGCCATCCACAGACCAAGATAAAATATGTGCAAATCGAAGATTGAAGAAAAGATTTATATCCAGAATATCTAAAGGATTCCTAGAAGCCAATACTAGAAAGAAAAATGATCCAATAAAAAATGGGCAAAAACTGCAACAGGAACTTTCTAAGAGAGGCTATGGTAGTGGCTGGTGAGCACAGGAAAAATGTTCATCATTACTACTCATCAGGGAAATGCAAAGTCAAACTACAGTGAGATTTCTCTTTGCATCTGCTAGAATAGCCAAAATTTAAAATCTGTCAATACCAAAAGTTGACAAGGATGTAAAGGAAACAAAAACTCTCATACATTGTTAGGTTGTGGGGTGAGAGAGTATAAAAGTGCAATTACTTGGAAATTTGCCTGGCAATTTCTCATAAAGTTAAACATACCCTTGCTCTATAATCCAGAAACTCCATGTCTATGTATTTAACCAAAAAGAGGGAAAATGCAAGTTATGAGCTGAACTGAATCTCCCTCAGATTCATATGTTTAAGTTCTGACCCCTTGTACTTCAGAGTGTGACTATATATAGAGTTAGGGTGTTTAAAGAGGTAAGTAAGTTGAGGTCAGAAGATCAGGGTGGACCAAAATCTAACCAAACTGGTATCCTTATGAGAAGAGAGGAGGACAGAGACAGGTACAGAGGAACAACCCATGAAGACCCAGGAAGAAGACCACCACCTACCAAGCAAGGAGCAAGTCCACAGGACACCAGTCCTGTTCACACCTTGACCTCAGACTCCCAGCTTCCAGAACTGCGAGAAAATAAATTTTTGTCATATAAGCCACTCAGTCTGTGGCATTTCATTCTGGCAGCCCTGGGAAACTGTTACAACGTAAGCCCACACAAAGACTTGTTGGAGAAGATCATAGCAACGTGATTCATACATAATAGCCAAGTCCCTCAAATGTCAACAGCTAAAGAAATGCACAAATGAGGTATATTCATACAGTGGAAAATGACTTAGAAAGGAATGCATGCAGCAACAGAGACGAACCTCCGAAACACTGTGGTGAGCGCAAATGCCACACAAAAGAGCACGGACTCTATTATTGTGCTTCTAAGAAGTTCTAGAAGAGACAAAGGTAATCTACGTGGAAGAATTCAGAGTAGACGCTGCCTCTGGCAGTGAAGCAATGATGAATCTGTTCTATATATTGATACGTGAGCAGGTGCTGTGCATTTGCCAAAACTCATCAACCTAAACATTTCAGATCTGTACGTTTCACTGCATGTAGAATTGTAATTAAAAATGTCAACCTCAATAAAATTGTAAACAAAACAATGAAAAGGGAAAGGAAAAAATGAGAGACTTGAGGATATATCCATAAAGCCTAACATTTGTATAATAGAAATTTCATAGAAGGAGAGACAAAAACAGAAAATAGAAAAAAGGTTATAAAAGAAATAAAGAAAATGCACCTCCAAATTAAGGATTGATTTTCCAGATTGAAGATGCTCACTGGGCACTCAGCATAATAAATGGCAGCAAAAAAAAAAAGTCCACATCAATACACATCAGCATGGAATATCAAAGCACGGGGGGAAGAGTGAGGAAAGAAGACAATCCTAAAAGCCCCAAGAGCAAGAGAAAAAGAACAGAACTCATCATCAATGGATTGGAAATATAAATGGCATCAGGCTTCTGAAGAGTAAGGGAAGATGTTGGAAGGAATGTTCCAATAAAAAGAATACACTCCGAAAGAGAAAGATGGGAAATTCAGGAGACAGCAGGTCCAGCACCAGCTGGAAGCCAAGGGGGTGCCCAAGATGGCGAGGAGAAAGCAGACGGTTGTGCGTCAGGCTTACAGGGAAGCCAGCGAGAGGACACCTGCCCGTCAGGGGCATCTCCAAGGGACGACCCAATGGATGACTTCATGTGTTTGAAACTCCCTTTACACCTTCTGATAGAGAGTTTAGAAATAAATTCATGGCTAATATGCAGAAAATAAAACAAACCAAAACAAGGCAAGTGGGGTATAATAAAAAATTACCCTGAAGGGGCACCTGGGTGGCTCAGTCTGTTGAGCGTCAACTTCAGCTCGGGGCATGATCTCACCGCTCCTGGGTTGAAGCGCTGACAGTGCAGAGCCTGCCCAGGGTTCTCTCTCACCTCTCTCTGCCCCTCCCAATGCATGCACTCCAGGCCCCTCCCTCTCAAAATAAATAGATTAGTAGATAATATCAAAACCTGAAAAATGAGAAGACAACAGTATAAGCTTTGCTTCTTCTCTTCCACAAGTAGAGAGGTAAATACCAGAATAAACAGAGAGGATGTGCTTCAGAGGACTGGCAGCCGGCGCAGAGTCACACAGCAGAGCTGAGGTCTTGTGCAATGATTCGCCTTTTCATTTTTTTTATTTGCCTCTTTCACTCAAGAATAGTTGGCATACTTTTTAAAGTTGATATCTAGGGGACATACCATTATTTTCCTTTTTAAACACCAGCCATCATGACACATGTCACAGTACTTAGAAGAGTGTTTAAAACTGTTTCTTCACCAGCCAGGCGCCTCTTTCTTTTGTTTTCCTTTTTCGGCCTTTTTTTCTTTGAGTGTTCATAGCAGCTTTGTTCACAACAGCCCCAAATGTGAAAGAACCCAAATGTCCGTGGCCGGTGGAATGGATGAATGAACTACTCGGTCTGCCTTTTGCTTCATCACCACACTGCCCCTCCAGAAAGAAGCTATCAATTATGTCCTTCCAACAATTCACGAGAACTCTCTTTTCCCCACACATCTCCAGCCCGGGATGTGATGATCACTTATTTTAATCTTCTTTGAACTGATAGGCAAAGCATGGGGTCTTGCTTCATTTCTCATTTCTTTGATTATCAGCCATTTTGGACACATGTTCATACATATTATTTGTTCCTTATTGTGTAATGAATGACTTGTTTGTAGCCGTGGCCCTTTTTGAAATGGAAACGTTTGCCTGATTCTTAATTATTTAAGAGAAAGATGTTTAGACACTAAAGCTGTTGACCCTTTTATCCGACATATAAGATGGAAATGTTTTTCACTCAGGGTCATATACTTTTAAAATTTGTGTCCTTTTCGGAAATAGCAAATATTACATTTGTCTATGGTGTGAACGAAGGATCTTTCCCATATCGGGAGAAATAAGGAACCGAAGTTGACTGCAGTGGCATCGGTGACCAGGATACCAACTGAACCATGAGCTGGCAGAGAAACAGGTAACCTGAGAGTGGAGGGCGAGGCGCAGGCTAGGGGGAGGGTGCCTACCAGTTGGGTTTGGTCCACTGGATGCACAGGGAGAGTCTCACAGGTGGTGGGTTCCTGCTTTGTGGACATGGTGCTGGAGAAGGCACCGTGGGGTCCTCAGCTCTGGGGTGAAAGGTGGTAGACTCTACAGTGGTAGATTCAGGTCCTGGGAGGTGTCTTCCAGAAACACAGGAATGGCTTTTTCTTGGGGGCCCTAGGTCTCAGTGGTCGTGGAGGATCAGAAGGAGGTGGAGGGCCTGTAGACTCAGTGGGGAGTGCCCAAGGGCCCTGGGGTCTTGGTGGGGCTGGGCGCTGCCACTACTGCACCTCCCATAATGCCGACGGAGACCTGAGAAGCAGGGAAGGGGGTTGGGAAACGTACTCACTGTTTATTCCACGCCTCCTTCATCTGCCCTGCTTCCGGCCCCATCCCCTGTCCGTTCCTAAAGTCTCCCCTTGTCACCAGGCCCTCCTCTTCTTCTCCCTGCCCACACTTTCCCCTCTGGATAGTGGTGGGGTAGGGGGGGTCTAGAGAGTGAGCTAAGGGTTCAAAGGTTGGGAGGACCCTTAGAAGGGACTTCAGGGTGTGGAGATCTGGTCTCTGATGGAGGGGATGATACCTGTGCGTGTGCGTGTGTGCATGTGTCTGGTACATTGATGTGGTTGGGGGATGATGCCTCACACCAGCCTCAAAACTGGGCAACCCAGCTGCTGTGGTAGACCTGACCCCAAGGGCGTGAGTTTGAATGTCAAAGAAGATGGTGACTTATAACAACCAAGCAAGTGCACAGAGAGAGATGAGGCAAAAGAAAATTTTAAATTGGTGTTAAGTTACAATTGCTACAATGCCACCTGTGTGACTCCTGGTGACTTCTGTCCTGTAGCACATCTCTCCTAGGAGAGAGGCTTTCGCCTGCCCCACTGGCCCCACTCACCTGGGCTCTGTAGGTCAGGAACAGGAGGAGGGCTGTCAAAGCCAGGATTTTGATCACGAGGAGTCCACACAACAGCACCACGAAAGTGCTGTCAGGCGGGCTGTGGGAGGAGGGAGAAGGAGGAGGGGAGGATCCAGGCCGGCCGGGGAGAGTGGCCCCTGAATCAGCATAAGGGGCTGCAGCCTGCTGATGGACCAGACCCACCCTAAACCCACTAGGGTGAGCCAGAGGGACTGCCTGGAACAGAATCCTGAGAACCCAGGAACCTTGGGTGGAGGGAGGCGTTAGCCAGGAACCAAGCAATGTTCAAAGTTCTCGTTTCCCTGGGTGACACTATCAGGGCGCACCACATCTCCAACGGATAGGAAGAAGGCCACAGGTCCCAAAGGAAAAGCAGAGGGAGAGAGCACCCAGATCTATAACAGGCACCCAGAAGTACCCATGGAGAATCTCTAAGCCCCAAAGGAGCACTGGGCCAGGAGTCAAAATGCCTGGATCTTAGTTCTGCTTTGGCCCTGAAGTAGCTGAGTGACTCTGGACAGGGCTCATTCCTCCTGCTTGTGAATCAGCACTAATAGAAGATGTTGCATTCTGATAGGTACCTATTTCTGCTCCATCATGGGGGAAGTTTAGAGTCACTCCTTCACCCAACCTAGCCCACCTCTGAGCTGAGACCTTGGGGCCCCTTTCATACTCCTAGGTCCCCCTGGTCTCCTGAAACAGAACCCATACCAGTCTCCAGCTTCCCAGTCCCCTCCCTTCACGTGGGACCCCAGACCTACCAGTCCTCAGAGCCACTGATGAAGGTTGAACTGCTTGTCACTAGAAAAGCAAGTGTGATTGATGACAACAGGGAAGGCAGCAGCAGCCCAGAGTCCCCAGAGGAAGAGGGGTCAGCCCCCAAAGCCTGAGAGGAAGAGGGGGATGGACCAGAGACAGCCCTCGGGGTCCCTCAGGCCAGAACTTCCCAGAGCTGATAGAAAGAGACAAGCAGGAGGGTGAGGGAGGCCTGGGCTGAGAGAAAAGCCTATTACTGGGCCCCCAAACCACCAAGAGCAGGGAGTCAGGAGCCCTCCTGTAGAGAAGGCACAAGCCACTTGTCCCAAAGGCATGACCATTTCACCATCAGAGTCTCAAGACACTTCAGGTCTGAACACAGGTCCTGAACAAGCACCATGTCCAGCCTGGGAGAGACCTAGGCCACAGGACCTCACACAGATACCTTGTGCCTACACAGGGTGGCCAGCTCTGGGGGTTGGTGCCTGAGGTCGGGTCTGAGCCATCGTGTGGACAGGGGCTCTATGCCTCGTGAGCCCCAAATTAGCTTATACTTGCTGGGATAGGACACCCAAGGATGGAGGCAATGGCCTGAATATGGGGACTGGGGGCCTAACTGTTCATAGTCAGTATGGGAGGGGGAAGGGAGGTGGTAGGGTCCGGTGAGGGAAGCTAGGGAAGGAGGTGAGTGGCTTCATTTCCCCCAGACCCGCCCAGGAAGGCCCCTTCCCTCTCTGCAAAGAGCTCACTTGAAGTCACCACCAGGCTGATATTTCTGAGAATAAAGATCCTTCGCATAGACTCTCTGTATATTCCACACCAGTAGGCTCCTGAACTCTTCTCTGTGATCTCTGTTACGATGACAATGAAGAAGCCAGCAGCAGGGTTGTCCCAGATGAAATGTGGAGAGCTTTGGGCCACTACCTGGGGACTGGTGCTGGTGACTAACCTCGAGCAATGACCCGGTCTCGTTTCCTTACACCAGGTTTTGTTCTGATACCCATCTTGCTGGGGGTCATATGGGCACTTCACAGAGAATGCCTGGTCCCGTATGGCCCACATTAACTCAGCCCAGGAGCCTAGGAAACAAGTCCTCAGGTGAGACTAAGGAATGGGACCCAGCCACACTCCGAGCATGAGCCCTGATGGCCCTCCAGCCCCAGCACCCCACGGGCACCTGGTCCTCCCATCCCACAGTGCACTGTGCACCTCTCCTCACCTCCAGCCTCCCTCTCTCCCTCACCCTGTCCCCCTGGGGCCATGGCCTCCCCCCTGACCCTTACCTGAGGCCAGCAGTGGGACCAGCAGCAGGGGTAGGACCTCCCGGGTCATATCACCCTCTCCCTGTGCTAGGGTGTCTGGAGGGAGGGGTGCAGGGCGGCTAGAGGACAGAGAGACCCAGGAGCCAGGCCTGACTGTGCCTAGATGTCCCAGCACATCGAGTGCAAGATTGAGAAAGGAAAGGTCTTGATTGGGTAAGTGTGAGGCTGGCAGGGCAGGTTCTGTGGGCGATGAGAAGGTGGGGGCTTCCTGGGGCAACCTCCAGCCGCTGGGGGGGAGGGGTGTCCCTGCTTCAGCCTTGTGCTGTGGCTGTCCTTAGTTCCCCCTGTCCACAGCACACCCGGCTCAGCTCTTACGGGGAAGCTAGGTAAATAAGCGACCGTCCCGCTTCTTACAATCTCTGTTCCTTTTCCTTCATCCTTTCAAACACCTGGCTTTATCCATCCACCTTGACACGCCAGGAATGAACTGGCTGAAGGCAGGTAGGGACTTTAGTGGCTATACCGGCCCTTAATTAAGTGCCTGTGGTCCCCAGGAAGAGCAGAGAGCCCCTTCCGGGCCTGGAGGGTGCCTGGGTGAAACGACACAGGCACACCTATAGGCAGACTCCACAGCTCCGGAGATGCACACTATGAGACTGCATCCATTACAACAACTGGGAACTGTAGTAAAAGGCCCCCAGGCGGTCCAACCCCAACACAACTCCCCTGACTGTCACTGCCCCCTCTCACACCCCCCTAACATCAGCTCCAAGAACTATGGCACCGTATTGAACGCCCAAATGCCAAATCCCACACGATGTCACGTTTAGTGGTCTCTTTGGTGAGCAGGTTGAGCAGGTTCCTGTGGCGATCATAAGGACTCCACATGATACTAGATACAAGGTACATTTTACAAAGTACATTTCCCTTCTACACCATGGTGAACGGTGACTGCGAGGATGGAGATAAACCTGAACCAATGGGCTGGAGCTACTACAGATTTTATCTAAGCTGGACCTGGGCTGGGTGCACCCCAGACGCCCACCTCTGACCGTGATCCCAGTGGGGGAACAGTGGCAACACCCTGGTGGCGGACCCCCGACTCTCCCCTGGACTCAAGCACCCTGACTGTCTCCCTTGGTGCAGGAGGTTTGTCAGGTCAGATTTTAATCAACGCACTTTGGACCTTTGCCCAGGTGCTAGGAGGAAAGGTCTGAGTAGCCGGAGTGCAGATGGGGACAGAAATCTGCGTTTTCCATTTCCATACCGATACTCGGGAGGTACAAGGAGAGAGGGGATGGAATTTCAATTTTATGGAATTCACGTAAGAGGAAAAGGGACTTAAGGGGAAACTTCGAGTTTACAAAGCCTGGTCGTGAGAGGATTTAACTCTGGAATTCCCAAACTTGTCTGCACCTTAAAACCACCTGGGACTCTTGAACAAACTGTCAAGGCCCAAGCCACCAGCAGACCGAAGCACCTAAACCCCAGGCATCCGTGTTGGTGACGCTCCCCAACGTGATCTCAGTGTGCAGACAAGTCTGGGAAGCACGGGTCTCATTTAATTTCCACAAAATCCTTGGGAACCTGTCACTACCCCCTTTCACCATAGGGAAATTGAGGCACAAGGCATCTTGGTGACTCCCTTAAGGTTCCCCAGTGAGCCGGTGCCGCCTACTCTACCCCACCTCCTCACCCCTCACCCCGCCCCTCCCCACGTGACAGGGAGCATAGCGGGAGGTGGGCTGTCCCGCAGCGCCAAGATGGTCGCTGGAGAGCTTGGTGGAGACGGACGGATTGCCCTGCCCCCTGCTGGCCTGAGAGCGCCATTACGCGTATGACATTCTCCGGGAGTCTTCCCTTTCCCCCCTCCCTGCACTGTCCCAAGGTCACCTTCCTCTTACACTGCCCTTCCTGTGGCCCTCAGCCCTTCTAATCTGCTCTTTGCTGTGTGACAAAGAGATGCTCCCTCCGAAGCAGACAGGGAGCACTTGGAGGGTGGCTTCACCGTTTCTCTGCACTGGAGGCTCCTCAGTGTCTGAGTCCCCAAGGGTGCAGACAGTACACAGCATCTGGGCCTTCAGACCTGGCCTGCCCAGAGCCCAGTAGGATCCCCGGAGGTGAAAACTACAGAGACAGGGCCCCAATCAATCTCTGGTCCCTAATCCTGAGAAAGGTCGCCTCTTCAGAGGTGCAGCTGGCTCTCCCAGGGGGAGCCGCAGGGCTGTGTGGGAAGTGGGCTCTGGGAGGTGGCCAGGAAGTGTGGGACTAGGGCTCCCTGTCAGTGAATGGCGCTGTCGGTGGCCCTGGTAGAGGAAATAGCCCTGGGCGACCCCAGGTTCCCACTCTGTTAACCATCTAGAGAGAACCTGCCTTCTTCCTCCAAACCCAAGATTCAGGACACGAGAAGAAACTGGGAGAAGCTCAGACCACAACAGTCGCAGGAGAGGTAAGGAAAGCTATTCCACCTGCTTCGTCCTCCCTCCCAGCATGGCTGCAGGGGCACCGGGACTCAGTTTCCCTGGCTGTAAAACAAGAATATTGCACCTTCTGTCCCATCGAGACCACAAGGTCAATAGCTCTGGTAAACTTCTGGTAAGCCTCTCTCTCCCTGGCTGCTTTTTCCCTGGGTTTTCCTGTCTGGGGCCCTCTGGCCCTACAGAAGTTTCTAGCAGTCGAGGAGAATGCTCAGGGCTAAGTGTCTGAGTTTCTTGTTTCCCAACCCCTGCTACCACTCCCACCCCCCAAACACATACGCACGTGCGTGCGCACACACGCATGCGCACACGTGCACACACGCAGGATCAGGGTGATCCGTCCTCCACACTCTGGAAAGCTCAGCTTTAATCCTGTGACAGGTACAGGACTTGCAGGTGAGGACCCTCCATCACGGGAGTCTGGTGGGTGGCCCGTGTTACCTTTTAGGTAGGAGGGGGCAAGGATTCCAGAAACTGAAAAGGGTCTGGTGGGTTTGGTAACACAAGATATCATGTACTTACGACTTTCCAGTTTGGCACAGATTTGAGACAGCCATGAAACTCTAGCACCACTGATTCAAATGTCACGTGTATCCGGGTTTTACAGTATCCTACGGTAGAGGAAAACACAAGCTCTTTGAGGGGTTTTCCTTAATTAGAGAATTTTTCTATTTTTTTCCATTTTGACCATGATAATGGTTTCTTTTTTAATTTTGTTATGTTTTATTTATTTTTGAGAGAGAGAGACAGAGCACGAGTGGAGAAGGAGCAGAGAGAGAGGGAGACACAGAATCCAAAGCAGGCTCCAGGCTGCTGTCAGCACAGAGCCCAGCTCTGTGAGTTCAGGGCTCGAACTCGCAAACCATGAGTTCATGCCCTGAGCCAAAGCCGGACCTTCACTGACTGAGCCACCCAGGCACCCTCATCATGAGGATGGTTTTAAAACATGTGTGTGAGACACCCTGAGCAGTCATTTAAAAAAGTGAACTTGCCCTTACTTTGACCTGAGCAAGCACACAACTTCCTTGTCAGTGAAACCGTTAAGACAGGTCTGGGATCCGGTCTGGGACAGTCAGAATAAGGGCCCGTCTTTCTGGCGTGTTTGGCTTCATACCAGGTCAGGCTTTCCCTTCCTTTCTTCTTCCTTTTCCCCAGGTGTGAGGTCCCTGTGGTCCCGGCTCCAGGGGCCAGCATTCCCTCGGCTGTCGCTGGCCTCACCAGCCACAGGACCCCGCCAGTCCGCGGCAAAGGACAAACACCATCTGACCCAGGACTGTTATCTTTCGTACATATTGTTGAATGCAGTGTACTAATTTTTTGCTCAGGATATGCGTGGTTATAAGGGATATGGGCCTGCCATTTTCCCTTCTTCTAATTCCTTTCTCTTATCAGGGTAATTCTGGCCTTATATCATAAGTTGGGATGTGTTGTCTATTTTCTTAAACAGTTTAAATTTTGTAGTGTCTCTTAAATATTTGTGGAATTTTGTCTTGCTAAATCACTAATTCCTCAGCCTCTGTTGAAGCTGGAGGCCCAAAGGCTCTCACTGGCAAATTCTATCAAATGTTTCTGTGTCTGAAATGGTTTCTGTCGTCATAATAGATTATTACTCATTTTAAACGCTTAGTGAAATATTGACCATGTTATGACTTTCGGCATAGTGCTGACTCTTACTGTGACTTTATTATTCTTCGCGTACTTGTATATTAGTTTCTTCCCTCTCTTCTGCTAACCACCCCTCTCTGACTGGAGGCTGCAGGAGTACAAGCTGTATCAATCTATTCCCCGTGAGGGTGGCAGGCTCGCGGTAAATATTTGTTGAATGTATGTGTAAATGAATGAATAAACACTGAAACAGAGTCTTCGCTTGACCAATACTAGGCTCCTGAACCTTCTCCTAGGCCCATCTGTGTACTTCCTTGTAAAATCCAGTTTTGTTTCATTTTGTTTTAATGTTTATTCATTTATTTTGAGAGAGAGATAGAGTGGGAAAGAGGGTTAGAGGGAGAGAGAGGGAGAGAGAGAATCCCAAGCAGGCTCTGCACCATCAGCACAGAGCCTGATGTGGGGCTTGATCTCACAAACCATGAGATCATGACCTGAGCCAAGATTAAGAGTTGAACACGTGAGGCACCTGGGGGGCTCAGTCAGTTAAGCGTCTGACTTCAGCTCAGGTCATGATCTCATGGTTTGTGAGTTCGAGCTCTGCATTGGGCTCTGTGCTGACAGCCCAGAGCCTGGAGCCTGCTTCCGATTCTATGTGTCTCCTTCTCTCTGCCCCTCCCCTGCCTGTATTCCGTATCTCTCTCTCTCACACACACACAAAAATAAACATTAAGAATTTTTTTAAAAAAGAAATTATTTTAAAAAAAAAGAGTGGGACACTTAACCTGTTGAGCCACCCAAGCGTCCCCTTAAAATCCAGTTTTAGCAAGAATCCTGCTCTTTCCACAATGTTCTACACTCCTTCTAAAGCTCAACATTGCTTTGTGTCCCCCAGGGCCCAGGTCCAGGACACACAGCCCACCTTGCAGGTGGAGACCCTGCATGGAGATCTTTGACATCAGATGGAGTCCTTCCCCCTCCATCACCACTGGGTGATGTCTGGTCACCCCAGCCTGTCCTCAGCAAAGAATCATGTCAGGTCAAGTTGGTTTAGCCTGAACCGCCCCTTACTCTTGGTGTTTCCTCTCAGAAATGTCCCATGCACTGACCCCCCCCCACCCCCCGCTCCCTGGCTGTAAGTCCCCAGCGGCCCATGCTGTATTCAGGATTGAGCCCGGTTCCATACTGAGGTCTCTTTTCTCCTACTGCAACAGTTCCTAAATAAAATCGGTTTTTACCACTTTAACTACTGCCTGGCTCTGGTTTTTCTTTTCCTTGTGTTCATATGGATTTTCAGCTAATATCCTTGAGTTTTTCAGGGAGATAACTACACAACCAGCCAGCAATGGCAGTTGACCCTGTTATTTTAAGTTTATATGTTCCGTTTTATTTTCCTATGGAATTACAGTTGCTGGTATTTCCAGAAACATGTTAAACAATACTTTCGACATTGAGCATTTTTATCTTGATGCTAACCTTTAACATGACTCCTCACTAGTGTGATTTTAGCTGATTAATTCAATAAGTCATTTCTTTATTAAGAAAGCAATTTATTATTCATAGAATAGTAAAAGATTTGTCTAAAATGGATGTTGAATTTTACCAAATACCTTTCTGCAATTGATCACTATCTTCATATCGTTTTCTCCTTTGATTTACTGAAATAGAATCAAGCATTGATCTAAGTTTGATCGCCAGACACATTCGTATTCACATAATACAAGATATTTAGTCATGATATATTATTCTTTCCATATACTTGTGTCTTAATTTGCTATATATATATATATATATATATATATATATATATACACACATACATACATACATATATATATTTAATTTTGGCCTTTTATTTTGGTCAAGTTTTTACAAGAATTTAAACTTTATCTTCTTATAACCTTCCAGGAAGCATTTCATCTTTTTGCTTTTTTGTGGCAGCTCAGGTGTGATGAGCACCATCCGTCTTTTGAAAGTATCTTGGGTCTTACCCCTAAATCAGCAACTATCTGGTTTGTAGGTGGATCTTTAAACACCCATACAAGTATCATCCAGACTGAATTGTCAGCTGGTGATTTTAAATCCTGACCTAATTATAACTCATATTTTCGTCTTAAAAAACTCATTTCTGGAAGGCAGAAGGAATGGCCCTCAAAGATATACTTACTTCCTCTCGCCCCGAATCTATGAGTATTGCCCTTATCTATGGTGTGATTAAATTAAGGGTATGATTAAATTAAGAGTCTTGAAAATGGCCTTTATTCTGGATTCTCTTGTGGGTCCTCCTTATAGGAGAAAGACAGAAGGGGTCAGACAGAGTCTCAAATGGAGAAAGCAATCTGAAAACAGAGGCAGAGCTCGAAATGATGGGACCGCAGGCCCAGGAATGCAGACAGCCCCCGGCAGCTGAAAGAAACAAGAAAGATCTTCCCTAGAACCTCTGGAGAGAGTGTGGCCCTAACAACATCTCGATGCTGGACTTGGGGTCTCCATTTCTGTGAAGTAACCCAGTTTGTGGTGATCTGTTACAGTGGCCCAAGGAAACTAATAGGTCATCCAATCAGAACTTTTACATTTTTACTTTATGCGATTATAGAATTACATTCATTCATATGTTTTCTGATATTTTCATATTTGTGTTTTCAATCAGTCTGTCATTCCTAAGGGAACATAGAAGCATTTATTTTATTTTTTAATTTTTTTTAATGTTTATTTATTTTAGAGAGAGAGAGAGGCAGAAGATGAGCAGGGGAGGGGCAGAGAGAGGGAGACACAGAACCCGAAGCAGGCTCCAGGCTCTGAGCGGTCAGCACAGAGCCCGATGCAGGGCTCGAACTCACAAACCATGAGATCATGACCTGAGCTGAAGTTGGACACATAACCGACTGAGCCCCCCCAGGCGTTCCTGTTTATTTATTTTTGAGACAGAGAGAATGTGAGTGGTGGATGGGCAGAGAGAGAGAGGGACAGATGATCCGAAGTGGGCTCTGCATTGTCAGCAGTGAGCTCGATGCGGGGCTCAAATCCACGAACTGCAAGATCATGACCTGAGCCAAAATAGGAAGCTCAACCGACTGAGCCACCCAGGTGCCCCTTAACACCACCATTTGTTGGTCCTTTAAAAAAAAAAAAGATCCATAAGGGCACCTGGGTGGCTGATCTTGTGGTTCATGAGTTCGAGCCCCACATCGGCCTATCTGCTGTCAACACAGAGCCTACTTCGGATCCTGTCCTTTCTCTCTGCACCTCCCCTGCTCACTCTCTTTCTCAAAAATAAATAAACATTTTAAAAAATGAACTCTAAGTGAATCGAAGCCAATATTCCAATCATTTTTCCCAACAAGGATGTTGGTTGCTGTCAGGTGTAACACCGTCTGGCTGTCTCCACACAGCAAGGAGAGACATGAAAGCCATGAGGGACAGTGCTTCCCCTGGTTTTCCACTGAACTTCTGACGCTTGGGGTTGCAGCAGGAAGCTATAAAACTTTTTCATGCCTTTGGAAGGAACTTTCGCATCCTCCCAGCACTGAAGTGTGCAGGATTTTTCTTAGGAAGAGGTGACAGACATCACTATTGCTGACCAGTCCTTGGTTCCCTTTACCTCTGGATAAATGAAAGCCTTCTGTTTCTCAACTCCTTGGCAACCCGCCTGGCGAGTGAAATGTGTGGAAGTGATGCATCTCCCTTCTGCAGAACCACTTAAGAGCCAGAGCTCAGCTTTCCAGCATGTTCTTTCCTGTCATGACCAGAGAAGCATCAAATCAATGCGCCTCAGACGCTGAACCCGCCCACAGAGGACTCCTGCCCTGGATGGTCACCTCCCGTCACGTCCGGTCACTCGGGCTTCACAGAAGCAAGGGAAACCAGTATGTGTGTGAACTCACTGAACTGAGGTTACTTGTCACTTCCAGCAAAATCTGGCCTGTGCTGGGGTGTCTGGGTGGCTCAGCCAGTTAAGAGTCCTACTCTTGATTTTGGCTCCGGTCATGATCTCAGGGTTTGTGAGATCAAGTTCTACATCAGGCTTTGCTTGGGATTCTCTCTCCTCTTCTCTCTCTCTCTGCCCCTCCCCCATCCTCTTTCTCTCTCTCTCTCTCTCTCTCTCTCTCTCAACATAAAAAAATGTAAACATTTTTAAAAATCTGGCTGGTGCTGTAAGATAGTTTACACCTCTTTCAACAGTTTTTAACGGAGAATCACATTTATCATCCGGCACTTAAGAAATTCTTTCTTCCCTTAAACCTACATTATTGCTCATGTTCTGATTCTTCTGGCCTCGCCTTCAGAGACACCATCACACGCTGGCAGCCTCTCCGTTCTTTGTCCTCTTCCATCTCTCAAGTCAGCAAACTTTTCCAGTCCAGGGCCGCGTAGCCAGTAAAAATCCTGTGCTTGTGGGTCACTGGAGCTCTGCTGCAATTATTCAATCGCCTTTGTAACATGAAAGTTTCCACAGATAACACAGAGGTGAAGGAGGTGGCCTGCATTTATTTAATTTACAAATTCAGGTGGTGAGTTAGATTTGGTTCAAAGGCTGTATGGTTCGCCCTAACGCAGAGGAGCAAACAAAGAAAGAGTTAACCAAGGGGGAAAGGAAGAGACAGAGAGAGAGAGAGAGAGAGAGAGAGAGAGAGAGTGCACTTTCAACACTGAATGGAGCCAAGCACGTTCCCAAGGAGAGGGAGGGCCAAGGTGTATGTCAGGGACACAGAGGTGCTGCAAGGCTAGGGGGAAGCTAGTCCGGATCGGGGCAGGAAGACCCCACATGGGGAGGCACTAGCGGAGCAAAGGCAGCTGATGAATGTTTGAACATACTAAGGCGAAAGTTACATTTAGGGGTGGAGTTTAGGGATGAATTAAGGATGGTACCTAGACTATAAAATAAATTTTAAAATAAGGTAATCGATAACTTCACAGAAAATAAAAGGCTTTACCACAAAGGGTATGTAATCATTATAGACCACATGAGTGGGCTATGAAAAATATATGTACCTGGTCAGGAAGTATAAAATCTAAAAATTAATTCTATCGGTAACTCCATTTGACTACTGGGAGAATAAAGGTGAAATAGGGCCAGGCAGGAGCGTGACAGGAAAGAGAGGGTCCGTCCATCTTCCACGGGGCATGTTTAGTGGATAACACCTGCCCCTCTCCAATAGAGAAATATCAGGATCACAATAAATATGAAAGATGCTTCAAAATGACTCCCTAGGGGACAGCTGAGTGCCTTAGTCAGTTGAGCATCGACTTTGGCTCAGGTCATGATCTTGTGGTTCATGAGTTCAAGTCTCACGTCAGGCTCTCTGCTGTCAGCACTGAGTCTCTGTCCCCCCTCACAGCCTCTCCCCCACCTGCACCCTCTCAAAAATAAATAAAACCTTTAATTAATTAATCAATTAAAAAACAAAGTGCTCCCTAGGAAGAAAAGGATTGGGGAGTAGAGTGTTGGGGCAGAGATCTGCCACAACATGGGTTTATGACCTACAATTTTTGGAGCTACAAGTTTGGAAGATGCCTATGTGCATTCTTTTGATGAAACTTTAAAACAAACTAAGACTGTGACAGCCACTGTGCCCGTTTTCGATTCCTAGATTTAGAACTGCTGAGTCAAAGAGGATTTCTTTTTTAAAATGGATTTTGATTAATCCACCCACACTGTCTTTCAGAAAGGTGCTAGCAATATGTTTACCCAGCAGAATATGCAGTAGTCTTTTCCCTAAAATTCCCCCGGCCCTGCTTATCATCATTTCTCTTAACTTTTGTCACTCTGAGGAGAAGAATAGTTTTGTGCCTATTGTAATAATATCCACTTTGAATATATTTCCCTTAACATCGTTCATTTGAATGTCTTCTGTAGGAAAGTACCTGCTCATAACCTCACTCCTTTTTTCTATTGAAATATTCATTTTCTCTTATTATTTAAAAGACTTTTTTTTATATGAGCTCAAGTAACCTTGTATCTGCCAATTAGGAAGGAAACCTTAACTCACGGTTGTGATTTGCCTTTAAATCTTTGCCATATCTTTTTATAATGTTCAAGTATTAACTTGCATATTGGATGACCTGGCATTTTTCCCTAGAGCGTTTCTGGCATTCGGACCATGATTAGAAAGTTCTACTCTAGGGGCACCTGGGAGGCTCAGCCAGTTAAGCATCCAACTCTTGGTTTCGGCTCAGGCCATGATCTCACGGTTTGTGAGTTCAAGCCCCGCGTGGGCAGTGTGGAGCCTGCTTGGGCTTCTCTCTCTCCCTCTCTCTCTCTCTCTGCCCCTCCCCTACCCAACTCTCTGTCTCTCTCTCTCTCTCTCTCAAAAAATAAATTTAAAAAAAAATTTAAAGAAAGTTCTACTCTAAATGACATAACTTTTTATTTCGCTTTAGAAGTTTGTTGTACTGCTATTCAATGTCTATATATAGACATAAAATTATATATATACATATATGCATATACATATACATATAATTAAAAGTCAAGCAAACATAAAATTGGGGGTGTAGATTACTAATGATGACAAACGTTCATTGAGGAGATACCATGTAACAGGCACTTCTAAAAATGGAAGAGCTTACTCATTTATTCCCAGAATAACCCTCTCAGTGATCCATTGTTATTTAAGAAAAGAAGAAACTGAGACTTTTAGAGCCTTAGAACTTTTCTCAAAAACCTCCCCTGGGCACCACAGACCTATGCTGACTCGGCAGAGAACAACTCAGAGCCACCCCCTCACTGGAGGAACATAGACATAGCGGCAAACAGTGATCTTGGAGGACTGCAGGGAGGAAGTGTCCCTTTCCAGTGGTCAGCAGAGACCAGACAAAGAGGAAATCAGTGTGGGAACCAGTTTAGACATGCCCTGACGTAAGTGACACACATCTATGCCTGCCCGGGCCAGAGGTTCTTCCCTCCCCCTCAGAAGGGTGCCCCCACCCCCACATTTTGTATGTGATTAGGTTTAGGGGAGGAAACACTGAGCCCAGCTGAAGGCCAGGAAATGAACCACCAGGACCTTGCCTCTGCAAGTGCATACGCTTTGGTTTCCTGCCCCGTCTGTGGGCCAGACTTCAGCAGAAAGTCCCGCCAGAAGTCAAGAAGCTGGTCTGGTTACATCTTCACGTGATCACGTGACTTTGAGTAGGTCAGCTGACCCATCTGGGTCTCAGTTTCCCCATGTGTGTGGGGGGAAGCACACCTCTCTGCCAAGCCCACTGGGGAATTAGGAGGAAGCGCACATGAACACACTGGGTACACTAACGTGTGCAAGCAGGTAATGGGCGTCATCCCAATCTGTCCCTCTGATGCCACCACCCCATTCTGCTTTTCCCCAGTCGTTTCTAAGAAAGAGAGCCAGGTCCCTCCCATGCCCATCCCCCTCTTGCTGTCTCTTCAACCTTCTTTTCAGGCTCTGCTCGCTCTCCCTGCAGGAGCAGGGTTCTGTGCCCAGGCAGAGGGGGGAGCAGGAGTGGGGGGAAAGGGGGGAGCAGGGGATTTGGCCAACCCCCCCAATACGTTCAAACTCCCTCTTTAAGCATGAGCTCTGAGCAGAGCTCCTTGATGGTGGCCTGTGGAGTTACATGTTAGCACAGGGCTGCGAGTCCTGATCGCACTCGCTCTCTTTCTCCTTTCTCCCAACATTTGTTTGTATGTTTTATATAAAACCTCTTTGTAAGTTGCATCCTTTTTTAAAGTTTATGTGTTTACTTTGAGAGAATGAGAGAGAGAGAAAGAGAGAGAGAACAAGCATGGAAGGAGCAAAAAGAGGAAGGGAGAGAGAACCCCAAGCAGGCTTCACACTATCAGCATAGACCCTGACTCAGGGCTCAAACTCACGAATCCTAAGATCATGACCTGAGCTGAAATTAAGAGTCGGATGCTTAACCCACTGAGCCTCCCAGGTGCCCCGCATCATTTTTTTAAAGTGCTACCATTCGCTAGTGAAAGATGGCGGAGTCTTGCATCTGCCTGTGTATCCATGACACTCATAGTGCTCTAGTGCCCACAGGCAGTAGGAGTCAAGGGTTTACAGGGATTGGTGGTCCAGGCTCCAATGCCCCATCCCCCATTGACCTGTCCCTCCCACCAGCCGGGCTCTCTTTGCCCCAGCCCCACTCTCCCCTCCTTTGCCAGGGATCCTCCCCATACTGTCTTACTGGAATTGCCTCTCCACCTCCTCCACCTCCCCTCCAGCACCCACGAAGCCTCACAGGATGGAAACACATAGGTGACCCACCAGGAGGGACAGGGCATGAAGTTTCTGAAAACTTCCGGGGCTAGTGGGGTTTAGTTGGATCTTGCTCAGGCCTCGGAGTGTCCCTGAGCTGGTCACCCACCTTCAGCGTGGCTTTCCCTGGAGAGGGGGGCAAAGCCAGGGTCCCGCAAAGAAGAGGCAGTGCAGAGAGCAGAGTGGGCAGCCCATTACATGACCACAGCTTCCTCTTGGCTGTCCCAGCTCCTCCCCCAAGATCAGGCCCTGAGAGGTAGGGGCGGCCAGGCACAGAGGAGAGGAGCGGCCTCTATGGAGACCCAGGAGCTGTGTGCCCCACAGAGCTGTTCCCTCCTGCGCTAGATTCATACTCACCACTTGCCTCTACCTGTCAGGTCAGCCGTCCCCGGGTCTCCCACTCCCCAAGCTGGACTTGGCCTTTCTCATTTTGTCTATCTCAGAGGTGCTGAAAGAGCTGAGCAGAATCAGACCAGCTCCAGGTTCCCTCTCCCCAGCGCCCCCCATGTTCCCTGCCGCCAGCACCAGAGGAAAGGGCCAGATGGTCCAGAGAGCCCTGCTCCCGCCCCTGCTGCTCCTGCCACTGCTGATGTCAGGTGAGGAGGAAGGTGAGAGCATGGGGAGGAGAGGAGAGGGTGGGACAGGGCTGCTGGAGGAGCCCGTCCTGGTGTGGCCCTCACCTGCCAGGTCTTCAGAAACTTCATTCCCAGGCTCGGGGGCTGTATCAGAGGTACAGCAACTTCACCGAGTGGCGGGACCGATGCTTTCTGTGAGATGCCAGTACCCCCCTCCAAGGGCCAGCCCTACGAGAGGAAAAGCTGGTGTAAGGAGCTATCGGCATTCAAGTGCACCAGCTTAGTCACCAGCTCCGGTCCCTTCAAGCTGGCTCAGGCCTCTCAATTCTCAATCTGGGACAACTCTAGCACCGGCTTCTTCATTATTACCATGACGGGTCTGAAGGAAGAAGATTCAGGACACTACTGGTGTAGAATCTACCATGCATCCAGCAACTCAGTCTCTAAGTCCATGAGGTTCTATCTGACGGTGGCTCCAGGTAAGCCTCTTTCCAGGGGGCCCCTGGCTCCCTTTTGGTGCCTCCTGGTTTCCTGGCCATGAAGCCAGGCTGCCCTCCCCACATTCAGTTCTCCGGGGAACACTGTTGGGAACAGGAACTTGAATATGTGTACATACACGCACACTCACACATACATCTCACTCACTGTCTTCATGACAAGCCTCCTCAGAGAGGCCCAAGCAGATCATGGGAACATTCTGCCCAGCCTGAGCTCATTATGACCTGGCCACGGGGCAGCCCAGCACTGGCCCGCATTCTCAGACAAGGCACCTGTATCTGGCACATAGTAGATGTTCAGTAAATGTGTGGCCTTGGCCACAAACCATCCCTGACCATGTTGGTGTCATTTTGGTCTGTCCTTTCATCCTGGCCCAGCTCAGCAGTCATCAAACTCTGGTCTGAAAGCTAAGGATGATTTTTAGATGGTTAGGGGGAAAAAAATAAAAGAAAAATGATATTTTGTGTCACATGAAAATTATAGGAAGTTCAAATTTCAGTAAAGGGGTTTTTCAGAACACAGCCATGCTCATTTGTTTATACATGACCTAAGGCCATTTTCATGCTATAGAAGAAGTTCCAACAGAGATCATATGGCCCACAAGCCTATAGTAGTTACTCTCTGGCCCTTTATAAACAAGTTGGCCAACATGAGTCTGAATCAGAGCTTCTCAAAGTATCTGTGGTTGCAACGGACTGAATGTTTGTGTCCCCCACAAAGTCATGTGTTGAAATCCTAACCCACCATGTGATGGCCTTTGGAAGTGAAGCCTCTGGGAGGTGATGAGGTCATGAAGTTGGGGCCCCTATGAGTGGAATTAGTGCCCTTACCAAAGGGCTCTTTGGTGACCTCTCTCCTCCTCTTCCTGCCATGTAAAATGACAGCCTGGAGAGGGAACTCCCCAGAACTCCACTACGTTGATACCCTGATCTCAGACTTCCAGCATCCAGGGTTAGAAATATATTTCTGTTGTTTCCACCCAAGCTGTGGTACTTTGTTACGGTATACCAAGTAGACTAAGACAGTGGTGGGGGACCTTTTCCAAAAATCTCCAAGCCTTCATCTTTGGGCAAAATACAATAAAAATGAATTACTAGAAAAATAAAATGAAAGATAAACATGCGCATACAAAGCACAAACCCAAAATGCTGATTGGATTTTACAGACATAAAATTACTTTTCAACAAAAACAATCAGAACAAACATAAGGAAGAAAAGTTCAGTTATAAGAATGGTACCCACTGATTATTGAAAGTATGCATGTAGGCGATGGATGTAGTTGTTAACATTATAACTGAGCTAAAAACTTAGGAGTGAAATAGCAATGTCCAGTATTAAATGCCATCCACGCTTTGAACAAATGCTCTGAATATCCACATTTAAGGATTTAAATGTGACAAATGAGCATTCTTCTAGCTTGTCACCTAATCTACATTAAGACACCACAACTCTCCTGAGAAAACATATTGAAAATTGTTTTAATGCCTCATTTTAATAACATTCACATAGAAAATTGGTCTTATAGAGTTATGTTGACAGAAATCCAAGAAGGAATTCTAAATCAATTTCTACAAGCTCAATATTTTTATTTTTAATATTTACCAAAAAAAAGCGAGCAATGCTATATTTTCTAAATGCATCCTCGATTCTTCATCAGCGACTAGCTCCAAAATTTTATCCGATAGAGTTTGGTTTATATTTAAAATATCTTTTGATGAAAAAAATAGACTCTGGTTCTATGCATTTCCTATCACGTATCTTCTTTGGGCAGAAAATAAAATTCAATAATTCCATCAAACTATCCAGGTTTCTCTATGAGTACTTTTGCAGACATGTAAAAACAAGGTCACCTATTTTGCTGATAATTGTTACTGAATTGAGAACATGTCATAACAGTTTATAGAAACTACCCCTCTAAGCCTCTAACGTTTGATTTTGCACTGAGACTTTATTTGCCATTGGAAAACATGTTGCATTCTCCCCTGGCAAGGAATGGCCTCAAAGCTGTGATATAACCAAGGCTGACTGTGTGAGTCCCATCTTTAAAAAGTTCGTACTAATCTGGTTTCTATCTTGCCAAGAGAGTAGGAGTTTTTTTCATATATCAAACATAGATCAAACCCTCAGTAATCACTGTCACCTGGCATACAATAACAACTATGAGGGATTTCCACGTGATCACATAATAAGGAGAATGATTTCAAATCCAACACGTTCATCTTTATGTAATTCACGATTTTTTACCATGTTGGTAAGCACACGTGCAGTTCAGCTGATATTTTTTCAGAGCAAGAATCTGAAGGAGGTGGGGCACTGGTTTGCACTCTGGTGCAAGGCTCCTTCGTTTGAGTGCTGCTCTCGCGTGTTTTCCTGTCACATAGCAGCTTTCAGAGCCTATTCGGACACTTAATGGAACTGCCAACCACTGGTCAATAATGAAACCCTTCACAGCTCTATTACGTTCAGGGCTAGGTGTGGTTTTGGCAATGAGGCGAAATGATACAGAAGAACACATCCCTACCATCATGTTCATACCCCACGTATTGTAAAAAGAATAACTATGTTTGCAGAATGTGTGCTTTTGGTTCAAGTTGCCATGAAAAATATTTTGTTTTGCTAACTTTATTTGTCCCAGGAGTTGGTCTTCCTCCTCATTAGCCAATTCCTGACTATATTGAGCTAATGTGTCAATAAAGTGATCTTTATGTTCCCTTCTTTGCCACAGACTAGCTCAACAAGGTAGGGCAGACGCCTCTGTTACAGTCTTTAATAATGTTTGGACACCTGTAGATAGACATTTTGTCTTAGGAACACAAAGCATGACTCTACAAGAAGCCCACAGAACTCTTGAGTTTGTAGGTGAAATACTGTGTGCTTTGAAGAAATTTGTAATCCAAGAACTCTTTTTAAGAAAAACAGTTCATTTTGAACTGTTTTATGTTTATGTTTTATGTTTTGTAAATGTCACTTGCTTTCATGATGTATTTACTCATTAGCCAGCACACCTCAACAACGAACTCAGTGGGTTTTAGTATCTCACCATTAATTAGAACTACAAACCTCATACTATAAATGAGCGTCATAGTTTCCTATTGCTGTCGTAACAAATTTCCACAAATGTAGTGGCTTAACACCACACGAATTTATGATTTTACAGTTCTATAGATCAGAAGTCCGCGATGGGTCTCACTGGGCTAAAATCAGGTTGTTAGCCACAGGCTAATCCCTTTCTGGTGGTTCTAAGATAGAATCCACTTCTTGCTCATTCAGGTCTTGGGCAGAAATCAGTTCCTTGTAGCTATAGGACCGGAGTCCTGTTTTCTCGAAGGCTGTATACTGAGAGCTTTCCCAGCTTCTAGATGCTTCCACACATTCCTTGGCTTGCGACCCATTTCCTCTGTCTTGAAAACCAGAGGCCCTTTTTGAGCTGCATTGCTCTCCAACTACAGCTAGGACACATTCTCTACTCTTAAATACTAATCACTAGATTGGGCTCACCCAGAAGGTCTCTTCACCTCAAGGTCTTTGACCTTAATCACATCTGCAAAGCCCCTCTAGGTCATGCTGGGTGACATTCACAGGCTCCTGGGATTAGGAAGTGGGCAGTGTTCTGCTTTACCACACTAAAGGATTCCATGTTCAGACAAAACCAAGGCAAACCCTTTGGAATGATTTCAGAAGGAAAAGTAACTTGGAATTAATCCCGCTATCATCATTTGGTTTATTATTATTGCTATGTTCCAAAAAAAAGAGGGCTTTTCTTGACAAAAAAAGCTCAGTGACTTTTGTTTTGCTCTCTGTTAATTTACTACTTGAATCAGCTAATCACTATTCTGCATTAGCTAATCATGTTAAACTCTAATTTTTAAAAAATGGGTAGGGGCACCTGGGTGGCTCAGTCAGTTGAACGTCTGACTTCAGCTCAGGTCATGATCTTGTGGGTTGTGGGCTCAAGCCCCACATCGGGCTCACTAGCCTGCCAGCATGGAGCCCGCTTGGGATCCTCTGCCCCTCCCCCGACCGCACTCTCCCCAAACTAAATAAATATTTAAAAATAAAATAAAATAAAATATAGACTGAGAATTTCAATGATTATAAACATTTATAAAAATAATTTTTTCAGGGATTGATACACTTTTGGGTTACAGTCAAGGAACTAACCTTCAGGTGTCACGGTCCTGCTCTGCATGCGTGGTCCCGCCCCACGTGCGGCTCTCTGTGACGATTTGACAGTACCTAAACTGGTCTACATCCTCTTCAACCAGACCAGTTTTTACTAATGATATGCTTGGACCTTGAGGTGATGTCAGATTGATAAAGTTCCAAGATCCTTACTCCCAGTTTCTATATTTACCTTGTGCAGGCAGGTTATAAATAATTGGTGCACGAGGATCGGCTCACAGATCCCACACTGTAGCTCAGGACTAGAGTTTTCCCTGAGTGTCATGAGGACCTTCTCTAGGCTGGACACTCAGGTTGCTCCTGGTCATCACTCTGGGCAGCCCCACAGAGGGTGCCCCTGTGGGTCAGGGGTCATGGCCACAGGTCCATTGGCCTGAGACTCTCCCCAGGGAAGCCCCTGGGCCATAGGGTGTCCAGCATCAGGCACCCTCTCCCCATGCCTCTCCCAGCCCTTGCCTCTCTCACTCCCTCAGCCGGTCCCTTCGTGGATCCTGGGTGGGTGGGTATACAAGACCTAGCTAAGGACACTGAGAGTCCCCACTTCCTGTCACAGCATCTGGGCTGATACCACTCGTTTCCCTTTCGGGCCTCACCCACCCCCAGTAGTCATTATTCTCTCTTCATCCTTAATAACCCCCACCACCTTTCCAGAGATGGCCCCCCACCAGCCTCCATCAAGAGTTCTGAGCACTGGTAGGTCCGGGTCTTACTGGGAAGGCAGGGCAGTGGAGGTGGGGACAGGGAGCTCACAAAGTTTCAGAATCAAGAGGGCGCCCCATAAAAAGTATTTACCCTGGTCATTGAGGCAGTGAGGTCTGCGGGGGGACCCAGAGTTCTGCTAAAGAACCAGGAAGGACAGGGGTGGGAAGGCAGCCTTAAAGTTCCCCAGGAGGGGCACCTTCCCCTAACAGCACCAGAAGGATGAGAATGGGGAGGCATGTCAGAGATGAGAGCCCATTAAAGACCGTGACTGTTTCCACACCTGGGGAGGCAGAGAGCTAGAGTGCCCTCCCAAACCTGTAGATGTGCTTGGAGAGAAGCCCAGGCCCCCTGACTCCCATTCCAGTGCTCTTCCTGGAGCCAAGAACACCTCCGCAGGCACTGAATCGAGCCTGAACCGCGGGTCTACCTCATCTGGAGCCATGCGACTTCATAGCCCAGCCCTGCCCCCTGGAACTGGTGTTTCCTGAGGTTCTGAGCCTCTGTTCCCAGTGCAGCCCAGGTCCCCATTCCAGCTTTTTTGCCAGCTAGAACAGATGTGCTGTCCCTCCAGTTAACTCAGATTCTCTCTCTTCCTCTGACAGCTTCCGCCTCCACGCAGGCCCCCCGGGCTTCCTCTGCCATCACTGCCCTATCACAGTGAGTTCAGGGTGGGACCCTCACCCACACAGCCCTGTGGGCTCGGGGGCCCACAGCTGAGAGCTGCCACCCCAACTGGCGCCCTTCTCGTCTGTTCTCCAGACAACAAAACTGCACCCTCTGCTCTCAGCTTGCAGCCCCTGGTGCTCTGGTCCCCGTGCTCTGTGGACTCCTTCTGGTCACGAGCCTGGTGCTATTGGCCCTGCTTGTCTGGTGAGTGAGTGGCTTTGGGCTGGACCTGGAGGAGGATGAAGCAGGACAAAGCTTCCGTCCCTTGGACAGATGGTCAAACGGGATCAGCCAGTGAACGCAGAGGCAAGAAAACAGATCCTCAACAGGGCTGTCCAAATTAAACCCTCATTGACTGCATGCTCTCCATGGGCTCATCTTTGTCTTTCCAAAATGCAGATGCCTTGTTCGCATGTTTCCAGCTGTTTTCCCTTCCCCTCTTCTCCCCGTCCTTTCCTTCCTCCACCCCTCTCCCACTCTGATTCAGTATCACTGACCTGTCCGACCAAAAAATCCCTCCCACAGCCTTCCAGGAAAGCCCACCCAAAGCCAGGGCACAGCCTCTCCTCTTCCTCATCCCCACAGGGTGATGGAGGGGGGTGTGCACAAGAGGGAGGGTCCAAGGAGAAGGCAATGCACAAGGCGTAGGCAGGTGGGGCTGAGGGAAAGGTGTGGGGACAGGTTCCCATGAGGAGAGGGCAGGCTTGTTGAAGGGGGGACAGGCTGTGGGGAGAGGGCAACGGGGTCAAAGAGCAGATTTGAGCCACTTTCTGTATTTCTTCCCCCCTCCCATCTTAGGGTCTTAAAGAGTCCACATGAGCAACACAGAGGGAGGTCTCTGATGCACCCAGCTCGGTCCACACCCCAGGCCGCAGGGCCCAAGAAGGACATGGATGGCAAGTATCCCTCAGGCTCCCCAGGGGCTCCTCCCTGGCCTCTGAACCCTTCGCTCCTTTCGAAGAAAGGGCAGAAGTCTCCCAGAACTTGATCCAACACCTTTGGCTACACCCCTCACTCCAGTGCTGAGGATTTCCCAGTCTGGCTGCCTCCTGAAGTCCAGGCCCACGGCTCGCTCACACGCAGTTGGCATCTGGGCTGGCACCATCCAGGGATGGGGGCGGAAGGCCAGCGCTGCACTGTCCCCCAAACCAGAGCCACCACCTCGGGCGACTCTAACTCTCCCCCTTCTCCCCTCCCCCTCCTCCCCCTGCTTCCTTCCTCCCCTCCTCTTCTTCCCCCTCTTCCCCCTCCTCTTCCCCCACTTCCTCCTCCTCCTTTTCTTCCCCTACCTCCTTCTCCTCCTTTCCTTCCTTATTTTCCTCCTCCTCTTCTCCCTCCTCCTCTCCTTCCCCCTCTCCCTCCCCCTCCCCCTCCTCCTCCTTCCCCTCCTGTCTGCGGCCCCACAGCTCAGCCAGAATCCCAGGTCACCCCCCGACACTTCTCTCTCCATCTTTCAG
>NC_043706.1:38330456-38338142 GCF_006229205.1 Suricata suricatta
TGTCCCCCTTTGCAGATCCCCAGCACCTGGCGCCTGTGCCCAGGCCACTCTGCCAGTCACCTAATTGGCATCCTGCCTTTGGTCCCCACCTCCTAGATTGTTCCCCCTTATCCGTCCTTTCTCAACAACACCTCTGTGCATTTTTGCTGCACAGGATGTGGAGGCCAGTGTCATCATTGAGACCTCAGGCTCCGCCAGGTTCAGCCACCCCTGTCACCACCACCATGTCACTGTGTACCGCGCTTGCTGCCCTTACTGCCACCAACATGGCTGCAGGCTCTAGAGAGGAGTGGCCCCCCCTTGTCCTATACAAATTGAATGGAGGCTCCACAACGGAGCCACCCTGGTCTGACCCCAGGCACTGCCCCTCGTAGGACTGCTGTGGCTCTGACACTTATGAGCTCCATGTAGGGCTTTCCAGACTGAGCCTCTAAATTTCTCTTCCTCTAGCTTTCTTTATTCCTACTTTCTGGGAAAGTTTCTTGAGGTTACATTCCAGTTCTTCTATCCAAAGATGTACTGTTTATGCTCTCAGAGCTTAACATTTCTAAAGGGTCTGTTTGTTCTCTGAATGTTTCTTTACGGTGTGCGTGTTTGCTTTGGCGATGGTGTTTTTTCTCAGGGAGTATTAAAGTTTTAACTTCTGAGGGTTTCTTTTTAAAGCCTCGTCTGTTTCCCGTTTCCTCCAAATACCTTTTCCTATCTTTTGTTTTCTCCTTTCGTTGACCGCTGTCTTTCCTCAGAACTTTCTGGAAGCCTCCTCTGCTTCTCGGCAGGGCACCGGTATTTAAAAGCTTGGATATCCAGTGTGTGTTGCAGAGATTTGTGAACTCTATGGTGATTTGGCAAGGGCATTGTTCTGGATTGTTATGTGCCCCCCTCCATTCACATGTTCAAATCCTAACTCCCTAGGGGATGCTGTTGGGGGGGGGGCGGGGATTAGCTCATGAGCAAGGAGCCCTCACAGATGGGATTCTGCCCTTACAAAAGAGGCTCCTTCCAAGGTTCCCTGGCTCCTTCCACCATGTGAGACCACGGCGAGGAGGCAGCCTGTAGGAAGCAGGGAGGTCTCATCAGACACGGAATCTGCCAGCAACTTGGTCTTGGACTTCCCAGCCTACAGAACCGTGAGAAATAAAATCTGCTGAAGCCCCTCAGTCTGCGGCTGTTTTGTCTCAGCCACTCAAGTGGACTAAGACAAGCATGGCTCCATTTTTCTCTCTTCGACAGCTCAGTGTCTCCAAAAAGGTGCTTTTAACTGTCTTCCCGGGGGTATAAGCCCGGTTCTAGGCACCAGTGGTGGCAGAGCAAAGGACCCAGCTTCCGTTTTCATTCACTCAGGCCCCAGCTGAAACACGTTGTCCCTCTCTGAGGCCCCTGGTGCCCTGGGAGGGCGTGTCTGTGACACATCCTCATCAGAGACTAGCCTGCGGGTTCTCTGCAGGGTGAGAGAGAGAGACAGAGAGAGAAGAGGGGGAAAGGATGTGGGCAGCTGACCCTCTCACTGTCTCACAGGAGGCAGAGAAGCCAGGAGCCAGACTGCTCCTGAACCTCAGCACCCCACTTACAGTCTGCATCCTGAGGTCCCCCCTCCCCCACCCCGCCTCCCATTCCTAAGGTTTCCCAGGTTTCTAAGGTAACAAACGACTTGCTTCTTATTTCTCCTTCCCCCATGTTTCTCTGGTCCATTAAAGTCATCCAACTGTTACCCGGCTTTAAGACTTCCATGGAGGGCGCCTGGGTGGCTCAGTGGGTTAAGCGTTAAGCTTTGGCTCAGGTCATGATCTCACGTTCGTGGGTTCGAGCCCCACATCGGGCTCTGTGCTGACAGCTAGCTCAGAGCCTGGAGCCTGCTTCGGATTCTGTGTCTCCCTCTCTCTCTGACCCTCCCCTGTTCACTCTGTCTCTCAAAAATAAATTAAAAAATTGAAAAAAAAAAAAAAAGACTTCTATGGAGTTCTCCATCCCTAGGATGGATTTGTACCATTCTTGCCCGTTTATCACCACTTCCCTCACAGCCTGCCCATCTCTTCAGCAGGAGCAGAGGGGCCTCAGATTTTCCACCCAATCACCCCTCCCAGCTCTCAGCACATGGGCAGGAATGAGTGAGACCCCAGCTCTCCATGTGCTCCTGTAAAGATGCCTGGCCTCTTCTCCACCCCCATCAAAGCCAGTGCTGGGACTCCTAGACCTGCGGCTTCATTCCTTCCTTCCCTGCGCACCCCAGCCACAAAAGCCCGGGGCTCCCTGTCCGCCCAGCGATGGCATCTCAGAAAGATTTTATGAATTTATCACATGAGCTCCATTTCCCACTCTTCCCCAAATCCATAAGTCTTTTTGCTCTGCCCTCTGAAATGTGAGCCCTCATGGGCTCAACCTCTCTAAACGTCACCTTCTTACTTCCACGGAAATCGGCCCCTTCTCTCCGAACACTGCTCTCTCTGTAGTTCTGGCCCACCGTGGTGTTTCGCTCTCCTTTGCTACTGGGCCTGGGGCAGCGGGGAGGGGTCCTCTTCATTCTTCACTGCTGCTGCCTACCTTCTTATCCTCCCTAAAGCAGCCCCACAATCTGATTTCCTGCCACCAGACGACTATACCATAGACCACATCCATCAGTGTGACATCTCTATGTAATCAGGAGTCCCCCTCTTCTCACTGGCCTTAACCCCTGGCTCATGGTCACCTCCCATGGTTCCTGTCATTATCCTTGGTGAGCTGAGGCTCATTTGGACTCATAGATGATCCTTTCAAATCCCTGGCCTCCTGGTTCCTGACTTCCTCTCCCGCAATGGTCTCGTCCCCTTCTCTGCCTCGGCCACCCATTCAGATAGTCAGCAGGAATAGCGGCTTCCTTCTTTGGTCTCAACTCTGAGTACCTGCCTTCCAGCCCTCAAGCCCCTTAGAGGGTACCACCTTTCCGTTTCTAAGGTCTTAACAAGGGACTTCACAGTCACCTTTGGTTTCATCTTTAGACCCTATTGTCCTGAGAACACTCTGAATTTCATTTTAGCCTCATTTACTGTCTAGAGATACCAAGAATTTTCAAGGCCGTCAGGTTCCAGCTCCTTCCTGTGGAATAACCCTGCCGTGGCTTATGTCCTTGCTCTCACATTCTCCAGCAAGCCCCAAGAAGCCAGCAGCATCCTCAACACTTCGCCTGGAGATCTCAGCTACACCAACCCAGTGCACTAAGTACTCTTTCTACTGTCCACATTACTGCAGGTGGCAATGTCGCTAAACCTGCCACTACTTAGCAAGGATCCTTCTTCCTTCTCCACTACTGGCTAAGAGAATTTGGAGAATGTTCATAAGGTCCGTATCCATAGAAAAAAGAGAACTGATAATGTTCACGTTACCAAGCTATTTGGATTTTAAGTAGGATGATACACTCATAAAGCATCAGGCATACAGAGGACACCGAAAAAAGACTGAGCTACAGCAGGAGTGGGGGGATAGTAGAAAGAGGACTCACCTGTTACACGGCAGAGGCAACTTAGAGCTTCCCTTGGCTGGAAGGACAGATGGGGGTGGCCTCCAGTCTACTTGGTGGACAGCAGAGGGAACACAGGAGAGAATCAGGGTGAGCTGGAAAGACATGCATGTTCACTAACACCCCTCTTCTGGCCAACAGTGGCCAGCGTCAGCCTTCCTTCTTGCCAGGAGGCTTTGCTGACCAACCCAGTATAACAGGACAGGGAAGGGGTTGCCTCTGAATATGGTGCCATTCCTCAGCAGCTCCTGAACCCTGTGCTCTGGCTGCAGGTGGGAAATGCACTGGAAAATTCTGATGGAACTCAGATGCCAGTAAAGCCACCTGCTCTTTCAGCAGGTCATTGATCTTCTCTGGACCTATTTCCTCACTTGTAGGGATGTACATAAGCCCAGTGAGTGGAGGGACACAAGGTGAGCGAGGCTTAGAAATAAGACCCCGATTAGTTTTCTCCGCTCCACCCTGTGTAAGCTTGGGCAAGTCACTGCCCCGCTCTGAACAGAGCACCATGGGATACAGACAAGGGAGCCAGCAGTCCTTGAACACAACTTGGAGTCCATAGGTACAGGGGCCCCTGTGGAAGAATCCAGTGGGGGCTGAGGGAAGGACCATTGACGTAGGAGCAAAGTGGGACAGGAGGTGACTGGGGAGAGAGGGAAGAAGCAGGACACTAGAGGGCCTCAGGGAGCGGCAGAGTATTCCAGCAAGGATGCGTGTGATATTGCAATTTATAATAAATGTATATGGTCATCTTTACCCATGGTTCCTACTCACCTCTGCCAAAATCCTTGGAATTTCCTGAGCGATCAAAGTCTCATTTGCTCTGAAATGGAAGCATCTTTTGTCATATCTGGTCTCTTGTTCTTCAGGTCCCAAAATGGCTTCAGAATCATAAGGGTGACATGGGTGTCTTGTTAGTCATAAAGAGCCACTTGCCACCACCTCTGAGTTTATGTTAACAGGCTGATGGTTGGAAATCCCCAAAGGATGGGGGCTGGTTGCTAGGGAAACGAACCATGATTAGAGGGTCGAAACTTCTAATCCCAGTGCCAGATTTCCCGGGAGGGGAGAGGCTGAAAGTTGAATCAATCACCAACAACCCATGATTTGATCAATTATGCCTGTGTAACAAAGCCTAAAACAAAAACAAACAAGAAAGAAAGAAAGAAAGAAAGAAAGAAAGAAAGAAAGAAAGAAAGAAAGAAAGAAAGAGGTTTGTGAAGCTTCACCTTGGAGAACCAGAATGCTCCTACATGCCACTGTTCGGGGTCCCAAAGCACAGGGACAGAAGCTCCTGTGATTGGAAACTCACCTATGCATAGCTTCATCTGGCTGTTGATTCATACCCCTTTGTAGGGATGCCTGGGTAGCTCAGTCAGTTAAGCGTCCAGCTTCAGCTCAGGTGATGATCTCATGCTTCGTGGGTTCAAGCCCCACACCCAGCTCTGTGCTGACAGCTAGCTCAGAGCCTGGATCCTGCTTCAGATTCTGTATCTCCCTCTCTTTCTGAACCTCCCCTGCTCGCACTGTCTCTCTCTGTCTCTCAAAAATAAATTAAAAACATTAAAAAAAATTTTTTGTAATAGACTGGTAATCCTTTGTGATAAACCAAGTAATCTAGTGAGTAAACAACTTTCCTGAATTCTGTGAGTCACTCCACAAATTAGTGGAGGCTGAGGAGGGGGTTGTGGAAACCCCCGATTTGTAGCCAGTCAGAAGCACAGGACCTGTGACTGGCATCTGAAGTGGGGGCAGTCTTGTGGGATGGAGCCCTTCCCCTGTGGACTCTGACACTCACTGTCAATACTGGTCAATACTGTCAGGAGTCGAGGTTCATGTGTGAGACGCCAGCCAGTGTCCATGAAGAATTGTGTGAATTGCTGGGTGGTGTGGAAAAAACACACATCTTAATGAGTAACTTTACTATGAAGTCGCATAAGCCTTTGGCGTTGCCATGACTTCAAGTGCTCCCTAGAGAGAGGGTAGAGTCCCAGGCACTGAAGCCCCTTGTCCCGTCTCCACCGACCCCTAAGAGTCTGGTAGCATGCTAGTATCCAGGGACTGGTCAGGCTCCCAGGTTTGGGGTCTCTTCCTCAGAAATCCACCTCCTTTTTCCAGTCCTCAGCCTTCCTTCTGGGCTCCTCTGAGGACCAGGATCCTTATCAGGCCCAAGGTGGGCAATTCTGGTGAAGTCAGCCAAGTTGCTTGGGCAGACCAGAATTTCTGTTCATAATGGAGTGCTAAACATTCTGGAGAAATCTGAATACAGACTGGGAAGTACAAGCTATTAAAAAATTGGGGGGGAAGAGGGGTTGGGTTTTTGTTTTGTTTTTTATTTTATTTATTTGCTTATTTATTTGTTTATTTATTTATTTATTTATTTATTTATTTTGAGAGAGAGAGAGCATGAGGGAGCAGGGAAGAGGCAGAGAAAGAGGTAGAGAGAAGATCCCAAGCAGGTTCCCCACTGCCAGCAAGGAGTCTGATGCGCAGCTTGAACCCACAACCTGTGAGATCATGACCTGAGCCAAAAGCAAGAGTCAGAAACTTAACCCACTGAACCACCCAGGCACCACAAGAAATTATTTTTAATTACATTGGCTATGACAATGTTAATTTGCTCTGTAGCAAGAAGCTCTTTTTTTCCTTCAGAGCTGCATACTGAATTATTTAAGGGTGAAATGTCAGGATATCTGCAATTTATTTTAAAATACTTCCTCATAAAAAATACAGTGAGTTAAAAATAAAGAAGTGGAGAGAGAGAGTGGAGCACCTGGACTCATCTCCAACGAGGGTCTGCCACAGGCACTTCTTTCTCCTCTCTGGAAGTTAGACAGATGTCCCCCCCCCCACCCCACCCCAAACCCCGTTCCCATGGAGAGATTACAAAAATGCACTCTGATTAGAAAAACCACCAACTTTCGGGGCCTGACTCAGCCCCACTGAGACCCCTGAGCAGCCCTGATAACCAATGTGCCCAAGGGTTCCACCCGGCTGTCATCAGATGACAGCTAATGCAGCCACAGTCCCAGCAATATGCTTATGTCTCTGTGAAGCCTGAACTTGACGTTGGTCGGTGGATCTCTGCAAGGGCCGCGCCTAGAATTGCACATACCATGCCAGGTTTCTTATCTTTTTTTCTTCTCTTCTTTGCACATTATGTATAAACATCAACATTTTCTTGATTCTAAAAGCCCCGAAGTTCATGAAAGGAAACTACATTAGATTCCTTCATCTACTGATTGTTTCGAGTGACATTCGGCAAACTGCGGGGGGTGGTTAGGGGCGCAGTGGGGACTGAGGTACTGGCGGTGGCCCAGCGCCCCAGGCTGCTTCCGCTCACCTGAGCCAGCCACATCCCCTTCCACCAGCCCATCTGAGGACCTCTGCCCAGCACCCCTGCTCCTTTGCTCTCCGCTCTCCTCTCCTCACCTTCAGCTGGCCCCTCCCTGCACCTCCCACCCTCAGCCCCGCCCCTCCCCTTCCAGTGCCCACAAAACTTCCCAGGGTGGAAACACTCGCTGACCCACCACCTAGACCTGGATGTGATGCCCTCAGGACCGAATGGGACTTAGGGCTGTGGTCAGGACTCCAATGACTCTCTGACCATGTCATGTCTTTAGCCTATCCTTCCGGGGGAGAGGGGTAAAACCAGTACCCAGGAAATGAGAGTTCACAGAGAGACAATGTGCAGAGAAGAGAAAGAGTAAGACAGTGCCGACTTGACCACAGTTTCCTCTGGGGACTTCCCAGCTCCTCCCCTGTCCACCCACCTCTCCAGCCTCTACTAAATGGGGAGGGGAAAGCTGGGCACAGGGGTGGGGGAGAGATGCTGATGCCTCTCAGGACCCAGAGACAATCCGCGCACCTGAGAGGAAAGGTTCTCTTGGCCCCCAGTTCAAACCAGCCTAGGCTTCCCACATCCCCAAAGGAGGCTTTTGTCCTCAATCCTTCCTTCTCAGGGGTGCCGGGAAGTCCTGATGATTCAGACCCATTTCCAAGGGACTACGTCATTTCCTCAGCTCCTCCACTCCCATTCAAGAGCTCAAGGAGAGGGGCAGCTTGGCTGAGAAGACCTCTTCCCCTACTATTGCGGCTAAGCCACCTCCACCTGGCCTGCCCATGCCCTGACAAGAGATGAGAGGTTGGGGAAGAGGAAAGAAGAAAAGCGGCGGGGGGGGGGGGGGGGGGGGGGG
>NC_043706.1:38338242-38353048 GCF_006229205.1 Suricata suricatta
TTGTCAAGTCTCTGTGACTGGTCGGTCACTGGCACAAAGCAACACTGGACTCGGAAGAAGATGCCTAGCTTCGCCAGCACCCTAACTGGGTGCCCAGGGCAAGCTCAGGCACACTTATGGGAAACTCAATGCTCCCTGTAGCTGTCTGTATTTTCACAGTCATTTGGGGCATTCTAGGTGAAGACCTACCCTGAGGAGATGGGTCTCCACAGGCTTCAGTCTTCGGGAAGGAATGCTATTCACTCACCCTTTCCCCAGAGGACTACTCTCTCCAAACTGGTCCCCCACCACAGAAGCCAGGAAGAAAAACCCTGATAGATTTCCTACCTTAAAAAACATTTTTTTGTTGTTAACACAGAAACAATAAATACAAAATGGAGTCACTTGTGCTAAGCCCCACATCAGCAAACCAAGACTTAATACCTAACCGAACTTTAGTTTCCACCCCTCCTCACAACCAGTCAATATGGACTGGTCAGCTCAGGCCAGCACTGCTTGATGGCCCCCCTCCTCCACCACAGAAAGGTGACCTTGCCTGAAACTCTCTTTGCTAGGAACTTCTATTTCTACCCCCTTCTGCATATAAAAGCATTTTCTATGTTGTATAAAGCTTCCAAAAGTTCCTTTCCAGCAGCTTAAAGAGGATGCTACCCAATTCGTAAATCGCTGAATAAAGTCAATATCTTTATATTTCCTCACTTGAATTTCATTTTTTAAACAATAAATGATAAAGGATGATCAAGGATACCACAAACAATATTTTTTGAAGTGACAGGATAAAGAAAATAATATATGTTATACAAAGATTTGTATCCAGAATGTATAAAGAACTTATAAAATCTATAAGAAAAGGGCCACAGCTCACTAGAAGAAATAGGAAAGGATAGAAACTGCAATCCAAAGTTAACACCCAGAGAAAATTCATATGTGGGAGACAGGATCAATGCTATCAGGACATGGGACAGCGCAAATTAAAACAACGGAGGGAGGATCATTTTTCACCCATTAAATTAATAAGAATTTTAAAGATCGGTCATTTCCAGTGGCAATAAGGTTGTGAAAAAAAATGAGGGGAATATGAATTAGTGCATCCTTTTAGGAAATCAATTTTTCCAGATTTATCAAAACATTACATGCACATCCTTTTCCTGCAAATGAGTTAATCATCTCTGGGGTTTGTGTGGCAGAATAGAATCAGGCGTGCACAGACGGGTCTATAAAATGTTGTTTGTCACAACGTTCTACGTAACAGTGAAAGTTTGAGATAAATTAAAGTGGCCATAAATAGGAAAGGAAGAATAAATGATGGTTCATCTCTAGGACAAGGTACTGTGTGGCAAGTTATAAGATGAAGCTGATCTGTGTGTACTGACGTCCATGGACCAAAGGAAAAAAAATCAAGTTACTGAATGACACATGTCATGGTACCTTGTTAATATAAGTTAAAAAGATACAAAGATAAAGCTATAACCATAGATACAGTGTGTGTGTGTGTGTGTGTGTGTGTGTGTGTGTGTGTGTGTGTAGAAGCAGGGAAGAATGTGTGCAAGGATCACATCTGGGTAGGGAGTGTGTGACTGGGGGACTTTCACATTTTACTGGGTATTCTGTATAATTTGATTATTTTTACAATAAAGTATACCTGAGTAGGATAAGATGGAAATTTTTTCCTGACTATTGAAACCAGTGGACAATGAGGAAGCCAGAGGTCACAGAAGATTGATACTGCCACCTGTTGTCCCCAGGATGACAGGGGAGGGACGAGTACATCTTGTTCTGACCAAGTCCCGTGGAGACAGCATGGTCTCAGTGTCCTCTCGGGAGACTCATCTTCCACATGGCGTGCTCTGGTAAGTTGCCTAACACTTTAAGTGTGTGCTTGTTCTATCCCTTCCATCAGCCGGTGAGCTTCACATGACCAACAGAAGCCCTGCTCCATGTCCCACCCCTGATTTCTCACTTACTGTACAACCAGCATGTAGATGTACTTTATGTTCACACAGAAACCCGTACAAATGCTCTTAATGCCCTTATTCATAATTGCCCCAAACTGGAAACAGCCCAAAGGTCCTTCCACTGACCAACTGGAGTATTTCCATACAATGGACTATACCTCAGCAACACAAAGGAACACAAACTACCAAAGCACACAGAAACAAAACTGATAAATCTCAAGTACCTTTGAAAAAGGACCAGGTTCCAAAGGCTAATTATGCCTAAGAAAAAAAAGGCGGCAGACTGCATGACTGCATACAACAGACATCCTGGAACAGGCAAGACAGAAATCACTGACCGTGGGAATTGGGGGTGGGGAGAAGTCTGTCTATATCTGTGTTGTGTTGATGGTTTCATGACTATGATTTGTCAGACTCATACAACTGTACACTCTGTACGTAAATCACACCCCCCAATTAAAAAATAAATAAATAAAACAAAACCCAGACATTTGTCTCACACCAGAGGGAGTGCTGGCTGCAGCCTCCCCTGACCGCTCCATGCACGTGGACATAGAGCACATCTAAGCCTGGGCCTCCCTTCCATCTGCTTCAACCTTTATTCCTCTTGTTTTTCCTCTTCCTTCTCCCTTTTTCCTTTACCAGTGGAAAGCTCTTTTCAAATGGAACCTACACGCATCCCATGCAGACACCTGTTGGAGTGATGTGGGTGTTTTTTCTGAATGTTTATTTCTTTATTATTGAGAGAGAGAGAGAGAGAGCATGGACAAGCTGGGGAGGTGCAGAGAGAGAGAGAGGAAGACACAGAATCTGAAGTAGACTCCAGGTTCTGAGCTGTCAGCAGAGCCTGATGTGTGGCTCAAGACAGGACCATGGGATCATGATCTGAGCCGACTGAGCCACCTAGGTGCCCTGGAGTGGTGTGGCTCTTGATGAAGAAAGGTAAGCACCTCTTTCAACAAGTTTGTCCCCATGTCTTCCTTCTGCCGATGGAGAAACTGAGTCCCCCCATCCCCCCGCCATTGCATCCATGAGGTATGTTCCCAACCATCCTACAACGTGACTTTCAGAGATCATCCAGGAGACACGGAAAGTGGCTGTCATGATGAACAGCTTACCTTAACCATTCTAGAGTCTTCTAACTGCCGTCTGGTCAAGGCATAACAAAACAGAAAGATGAGGGGGAACACCTGTCCTTTCCAACAACCTGTCCACTATGCCCTTCTCCAATCTTCTCATGGAAGAGGTCCATGGGGGCCCTGAGTCCGGGAAGAAAGACTGGTTTTTCAGATTGACCCTGAGCTTTGCCGGGACACAGACACAGCCTTAACAAGCTTTGTCTTTTGGCGTCTTGTGCCACTATCTCAGCAGGAATGTGTCTGTCAGGACTTCAGGGCTTTGGAAATCCCACTTCTGGAATGTGTCCCACAGATACGCATATGTGAAGTGAGAGCACAGATGCCTGTTTACGGCAGCGCCCTGTGCGGCTTCAGAAGACTGACAACAGTACCCGAGCTATTCCACGTCCGATGGCATCGTCAGCACATCTGCAGGCTGAGGGAGTTCCCGACGAACTGATGGAGACTTTTCTGCAGGCTATTTTGCATTTGGTTAGGTTCGCAATTCTGTCTAGAATAAACAACCCTCTGGGTTTCTCAGACTGTGGAAATTAAGGATATATATCATCATATACTGTTTTTAATGCATGAGAAAAACGATAACCCCATCATAGTGGGTTTTGGGGTAGGATAGAAGGTGAGTGATGGGGGACAGTGTGGGAGAGACATTTTTCACTTTTTAGATACATTTTGATCTATTTTTTTGAACCACTGAACTTTTTCAAAATGAAATTTTAAGAAACGTATGACACTTCCGTGTCTGGGGAAATGGGGTAGATTTACTTTACTCTCTTCTTCCTGTAAACTTTTGGACATTGTGTATTTAAAACAAAGACAAAAATGACTAGAAGGTGGAGGAAGACAGACCTTGTAAGGATGCAGGTCTAAAACTGACTCCATGAAACAATAGAAGGGCACACATTGCCCAAGGCCAAAGGGACCACCCTTGTAACATTCTAAGGGCAGGCCTAAAGATGGAGGCTAAGACTAGTCACACCCTACCTGAGGGTCCTGGGCCCACTCTGTGATTGGTCAATATTCTAAATGTTGTGATTGGGTCCCCCAAAAGTAACAAATACTCTAGGCAATGTGAATGGTTAAACCTGCTGTCAATAATATTGTCTAATAATGATTGGATCACTGTATTTCCTGTAACTCCCCCTTCCCAAACTCATAAAAGCCCTACCCTGCCTTTTTCAGGGCTCACTCCAAGTGGATCCAGTAAGTCTGTGAGCCCGAGTTTAGGCTGGCAGGGCCTAAATTCGTAATAAAGCCCTTTGCTTTTGCATGCGTGCTTCGGCCTCCCTGGCGGTCTCTGGTTTTTGGGGGCGATATTAAAATCTGGGCACAACAACCTCAGGACCTGAGGAACAATATTGCCACCATTTCCCAGGGTGCCCTCTTACTTCAAGCATCCCACACTGGATTTCAGAGAAACTGCAACCTAGGAACACCAGCGGGCACAGAAAAAAAAATGCCTGCTCTCTCTGGCCAGAGGACCAGGGACAGGCAGTCTACTTTTTTTTTTTTTATGTTTATTTATTTTGAGAGAGAGAGGAAGTGTGAGTGGGGGATGGGGCAGAGAGAAAAGGAGAGCGAGAGAAAGAGAATCCCAAGCAGGCTCCATGTTGTCTGCGCAGACACCAATGTGGGGCCCAATCTCACGAACTGCAAGATCACAACCTGAGCTGAAATCAAGAGTTGGAGGCTTAACCGACTGAGCCACACAGGCACCTCAGGCAGTCTAGTTTAGATAGCAATTATTCTACCCCAGTCAGGCATCACTGAAAAGCCAGAAGCCTCACTTCATTGGCCCAGAAAAGCCTGAGAGAGAAGCGGAGATGTGCCATCACCTGGCTTTAAGAAGCCACCCCCCACCACCTAGCAGTGGAGCCAGGGAAGCCCAAGGGGGAAGCCAGGACCCTCCTCTCCTGGGGGCAGAATCAGTGGAGACCACATGCAGAGACTGGACTATGGAACTTGCTCTGCTATGATGAGGTGGACCTACCCCTCCCCATGGGGTGACGTCAGAGGTCTAGTGGAGCCCAGGATTTTCATCATTTTTCATTTTTAACAAGGCCATCCTCCAATAGTGGCAGCAGACCCCATGCTGGTAGCAGTGATGGGGCACCCCCGCCCTCTTCCAGGCAGGGTAGGATCAGAAAGAGCCTAACTCCCACCCCTCCCCAACAGCTATCAAGAATGCTTTCTCAACAGAGGCCAAGAGGAGAAGCTAGACGTGCACCCCCACCTGGCAGTAATAAGGGGCACCCGCCTTCACCCTGTGTCAGAGAAAGCCTGCTAAAATATAAGATTGAAGTAAAAGCCAGAATCCTAGAGTGTAATACCCAAAATACCCAAGGTTCATCACACCAAACACCAGGAAGATCTCAAACTGAATGAGAAAAGATCATCAAAGGACACCAACACTGAGATGCATAGATGTTACACTATTTCCATGAACAATTAGGTAATTATTGATAAGTTAGGCTTAAGTGGGCCATTTTATTTTTTGTTTTCTCTCTTAGTTCTCCTTTTTTTTTGTTCCTTTGTTTTCTTTTTCCTGGTTTCCTGTGGGTTACCAGAAGATGCTTTAGAATATCATTTTGACTTATCTATAGACTGTTTTCATGTATTTTTGCATGGTCTTTTGCAGTGGCTTCCCTAGTTATTACATTATATATATGTGTGTGTGTGTATAATACCTTGGTAAGTGACACACACACACACACAGCTTACCAAGGTATTACATTATATATGTATAATTTGTGTTGACATGTTACCACTTTGCATCATGTGTAGAAACCTTATGCTTCTCCATTTATAAATAATAATGATAATAAAATATAAAACAGCAGAAATCAATGAAATGAAAATAGAAAAATAATGGAGAAAATCAATGAAACAAGAAGCTGATTCTCTGAAAAGATCAATAAAATTGACAAACCTCTAGCAGGACTGACACAGGAAAAAAGAGAAAAGACACAAATTCCCAATGTCAGGAACAAATCAGGTATATTACCACCATTCTCTGCAGAAATCAAAGAGATAATAAGAGATACTATGAGCAAAATTTCATAGGGAACACTACACACTATTTGACAAGACAGATGAAATCAATCAATTCCTAAAAAAGTACAGATTACCACTCACCCAATATGAACTTGATCTTGTAATTAAACCTATAGCTATTAAGGAAACTGAATATGTAAATTTAAACCCCATGAAATAGAAATCTCCAGGTTCAGATGCTTCTACCTGAGAACTGTACCAAACTTTTAAAAAATAATTAATACCAATTCTACACAATTTCTTCTGTAAAATAGAAGAATGAAGCCAGAAATATCTTTGTTTTTTAAATTTTTTTCTGTTTTTTATTTATTTTTGAGAGATAGAGAGAGACAGCATGAGCAGGGGAGGGTCAGAGAGAGAGGGAGACACAGAATCTGACACAGGCTCCAGGCTCTAAGCTAGCTGTCAGCACAGAGCCTGGTGTGGCGCTCAAACCCACGAACCATGAGATCATGACCTAAGCCAAAGCCGGATGCTTAACCGACTGACCCACCCAGGCGCCCCCAGAAATATCTTTGATACCAAAAACCAAAAACAGTAGAAAGAAAGAAACCTCATAATATAGGTGCAAAAAATCTTTTTAAAATTATTAGCAAATAGAATTCAGCAATATACAAACATCATTATATACCAAGACCAAGTGGAGTTTATTCCAGGGATGCAAATCTAATCCAACACTTGAAAATCAATCAGCATAAGTCACCATTAAATAAGCAAAAGAAAAAAAATCACATAATTATATCAATTGCGACACAAAAGCATTTGAAATTCAACATCCATTTATGATACTTGTAGAAAACTAGAAAGAGAGAGGAACTTCCTGAAGATGATAAGGAATATCTATAAAAAACCTAGTGCTGACATACAATAGTAAAAGACTGTTTCTCCCTAAGATCAGGAACAAGGCAAGAATGTCCATCCTCCCCACTGCTCTTTATATAGTACTGGAAGTTCTAGACAATGCAATAAGACACGAAAAGGAAATAAAAAGTATACATATCAGAAAGGAAGAAATAAAATGTCCTTATTAGCAAATGACTTGACAATTTATGTTAAAAAATGTCCCAGTAAATCTACAAAAATATATAATTTTGAACTAATAAGCAAATTCAGCAAGTCCCTTGACTTACAAGAATTAATTGTATTTCCATCTATTAGCAATAAACATGTGGAAATCACATAACTAAAAATCCAACACCCCTTATAATCAACTCACAAAAGGTAAAACACTTTGATATAAATCTTAAAAAACACGTACAGGAATTGTATTCTAAGAGCCACAAATAAAAGAAGTCCAAGAGGATCTAAATAAATGGAAATAAATGGACTGTTCATGGATTGCAAGACAATATAGTAAGAATGTCAGTTCCCCCCAAATTGATATAGAGATTTAATGCAATTCTATTAAAATCCTAGAAAGACATAGACAATATTCTTCTAAAATTTATGTGGGCGGGCAAAGGAACTAAAAGAGCTAAAATAATTCTGAAGAAGAACAGAGTGGATGGGAGGAATCATTCTACCCAGTTTCAAAACATAATTTATAGCTGTAGTATTCATCACTGGGGGGTATTGGTGAAGGTATCGATAGAAGAAAAGAGAGAACCCAGAAATAGACCATGTGTGATTACCAGGTTATTTTAACTGAAATATTATTAATTGAAATATATTTGACATATAACATTGTATACATTTAAGATGTACAATGTGCTGATTTGATACACTTGTATATTGTAATAGGATTGCCATTATTGTGATAACACCTCTATCACACCACAAAATTATCATTTCCTTTTTATAGTGGGAATAATTAAGGTCTAGTCTCTTCATCAGTCTGATGATTATAATACAGTATTGCTGTCTATAGACATTAGATCTCCAGGACTTGTTTATCTACGAGTTGCAGATATGTACCCTTAAACAATATCCCCCCATCCCCCAGCCCCTGTAACCACCATTTTATTCTTTTATTAGTTTGCCTTTTTTTAAGATTCCACATATAAGTGATATACAGTACTTATCTTTCTCTGTATGACTTATCTCACTTAGTATACTGTCCTCAAGACCCATCCATGTTGTCATAAATAGCTAAATAAGTTTTTTTATTTGAGAGAGAGTAGGGAAAAGGGGCAGTGAAAGAGGGAGAATATTAAGCAGTCTCTATGCTCAGTGGAGCCCAATGTGGGGCTTGATCCCATGACTCTAAGATCGTGACCTGAGCAGAAATCAAGAATCAGATGTTTGATGGACTAAGCCACCCAGATGCCCCTATAAATAACCAAACGATGTTTTATTTATTTTTTATGTTTTATTTATTTTTGAAAGAGACAGAGTACTAGCAGGGGAGAGGCAGTGAGAGAGAGAGGGAGACACAGAATCCGAAGCAGGCCCCCGGCTCTGAGCTGTCAGCACAGAGTGCAACGTGGGACTCAAACCTACAGACTGTGAGATCATGATCTGAGCTAAAGTCAGATGCTTAATCGACTGAACCACCCAGGCACTCCAGTGTTTATTTTTGAGAGCGAGTGTGAGCAGGGGAGGGGGGCGGACAGAGGGTCCAAAGCAGGCTCCACGCTGACTGCAGGGAGCCTGATGTGGGGCTCAAACTCACAAACCCACGAGATCATGACCTCAGGGAAATCAAGAGTCAGAATGCTTAATGAACTGAGTCCCCCAGGCGCTCCAGCCAAATGCTTTTTGATGAACACACAAAAGCAGTTCAATAGGGGAAGAGTGGCCTTTTCAGCAAATGATCCTGGAGCAATTGGATATCCATAAACAAAATCCAATAAGGAATTTGATCTAAACCTCATACCTGCAAAACTTCACTCAAAACAGAGCATAGGTTTGGGGCACCTGGGTGGCTCAATCGGTTATCCTTCCAACTTCAGCTCAGGTCATGAGCTTATGGTTCATGAGTTTGAGCCCTGCATCAGGCTTGCCGCTGTCAGCACAGAGCCCGCTTTGGATCTTCTGTCTTCCTCTCTCCCTGCCCCTCTCCTGCCCATTCTCTCTCTTTCTCCCTGTGTCCCTCTCTCTCTTTAAAATAAGCCAACATTTTTTTTCCTGGCTACAGATTTATTCAACACGAAACAATCTCCAACTTTACTGAGGTGGCTGACCACGTCCATGACCAAATCCTCCTCTAAACTAGAATTCAGTGGCTGACCCAGCCTCGGCCTCAGCTTTCTTGTCGGCACCAGGGGGCACAGCGCTTCGTCTGTAGGTGTCTCTGTTGGCTTCCCCTCGCGTGAGCCTCGCAGGTCGCACTCCCTCCAGACCTTTGGGCCTCGGCCTGCCGTCTCAGGACGGCTGTGGCGCAGGGTGGCGGCCACGATCTCAGGGGGCAGGTGGAGGTAATCACGGAGATACTGGATACCCTCGTTGGTTAGGTACCAATAGAAGTGTCTCCAGGCAAATTGTCCCTTGATGTAGCCTTGTGATTTGAGAGACTGCATGGCTTTCATGAGTGCAGATTGGGGACATTCTATTCGGCCAGCTCGGGGTATTTCCGCATGTGGACGTCCTTCTTGGCCACCATCACGCCGTCCTTGAAAAGGAGTTCATAAATGGCAATTCGGTTCTTCTTGGGCATCAACATCTCGGTGGCTGCTACGTCCGGGCCCGGGGCTGGAAAGGTTAAACAAACATTTTTTAAAGGAATCAACCGGAATCAAACTACTGATACATGCAACAACTTGGATGGATCTCAGTGTTTTTTTGAAGTCAAAAGAAAAGGCAGTATCAAAAGGCCATATACTGTATGATTCCATTTGTATAAAATTCTGGAAATGACAGCATTATAGAGATGGAAAACATTAAGTGCTGTCAGTAGTTAAGAAGTTAAGAATGCTGGGAGAAGGAGGGGTGGGTTAAATATAAAGGGGTATCAAAAGGATCTTGGTGGTGTTAGAATAGTTCTATATCTTGATTGCAGTGATGGGTTGTTTTTCCTTTTTTTTATGTCTTTATTTTATTTTGAGAGAGACAGAGAGTGAGCAGGAGAGAGGCAGAGAGAGAGGGAGACACAGAATCTGAAGCAGGTTCCAGGCTTTGAGCTGCCAGCACAGAGCCCTGCTGGGGGCTGGAACCCAGAGACTGTGAGATCACGACCTGAGCCACCCAGGCGCCCCACAGTGATGGTCTCAAGAATCCATACATGCAGGCCAAAGACACTCAGGGCCTCTCTGTACTATCTTTGAACCATCTATTAATCTATAATTATTTTAGAAGTTTAAAAGCCTTATAGAAAAATGATTGTAGGAGTCATTTTGTGTCTGTCTTCTCTATTAAACTGGAAGCCCTTCACACCCAACGCTTGAAGGACCGGCTGGGGGAGGGCTTCATCTTGACGGTCCACAGAGCCAAGTGCATGGCAGGCCCTTATTAAACGTCTGTTGAGGGTAATAATAGTGGCGCTCCGGGGGACACAGCTCTGGGATGTTCTACAGCCAGACCTCTCCAGGTCTGCTAGGCCTCCCGGAAGGGATCTTTGTCCAGGGAAGAAAGATCCGGAAGACGGGCCCCCCGCTGGGAAGGAGGCTGGCGGCGGCAACCATATCCTAGCTCACTAGAGGGCAGCAGAGGATGGAGAACGGTTCCCGGCTTCGTGCCAAGGCTGGCAGCGTCTCCTGGGAAGGGTACAGTAGTCTTCTCCCCACCCGCACAGCTGCAGGTGCAGCCCCAGGGCCTGATAAACAGAGAGCCCCAATGCCAAGACAAAGGAGGGGTCTCCCGACCTTGACATTAAAGTTGGGTGAGGAGCGCAGAGTGGACTCAGCGTGAACATCCCCCGCCTTCCCTTCTTTCGTGCCATTTGAGGTTCAGAAGGCCCCCCCACTTTATTTGGAGCACCTTGCTCCTCACCGTCAGGGACGAGGTTGCCCAGCTAGCCTGAATGTCAGAGAGGGGACAGAGATCCCTGCCCCTCTCCCCTGCAGTCAAGCAGCATGCAGGTCAGAGTTGTCCGAACTGCTCTCAATCTGCAGCCCGTGGACCCATTCGAAATGGGCTCAACAAGAATAGGGAAAAGGACCTTGAAACATTTCTAGAGACGCACTTGGAAGTTTGGGGCACCTGCTAAAGACATCTTCTCTTCAGAGCCAAAAGGGAAGAAAGGCTTTCTCGGACAGAGGCCAATATTTCCCTCTTACACTCTGAGTGGGCAAAAGAGAACGTAACTGGGTAAATCACTCTGCCTCTTACTAGCTGTATGTATTTAGGCACAGTGTTTTGCCTCTCGTGGCACCCCGTTCCTTATCTGTATAGCGAGGGAAATAGCAGTTCTCTCTCTAGGAGTTACTCTGCTGGTAACCGTAAGGGAAGCGCCTCTCAGGGCACCTGGCACCTGGCTCGCGATCACTAATCCTGTTTCTGCGCCCCCCTGCGGTCTCTGGTAGGTTCTGCATCCGGTACCGAGTCGGACTGCAGTATCCTCCTTGGCCACCGGGAGGCGGTGCGGGACCACGGTGCCAGTTTGCGCACAACCAGATTCATTTTGGGTGAAAGAATTCCCGAGCCGAAGAGCAGTAGCCTTGGAGCGTCGGAGAGACTAGGTCTTATCTTCCGGTGCCAGAGTTGCCCTCGCTCCGAGTCTCCACAACCGGTAAAAGCCCAGGTAGGCAGAGCAAAGGCAGCTGGTGGGGTGGGGAATCAGGAAGTGAAAACGCCAGGGATCCTCAGGCTGGGAGCTCTTGCCCACAGCCTAGATTCCCGACCTGGCCTATTTAGAGACCCCACCCACAGTCCCATTCTGGAACCTTCCTAAATGTATGGGTGGGAGAGACAAAGTACCCTTCACCACATCTCCTGGGCCTCTTCTGAGACAGTCTTGCCTAAGCATTCCTGTTTGATATTTTGGACTGGAACACATTTAGAGATCTGGGTTAAGACACTCACAAACCTGGAAACGATGGACAAGATCGTTCAATTCTCTTTGTTTATCATTTTTTAAAAACACAAATCAAGTTGTTTTGATCCCTTTTTAAAAATTCTCTAGTGGCTCCCCAGTCACACCTAGTATATTATCCAAAACTCCCCACGGTGACCTACAAAGCCAGACCTGACCTTCCATTTCACCTCCTTCCACTGTCCTTCCCATCGGACTGTACCCAGGCACTGCCCACATCTCCACCGCTGTAGTGCCAGTTCCCTTTGTCCGGGGCTCTGTCCCTGCAGAGGTCCGCATGGCTCATTCCCTTATTTCATTCAGGCCGCTGCCTCCTCCCCACGGGGGCTCTCTGCAATCCACCTTAAGTCTTCATTCCCTGTACAGAGGGCACGCTGCCTAACATCGTATGATGTGCCTGAGTATATCGGTTTACTGTCTTTCTGCCCCAGGGACAGTGTAAGTGCCCAGAGGGCCAGGCGCTTGACATCCTGTTTCTCTGTCAGTGGAGCTCACTAAATATTTGTTGAATAAATTCACGACTTTATGAATTAATCTACAAAGTGTGGAAGCTCAGGAAGAATCGTGGTGACAGCCCATGTAATTCAATGTAGTGTTGTGCACCTATTTTGCGCCTAACTGTACAGGCTTTTAGGCATCATCCTTGTCGTTTATTGTCATAAAGAGAATGGGGTGGGAAATCAATCTGATCTGGGCCCAAAGTGCAGACCTTAGGCTGCGTCGATCCTCTTCCCAGCCCTCTTCTCATCCCTGGAATAGCGGGGAGCATCGTGCCAACGGAGAGCACAAAGCTCTGGGCGCTGCAGCGGTTCGAAGGGGAGGCGGGCGGTCTCTGCCCTGCTGCCGGCCCTCAAGCCCTGAAGTCTTAGAGAGGCAAGGGAGAGGTCAGAGATGCCCCTCCCCCTCTCTCCCCTCCATCCCGGGCTGTCACACACTCGTGCCTCTTCCCCGGAGAGCCGGGTCGTCCGGGATTTGTGCCTCGGTTCCGGCCCAGAGCAGCCCGAGCCTCCGGAGATTCCCGGCTAGGATCACAGGATACGAGCAGGGAAACACCGGCCTGGAGCACCTCGCTCTCCCGCCGCCGGGGGTGAGGAGATGAAGAGCAAAAGGGGCCCGAGCGCGGCGGTGTAGGTGCTGGCGAGACCCGGGAGGCAAACCGCGTGGGGAGAGGACGCGGGCGGGCCGGAGTGGCGCCGCAGGAGGAGAGCGGAGAGCAGCCGGCTCCGGAACGTTCGACTGCGAGCCCCCGCGGTTGTGCGCGCGAGTAACAAGTGTGCAATTACGCGTGCAACCGGCGTGTGCGCGTAGGCACTTGCATGCTCCCGAGGAGGCTGGGTGCACGGAGCTCCGGTGTTCACATAAAGAGCGTTTAGACGGGGAACATTTATGGGGGGGGGGGCGGACCAGGGAAAGGTGTCGGGAGGCTGGCAAGGATGATGGGGGATTAAAGGCAAGATCTCTGCTGGGTTCCAGACGCCGCTGCTCCGCGAAGGACCCGCTGGGGCGAGAAGCGCGCGGAGGGAGATTGCCTGAGCCAGCTTCTCGCCTATTCTCCGCAGAACTTTTTCCCCCTCCCTCTTCCCCCACTCTGCCTCTCTCGGGGCGGTCTCCAGGGACTGTCTCTCACATCCATTCTCCTTTCCTCCTTGATTTATGCTGCAGAGTGGAACGACCTTCCCTGACCTCATTTTCATGACGGCGCGAGCACACCCGGAGCCGGCTACGCACATTCCGGAGCAGGCGCGCGCCGACACACACTCACACTCGCGCGGGCACGCACCCACCCACACACACACACACACACACACGCACAGGAGACCTGGGCTGCTGGACCCTGCCCATGCTTGAGTTCACACCAGCTCCGCCGCTGTTCTGGGCACTGCCGGGGCCGTGGAATGCTCAAAGAATAGATTCTCATTAGCATCTTGCTTTGAATATCATTTGCATTTTATTCATTTCATGTCAAAACGCTCAGAACTCTCCCCAGCCCTCACCTCTCCCCAGAGCTTGAAGTCGCGGGCCTCCAGCTCCAGCCCCTTCCCTGTGGGCCGCACACTTGCCGGCTGCCCCCACCCCACCCTTCCTCGCGTGGCTAGAGCACCACAAACACGCACAGCCCCGCGAGAGGGGCTAACCTCCCCTGAGCTCTTGGCAAGTTCCAGGCCCCGCGCTAAGGGTTTATGTGAATGATCTCAGTCAGTCCTTGCAACAACCCAAAGAGCTAAGACTGCTTTATACCCATCTGAGAATCGAGGAAACTGAGGCACAAAGGCGACGTGCTCAAGGTTATGGAACTAAAATCGGAGGAAGCGGAGCTGAAATCGAAGGCGGCCTGACGCCAAAGCCGGAAAGCTTAACCGCTTCGCCGCCCCGCCTCGCTCAAGGTCAAAGCTAAGGTAACTGCTGCAAGAGAAAGTGTGTTTTCCTACGTGGGGGAAAGTCATTCTCCGCCCCACTGCGACCCTTTGCCCACCCCGGGCAGGGGGTGGGGGGACCGGGGCTCTTTCCCCCAGCGGGGGTTCACAGCGCCCTCTCGTCGCGCCGCCCCTGGTCCTGACCCCTTCCCAGCTAGGCCCCGGCCGAGTCCGGCCGCCGTGCTCTCGAGGTCGTCTGTCGGCGCGGGCTAGTGAAGAAAAATAAACAACGTTCCAAATGGAGGCGATTCCTTTCAAGCCAAGCCCTGCCGCCTGCCAGAGAAATGCAAACAGCGGGGGACGGCCCGAGTCCGCCCCGGCCCCCGCGCCCGAGCTGCG
>NC_043706.1:38353148-38406110 GCF_006229205.1 Suricata suricatta
CCTTCCCCGAAGCCCCCCCATCGGGCCGGGCCCCTGCCCCAGAGCGCCACCCGGGGAGCCCCAGCCGAGTCCCGTGCCTTCGCGGCCACATGGCTCCTGGCGTCATCGCTCCCCTGCGCTGCCGCGCGCCAGGCCTCAGTCCCGGGATCGTTAAACACCAAGACAAAAATGGCAAGGGGTATCAGAAACCCGCCGGGCAAACTACTGCCTAGTGAGTAGATCGGGGGTGGGGGGCTTCCAGATGTGTCTCCTTTCTATCCTGTGGTGCGCCACCGGGGAAGCTAGGGGCGCCGCAGCAAAGTAAGGCCACCGCGGGCCGACGAAGCCGAAGGTGTGTTATGCTAGGGCTGGGGGTGCTCTCCCCGGACCAGCCAGGTGAGCGTCACTTCTTTCCCGAGGCCTCATCCTCCCCAGGTCTCCAGCGCCCGGGAAACCCTGCGTCCCGGGCCACCAGGGGGAGCCGACGGGCGAGGGAGGATGACCTCGCTCCAGTCCAAACCTCACTTCGAGGATACGCAGCTGGGTGTGCGGTCCACGCAGGACGCGACAGAGTCAACCTCCTTTTTTTTTTCTTTTTTCTTTTTTTTTACTGCTGCGCAAATGACTCCGGGGAGTCACCCTGGCTGCATGTGTGGGCAAACAGTGCCCTGCCTCGGGCGCGGGGATCAGAGAATCCCTCAACACGGGCTCTGTAGCCTCTAAAACTGGAGGAGGGGTCGCTGCGTCCTGTAGCCTGGCGGCTTCGCGGGTCAGAGCGGCCCAAGGATTCGCCCGGGCCACGCCGCTTGCTGGCCACCACTCCAGGGATCTGGAGCTTCGGGGCTGGAGTGCTGGGGAGGGGCGTTGGCGCTCCCGCTTCCTCCGAAATCCTTCTTGCAACGCTGGGCGGTGCCGAGAGCGGCGGGGAATGCCCAGAGTCAAGCTTCCATCAGCTTCATGAGAGTTAGGGACGAGCGAAGACCGGGACTCCAATGGTCTCCGGCCCCCTTTCTCGGGACAGGCGTGTGTGTCTGTTGGTCTGTCTTCACTGCGTCCCTGCCTCCTCTTTTCCACTCCAACTAGTGATTGCGTGGGAGCCGAGCGCTCTCCCGGGAGCGGTGCTCACACGCCGCGCACTCTCTCGCGCGCGCACACACACACTCGTCACACTTGCCAGTCGGTATCCTCGGTGTCCTGGGTCCCTGGGCGCCGCTGCTCCCGCAGCTCCTAGGCTGCCGCGGCTCAAACATCTCCGGAGCTCCTGGCCTTGACTTTACCCCAGTCTCTCGACCTGAACCGCAATCAGTACAACTTAAAGAGTGCCAGACCGCTCGCTTGCCTCCACCTCCCTCCCCATACACACACATTTACACCAAATCAGAGATTTCCTTTCTCGAACTTTCCTGAAGGGGCGAGATACAAAACCAAGAGAAGTCCCCTTTCCTTGCAAATTTCCTATCTAAGCTCCAAAATGGCTTTTTATTTCCCATTGTAGTAAAAAGAAGGGAAAAGTTTGCTTAGAGTGGTGGGCGGGAAGGGAGGCGGTGGAAAGTGGATCTGAACACCACCACCACCATCTCTCCTCAGCTTTCTAAGTCGGTTCCTTTCCACCAGCTGAAATCAAACAGTTCTACTAGAAATGATTCCATTCCTTTGAGGTCCTTCAAAAAGGTCCACTTTGGAGATGGACGATAAATCCGCGCTGCCTGGAACCCCCCCCCCCCCCCCCGCGTCATTGCTCCTTCTGGATCCTGCAGTGCAGATCAGACCCGAAGTAGCCCCCAAGGGAGCGGGTTTGAAAGCCCAGCTCCAGGTTCCTGGGGCTGCGTTTGACAGGTCAGCCCCTCGCGCTCCTCCTTTCCCCCTCCTCCCTGTCCGATCCCCCTCTTCCACCCCACCCAGACCCTCGCGTGGGACCCCGACACCGATCTTGGGGCGAAGACGCGGCTGACAGTTAAATTGCAATGTAGGCCGAGGGGGGGAAAGGGACCGTGTCTCTTTAACGGGCCCTGCAGACAAAGCGTCTCGCCTCCGAGCGAGCGGAGTCGGGCGCAGCCGCGCGCAGACCTGTCAGCGCGTCTCCCGCGCTTGGGAGAGAGTTTGCAAAGTCATAATTATATCTCTTAACCTGTCTTGCTCTCTGCAGAAGAAGGTCCCATTATATTGAAATGAGATTATTAGCCATCAAATACTTTCTTTCTCGGGAGTTGTTTTTTTTTTTTTTTTTTTAAATTCAAATACCTTAACGACTTGGCAATTGCATTTTGATCAGATTTAGTTGGCTCCCCAGCCCGGCGCGGGAGCCGGGGTTGGGAAGGCAGATGGTTGGGGAGGCGGGGAGGGGGGTGCCAAAAGAGTTTTTGAAGAGAAGCAACCCCTCTTCTATCCTTCTCTTAGGTCTCAGTTATCCGATGGGGACCTGTCGGTCTGGGGAGGGAGTGTGAGGTAAGGGAACCTGGGGCAAGGTGGGGGGACATCTTCTATTTCCTCCTGGCTGTCTGCTGAAGCCACTTCTCTAAAAAAGGAACCTGAGTTTGGGGTGCAGCCGGTGTGGATCTTGAGGGAGGGACCGGGCTAAATAAGTATGAGGGCTGCAGGAATAGGGGTGGGTCTGGGGCACCAGGTAAGGTCTGAGACTGGAGCTGGCTTAGCTGTTTCCGCTCAGGTTGGCCCAAGGCTCCCGCCAGGTTCCTAGCAGATGGAATTTCAGTATGTAATAAATGGGTTTTGCTCTACGCCCAAGGTCTGTCTGGTTTTACCGAAGATTGTGAGCCCCTTGAGGGGGAAGCCCATCTTGTTTCCAGACCCTGGAACCTCTGTCCCTACTGCCAGAAGAGCCCTCCCCCCACCATCCTCTCCCTGGACTGGGGGTGGGGGAGTGGCAGGGTTGGAAGGAGGCTGTGAGGTGGAAGATTTTCCAGACTCTAATTGTAAAGCCCCTCACTTTGACTTCCCCTGGGTGGGAGGAGCAGCCAGGCTTCTGTTGTCCTTGGCTTCAGCCCAGACTCAAGGAAAATATAGGGAAGCAAGACAGCTCACCAGTCCCACCTCCCCCGCTTACACACACTCTCATGCTTCACATACAATCCTGGTGGGTCCAGTCCTACACCCAGTTCCACTCCATCACCTTCCGGATGAGCATCCGTCTTCAGGTACTCAAAAGGCAAAATGGGATGCCACGTCCAGAACCTTGGCTTCCAGACCAGGCTAGAACCATGGCACCATGGACCAGGCAACCTTTGTCTCTGAGGCTCAGTTTCTCACTGTGCACAAGGGAAGTCTTGGACTTGGGATCTGTACAGTCCCTTTCATCTCTGACATTACTTTCCTATAAAGATTCTTATACAGTGGTCATCTAGAAGATTCCAGAGAGGCCACCCCACTCCTCCCCCTCATCTCTTCAGAAAAGCAGCCCAGGGTCGGGGAAAGAAGTAGGGCTCTAAAAAGTCTCCAGATACAAAGGCTTTAAGGAAATTTCAGTGTCCACTGAAACTGAAGCATGCGTAATGTAGGCCAGGAGTTCCATGGGTAGGGATTGCCTCAATGCACATCATGTTCCCCAAAGGGCATATACAATGTTGTTCACAGCAGCGCTCTTCACAACAGCCCCAAATTGGAATCTATCAAGTCCATTGTCAACAGCATGGATGAATCAACAACTGGTATAGGCACACAACAGAATACTACAGAGAAAAGAGGAAAAATGAACTATTGCTACACAACAGGGATGATTCTCACTGACGATGTTGGGCTAAAGAAACCAGACACGAAGGAGTTCACACGCCATGTTTCCATGTATTAAAAGCTCAAAAGGTGGGGCGCCTGGGTGGCTCAGTCGGTTAAGCCTCCAACTTCGGCTCAGGTCAGATCTCATGTTCGTGGGTTCGAGCCCCGCATCAGGCTCTGTGCTGACAGCTAGCTCAGAGCCTGGGGCCTGCTTCCAGTTCTGTGTCTCCTTCTCTCTCTGCCCCTCCCCCTCTCATGTTCTGTCTCTCTCTGTATCAAAAATAAATAAAAACACTAAAAAAAAAAAGAAATCTTTAAAAAAATAAATAAATGAAAATAAATAAAAGCTCAAAAGGAGGCAAAAGGAATCAGTGCTATTAGAAGGCAAGATGTTGGTTACTTCAAGAGAGGATGAGGGGAAGGGAGTATGAGAGAAGCTTCTGGGCTGATGGTGATCTGAATCTTGATCAGGTTAGACAAGTGTCCATGTAAAATTTCACTGAGATATGCACCTATGCTAAATGCATTTTGTGAATATGTAATTAAGCCTCAAATGGAGATTTTCTTCTCAAACCTCAGCCTCATCCACACACACTCACATTCTAATGCCTCAAACTCCATAACAGCAGGAAGTCAAATATTGATGTCATACTGGGGCCTCCTGCCCTGTGCTGAGCACTGTGGAGCATCCACAAATGTATTGAAGCCCCTGCCTTCAAAGGGTTTTTGGACCAGTCTGGAGACAGATGAGCATCCATGCAACAACTGAGGAACTATCCAGTGGTAGCTAACGAGTAGTTTATGATCATGTGAGCTGGATAGCCTGGATTTGAGTTCCCAGTTCACCCCTTACCAACTGTGTGACCTTGGACAAGTGACTTTACCTCTCTGTGCCCTGGTATCTGAAACAGACAGGACCATACATCTACTTGCTCACAAGGCTGTTTGCGATGATTACATCAGATGCCATGTGCAACAACATAGGGTAGGTGCTCTGTAAATGCTCTTATCACCTGGTGTGGGGCAGCTCTGGCTCAGGCTGGCTCAGAGTTCAGAGAAGAGGGAATGAGTTTAAGTTGGAGAGGGAAGGCTGGCCAAGGAACAGACAACTTGAGCTGTGGAGAGGCTGATGAAAGGGGGCTTTAGAAAGATGATCTGGAGCAAAGGTTCTCAACCAGAGACTATTTTGCCCTCCAGAGGCCATTTAGCATTGTCTGAAGATAGTTTTGGTTATCACAACTCAGAGTGCAGGTATCCTATGAGCACCTAGTAGCTGGAGATCACAGATGTTGCTTAACATCCTATAATGCATGGAGCAGCCCCCACAACAAAGAATTGTCTGATGCAAAATGTCAGTGGTGCCTAGGTTGAGAATACTTGATCTAAAGGATAAAGAGGATTTGGTGGCAAAGGACAGGCATCCCAGTGGGGAGAAGGGTGTGTTCTGGAAGACCTGAGGGCAGATGGCATTGGGGAGCGCCCAGAGGTATCCTTATTCAGGTCTTCATCCCTCAGGCTGCAAGTTCCTCATTCACCTTCCTAATTTTGGAACTTGCTGGGGGTCTAGAAGGCTCATCCTGGACCTGGTTTCTTTGCAGATCTCAGGAGAGACATCAATAAAGTAAAGCAGATTCCTCAGAGATTTGCAAGGCCACAAGTATCACATCTGCACTAGAACCCAACTGGAGGAAATCTCTAGGGTCTAAGGGACTCATGGAGAAGGACTTGTCCACTGCCATGCAATGCATCGGGGAAGGCTGAGGCTCCACCCTCGAGCTCCATCATTGATGTATAGCAAGTTAGGGAAGAAGGGATTGCAGATATTGACTAAACAGCCTAAAAGAGAAAATATGACATTGATTAAAAATCTAAAGGAAGATTGGCACTCAACTTTGGAAGTTCCCAAGAGAACTAGGTGATTCTCTAGGGGCAACTATAATTCCAGGCCCTGGAACTATGTTTCATAGTCATTGGGTTCCAGAAAAGAGGAAGTTGACATGGAATAATCAAAAAGTTTCTTGCCTGAAGCAATTTCTTTGTTCCAGGCACTATTCTAAACACTAGGGACACAGCGTGGAAACCCTCATGGGATGTCTATACAATAGGAGGAGAATGATAAACTAAAACAATGTATAATGTAACACCAGACATTTAATCGAGCGCCTACTGTGGGTTGGGTGTTCTTTATAAATATTCTCAATTTGCAAGAAACTTTAAGATAGGAATTCCTTTCCCCAACTTAAGATAGAGAAACAGACTCAAAGAAGGTATGTGACTTCCCCAAAATAGGACGACTAATAAGTGGAAGATTCAGGATTTAAACTCGGGTGGCCAATTCCTGATAAAAACACTTAGTAAACTTATAAGGAACTTCCTGAACTTGACAAAGACTACTTACAAGAAAACAAAACTCTACAGCCATCATTATATTAATGTTGAAATGGTGACAGTTTCTTCCTTTAGATCAGGACAAGTTAATGGATGTCCACTTCAACATTTCTATTCAACATTGCATTGGACCTCTTAGCCAGGGCAATGAGATAAGAAAAAGAAATGAAAGAGTTAAAGATTGGGAAGGGGAAGGTCAAAATATTATTATTCATAGATGACAAGAAGTTGTATATAGAAGATCCTAAAGAATCACAAACTACTAGAACTAATAGGTGTATCTAGCCAAATCACTGACTACAAGTGATATATTCAGATGAGTATAAGTTTCTTTATACCAGCAACAAAAAAATAGAAAATAAAATTATAAAAAGCAATGCAGTAATAGGTGAGTGATACCTAAAGGGTATGTGGTTTCTTTACAAGGTGATAAAATGCTCTAAAATTGATTATGATGATGATTACACATATCTGTGAATATACTAGCAACCATTGAATTGTACATTTTAAATGGACAAATTGTATGGTATGTGAGTTATATCTCAATAAAGCTGTTCTTTTAGAAAAAAAGATAAAGGTAGGTATTGCAGAGACTCCTCTTCTTACACTACCCATCGCCATCACCAGTACAAAGGATACAGAAGTGCTGACGCGTAGGAACACATGTACCCCAGTGTTCATAGCGGCACTTTCTACAATAGCCAAATCATGGAAGGAGCCTAAATGTCCATCACCTGATGAATGGATCAAGAAGATGTGGTATATATACACAATGGAGTACTACATGGCAATGAGAAAGAATGAAATATTGTCATTTGCAGGAAAGTGGATGGACCTCGAGGGTGTTATGCTAAGTGAAATAAGTCAGGCAGAGAAGGATAGATACCATATGTTTGCACTCATAGGTCTAACAGGAGAAACCTAACAGAGGACCATAGGGAGGGGAAGGGGGAAAGAGAGTTGGGGAGAGAGGGACACAAATCATGAAAGACTATTGAATACTGAAAATGAACCATGGACTGAAGGGGGAGGGGGAGGGAGGGAAGGGGGTGATGGTCATGGTGGGGGGCACTTATTGGGAGAGGCACTGGGTGTTATATGGAAACCAATTTGAAAATAAACTATTTAAAAAAAAAAAGAAGGAAAGAAAAATCCCTTAGGGGTGCCTGGGTGGTTCAGTCAGTCAAGGATCTGATTTTGCCTCAGGTCATGATCTCCTGGCTCCTGAGTTCCAGGCCCACATCAGGCTCTCTGCTGTCAGTGTAGAGACCTCCTCAAATCCTCTGTTCCCCACCCCCCCACCCCACCCTCTGTCTCTGCCCCTCCTCTGTTTGTATGCTCTCTCTCTCTCTCAAAAATAAAACATTTTAAAATTCCTTATAAAAATACAATTTACAACAGGAGCAAAACCCCTCCGGTACCCAGGAACAAATCTAATGAAAAATGTGCAAGACTCCTACACTGAAACTATAAGACATTGAGAAAATTTAAGGTCCTAAATAAGTGGACAGATATACCATGTTCACAAATGGAAAGACTCATATTTTAATGATACCAGCTCTCATCAAACCAATGTATAGATTCAATACAATTCCAGGCAAAATTCTACCAGGTTGATGGGTTTATTGAAATTGAACTCAGGTAGTTCTGAGTCCATGACCCACTGATACTGGACACTAGAGAAAAAAAATCCGAGGGTCGCAGTGTACCCTGTGCACAGGGTTACAGGCAGCCATAACTTAAAAACCATTAACCCTCCATTATAAGACCAGAACCCTGAAAAATCCAGCTGGGAGTAGAATGAGAAGATAAAACTATTCTCGGTTCAAACAAACAATCGCCATGCTTTTAGTAGACACACAAAAAAAGACCATGATTGACTGAATATATTTTTATTTAAACAAGAATGGTAGAGAGGCCTGGGATTTGTCACCCATCACAAGTAATATCATTAAGGATATGGCTTCCTGGATGGAGATATGGCTCCCTTCCAATGGGGTATAGTGTGCAGTGACTCCCCTAGCAAGGACTTGGTGAGTGGGTCAAGAAATCCCTGGGGCCACACGCCCATGGGTATCAGCTTTCGTGGTGGTGTGGCATTGCAAGAAATTCTTGACCCACCCCAAGGTGGCCCCTGGGCCTTGGCCTTGGCCTTGGCCTTGGGCTCTGGAGAACTCTGGGAGAGTTGAGCCCTGAAGATAATCCCCGGAGGAGACTGCTGCTTCCTCCCGGCTGAAAAGTTAGGGAGCACCTGAGAGGCTGGGTGTCGAACTGGAGGGGGCCGGGGATGTAGCACTGCCTTGGTCCTCAAACTGCACCCACAGAGGTGGAGCTCAGAGACATTGGGCACAGAGAAGCAGAGCTTATTCCCCGATAAGTGAGAGGGCAGAGCCCTCAGGCTTTCCTCTGCCTCCCATCTTGATCCCTTAGGGTGCTTGGCTTTCCTAAAGGAGAAGAAATTCAGATCAGTCGAAAAGAGAAATAAAGAAAAGGCAAAGACAGAGCCTCCCTGTCCCAATGTAATACTCACTCTGCCTCTTTTGAAGAAAAGTTGTTTTCCTCCAGGAGCAAGGACTTAGACATGGATTCTACAAAAGGGTGTCTCTTCATTTTCTCTAAAAAGAAGATAAATAGATAAATTGAGAGCTGGGCTGGGGGGGGGCAGCAAAATATCAGTGAGTCAGAGGAGTTTTCAGGGAAGGGAGAGGAGGGTAAAGACAAAGAGGAGAGGATTCAGGCTGGAAGATTAGAACATCCCACAAATCCTCTCTCCCAACACACACCTCCAGTAGGGGAATCAGTCAGACTGACGCTTTTATGCAGTCTGGGCTGGTAACTGAAATGTGAGAGAGGGGACGAGAGGAAAGATGTAACTGAAGGCAAGGGGGAAATTCCCTTTTCCATCTCTTGCAGTGTCTTTTTGAATCCACAGAATTCCACTTAGTGGCATCACGGAAGATGCCTGTCCCTATTATGATGTCACAGATGGGTTGCAGCTAGTCAGTCCCAAAGACCCCATGTTGAGTCGCTGAGTGACGTCTCCCTGGAGCCTAGAAGGTCCTGCCTCTTCCTCTGATTGTACACTAATAGCATCAGTTCTGGGAACATGTCAGGCTCCTTCTTCACTCCGGTTACCACATGCCCAGCACAGTGGGACCTGACATGGAGAATACAGCACTCTTCCTGATCTCATGGAGCCTGCAGTCTAGCTGAGGAGAAGCTCACACAGGACACCATGTGAATACCATTGGTGAGTACCCGCCATCTGCTGGATTCAGTGTGTTATACCAAGAGCTAATCCAGTCCATCTCCACAGGCTGGGGAATCCAGAAAGATTTCTGCTGGGGGGGGGGGTGGTGGAGGAAGAGTAGAGTTAGGCTTAAGAATGGATGTGTTTGAGTCAAGGAACCAAGAAAGAGTAGCTGGACAAATGCAAAGCAGGATCAGGAGCCAGGAGACCAGCTTGGCTGGGATAAGGGATTCACATTTGAGGAAACCAGGCAAAAAGAGGACTGGAAAAGCAGTGTGGAACCCTAGTGGGAGGGTCTTAGGTTCCAAGGAGAGAATTTAGGGCTTATTGAGGGTAATCGAAAGTCTCTGGAGATGAGCTACAGAATTATATCAGCCAGGGGCCCCACAGGAAACAGATGCGCATTCAAGTTTGAAGAATCAAAAGAAAATTTGATGAAGGGTGTATTAGGTTTCCTAGAGCTTCTGTAACAAATTACCACAAACTGGGTGGCTGAAACAGCAGACATTTACTTCTCTCCCAGTTCTGGAAGCCAGAAGTCTGAACTCAAGGTGTCAACAAGATTGGTTCCTTCTGGAGGCTCTAAGAGAAAACTGTCCCATACCTCCCTCCTAGCTTTTGGTGGTTGCCTGTAATCCTTGATGTTCCCTGGCTTGTAGCTGAATCATTCTAATCTCTGCCTGTATCACCATATGGCCATCTTCCTTGTGTGTCTTCACATGGTCTTCTTATAAAGGCATCAGTTAGGGCCAACCCCAAATCAGTATGACCTCATCTTGACTAATTACATCTGCGAAAACCCTCCTTCCAAATAAGGTCACATTCTGAGACTCTGGATGGACATGAATTTGGGAGGAAGGAACTATTCAACCCTGTACAAAGGGTAGCTGGGGCTATAAATGCAGAGAGATGTAACCACTTCTTAAAGGAAAAAGAAAGAGTCAAGTAGAAGAACCAGGAGAAGAGTCAGATAGAGAAGACCACCTTGAGAGGAGCTGTGACCTCTGGTGAAGCCCAAATCAACTCTGGGAAAGGAATCAGGTCAATAGGTGCTCTACCCTCTCACTCTGCTCCCTCTCTTGGACCTTCAGTCAATTTTCCCATCCAATATGAAACCAAAGGACATGAAGGTCATTCTTGCAGCCCATACAGATCATCCACCCAAGGTGGCCAAAAACGGGTTCTGGAGAAGCAAATGGAAGATGGCCAGTATGTGGCATAATGCCAGTAAGGGGTTGACAGCAAGACACATTGAGAGGAGACAGATGAAGATCCAGGAAAGAGTAAAGGTCTAGACAGGGACCAGCCCTCACATCTGGTCTTCTTTAAAAATGTTTTGATGTTTATTATTTTTGAGAGAGTGGGAGACAGAGTGCGAGAGTGGGAGGGGCAGAAAGAGGGGAAGACATAGGATCAGAAGCAGGCTTCAAGCTCTGAGCTGACAGCACAGAGCCCAATGTGGGGCTCGAATTCAAGAACTGTGAGATCATGACCAGAGCTGAAGTCAGACACTTAACTGACTGAGCCACCCAGGTGCCCCACATCTGGTCTTCTTTAGGACACCAGTCATGTGGTTGACTTTGAAGCATACATTTGTGTTAGGACAGGGAGCCTTAGGGGTAGAAGGATGGATTCCAGCCACTGGAAAAGGAAGCATGATGAGGTGACTTAAAGCATCTGAGTCCATAGGCTGGCATGGGACCAAATTTAATCACAGTCACATTTGTGGGCAGACTCACATTATTTGAAACTTGAATTTGAGTGCCTTTAGGTGGATCCTTCATGCCCAACTCTGCCCTCTGCCTCAACCATTTCCCATTGTGCACATTTCCCTTTCAGTGCACACTTAACTCATGTCCACTACCTGCCCAGCCCCTGGAAGTGTTTGAGTGTTCAACCTCTACTTGAAGACATAGAGTGGAGAGAAGAAACAGACTACCTTTGGGATAAAGTTCCCCACTGCTCTGCATCCCCCTACCCCCACATAAGACAGAATCATGGGGGTAGGGGAAGGGATCGGCCCCTGAACTTTGGAAAAGGCCAGGTGAGAGTATGGCCCAGGTGAAGGGCTAGTGAAAAGGCTTCCTTTAAATGGAAATGTTTCCTGGGAAGCCCTTAACTTTTATTTTAGATGCTTCTTGTCTGTCAGGAGACTTGGACAAATTCTCTAATACCTCTGAGTCTCAGTTTCCCTTTCTATGAATAATGATGCCCATCTCATAGGGTCACTGCAAGGATGAGATGAGAAAATGGTCATTTCCAACTATAATATCAAGGATCGTGGAAGTTACTGTCTGCTTGCTTTCTGCACCTCCTCATCTCCCATTCCCTAATTCATACTGATCATTCTGCCAAGACCGAGCCAGTCAAGGTCACTAGTGACCTCCACGTGGTCAAGTCCAATGACCAGTTCTCAATTCTCATTATTACCAACTTATCTAATGGAACACCTTAGGCTTTCTATCTTCTTGAAATACGTCCTTCACATAGGCTCTGGAACACCACACTCTCCTGGTTTTCATATGACCTCCTTTTCAGTCTCTCTTGCAGGATCTTCTTCCTCTTCCTGACCTCCTTGAGAGTCAGTTTCCCAGGACTCCATCCTTGGGACACCCCTCCCCACTCTCTACACTCACACCGTTGGTGATTGGATGAGTATCCTGGGACTGCTATAACAAAATACCACAAACTGGGCGGTTTAACCCAACAGAGATGTATTTTCGAGCAGTTCTGGAGGCTAGAAGCCTGAAATCAAGGCACATCGTCCCTCCAAAGGCTCAAGGGAAAAATCTTTCCCTGCTTATCCTCGCTTCTGGTGATTGCCTGAAATCCTTGGCTTTAGCAGGGCAATTCCTATCTCTGCCTCCATGTTCCCATGACTGTCTTCCTCTATGTGTGTCTGTGTTCAAATCTTCCTCTTCTTAAAAGGATACCAGTCATTGGGTTAGAGCCCATCCTAATGCAGAATGATCTCATCTTAAGTTGATTAAACCTTCAAAAACTCTATTTCCAAATAAGATCACATCCACTGCTCATAAGGGATATAAACTTTAAAGGGATGCTACTCAACCCAGTACAATGGTATCGTGTGGTTTCATGGTTTTGAATATGATCTGTACATTCTTGACTCCCTAATGCATATCTCCAGTCTACACTTGGTTTCTATTTTCCTGCTTCATATCTCCTGCCCTCTCCACACCTCTACTCACAAGCCTAACCATCACTTCAGATCTACTGTGTTCTGAATGAACTCTTGCTCTACAACCTTGATCTTCCTCCTTCTCTGTAAGTGGCTCTATTTGGCAAGCAGTTACACAAGCCAAAAACTCTGGAGGTATCCTTTGTTCCTCTCTTTCTCTACACCCCAAACGCAATTCATCAGAAAATTACATTGGCTCTAATTTCAAACTATATCCAAAATTCAATCACTTCTCACAACTTCCACCCCTACAAAGCTACCATCCATTGTCACCAACTATAGGAGCCTCTGACCTCATCTTCTGCTTCCCTCCTCATTGCACTGTCCCCTGTCAACTGACAATCTGAATTTATACTCATGAGGATCTGGTCTGCTTCTGCTCTCATATTGAAACAACTCACAAAGTCATGTCTCTCAGCCGTAGCCTTTGGAGGATTATAAACAAATTTTTAACTTCTCTCAGGGGGTTCTTCTCCTCTTGATGCCATTTGTGGTTTCTGAATTGCTTTATTCATTCATTATTAATTCACATTTATTGAGTACCTTCTATGTGCCAGATACCCTCCTGGGCTCTAGGAAAATAAGAATAAGTAAGAAATAGTCTCCTCTCTTCATGTATTCCTCATCTAGTAGGAAAATGGAGGAGTAAACCACATATGATCTATGCATAAGGAACTATCTTCTTTTTTTAATGTTTTATTTATTTTTGAGAGAGAGAGAGAGAGAGAGAGAGAGAGAGAGAGAGAGAGGGAGAGAGAGAGAGACGGCGTGAGCAGGGGAGGGTCAGAGAAAGAGGGAGACACAGAATCTGAAGACAGGCTCCGGGCTCTGAGTTGTCAACACAGGACCCGATGCGGGGCTCGAACCCACAAACCATGAGATCATGACCTGAGCCGAACCTGGATGCTCAACTGACTGAGCCACCCAGGTGCCCCAGGAACTGTCTTCTTGAGCCCCAGAGAAGAAGACACCTAAACCAGCCCCTTAGAATATCAGAAAAGATGACTCCAACACCACACAGGAAGGTGCCATTGTTTTCTGTATCTTACCCAGTGCTAAGGATTACTGCATATTTCTTGAAACATATTCATTCAAAAAATGTTTGGGGGGGGGCACCTGGGTGACTCAGTTGGTTAAGCATTTATTTCCTGCTAAGGTTATGATCTCACAGTTTGTGAGTTTAAGCCCTGCGTTGGGATCTATGCCGACAGCTCAGAGCCTAGAGCCTACTCGGATTCTGTGTCTCCCTCTCTCTCTGCCCCTTCCCCACTCATGCTCTGCCTCTCTCTCTCTCTCTCTCTCTCTCTCAGAAATAAATAAACACTAAAAAACTTTTTTTATTCAACAAATACTTAGTGAGTAAGGTGCTGGGAATAAAACACTGAACAAGCAAAACTCCGGCCTTTATGGAACTTATGTTCTATTGGGAAAGACAGATAACTAACAAATAGGCAAATATAATGATAGTGTGGCCAATGATATGAAGAAAATTAAAGCAGGTAAGGGAATAGAGAATGATGAGAGGTTTGGTTTTGGAGTTGTCTATGAAGCCCCTCTGAGAAAGTGACATTTCAATAGGGAAAGGGTGCAGTTTTCTGGGATCACAGTTTTCCAGACAGAACAGGAAGGAAGAGCAGGGAGGCCAGTAGAGGCATGGAGCGGATGACGGCTGTGATGAGGTCAGAGGGTAAGCAAAACTCCCATCACAGGAGGCTTTGAGAGCCCAGGTGAGGACTCACAGTGCATTTTAAGTATGAAGAGGTTAGAATGAGAATGAGTTGTGCAGACTGTCTTTTAAAGAGAATTCCTCGGGGTGCCAGTGTGGCTCAGTTGGTTAAGCGGCCGACTTCAGCTCAGGTCATGATCTCATAGTTTGTGGGTTCGAGCCCCGCATCAGGTTCTGTGCTGACAGCTGTTTCAGATTCTGTGTCTCCCTCTCTCTCTGAAACCTCCCCCACTCACACTCTGTGTCTCTCTCTATCAAAAATAAATAAACATTAAAGAGGATTCCTTCAATTACAGGGAGTTAAAGATGGAAACTAAGAGACCAGTTATCAGGCCCAGTGGTGGTCCATTTGGGTGCTTACCATGGCAGGACAAAACACTAGAGTACTTGGACTTCATTCTAAAGGTCTTGGGACCACTGAATTCTTTTGATCAAGAGTTTGTGACATGACTGGGTTTTTTTCAGAACAATCACGTAGACAGCAGGGAAGACAGATTGGGAGATCAATAGTGGATGGAGCTGGCTACATAATTTGCAGGGCCCAGTGCAAAATGAAAATCAGAGACCCTATTCAAAAATAAGAACAAATTTCAAGAAGACAGCAGTTACGCATTAGATCAGGTGCTGGCCCCTTGTGAGCATGGGGCCTGTGGGACACTCATCCACAAAGCCTGCTGTGACACTGGAGGCATGAGAGACTTCCAGATTTCACCCCTTCCCCTCTTGAATATCACACAAAATATAAAGGAAAGCAAGAAACAGAAACATAACTCCATCTTCCACAGGATTAGAAGACATTTAAATCCCTGAAGCCCCAGAAGAAACAGAGCAAATGGCAGAATGACATATGACCTAGCAAAGAGAAGAAAAGTCAAACCCCAGTATCTGCAAGAGGTATCATGGAGAAGAAAACCTATTGACTACAGTAAATTCAGGAAAGACTTAAAAATGGGAGACACTAGATCCTGAAGAAAACCACAGTGAGGCAGAAGGCTAGACACAGGGATTGTCTGAAACCTGGTATAAAGGAGTAATGAGACCATTCTAGGGACCCACATACGCCATACAATCAGCCAATCACACCTCCCAATTCTCCAGGAGGCCTGACATTTGCTCTGCGTTATGGCATGATAAGTGAACCAAGGAGGCTCCAAAATGGGAACATCAAAAGGCCCAGGAAAATCAAACCAGAGTCTGCATGGTAACAAGCGCCCTGGACCCTTCCTCACTCAGCTCCCAACACCAGCAGCTTGGCTCCCACACAGGAGAAGAAAGAAGCCTTCTCCAGAGAAACCAAATGGCCCCAAAGAAAAGCCTGGCAAATACTGGCATTTGGAACTCCCAATAAATACAGCCAGCCAGCCAGCGGATCAAGACATACGAGCCCATCAATATACTTCCAATCAGAAACATCCAAAAATAATGTAATATTAAAGAAAGACTCAAACTCCACAGGGAAAAAAAATGAGGGGGGAGAAACCTCATAGAGAAAAGAAGGAATTGTAGAAAACAGAACAATCCAAATAAATTAGAAGATTTTTTATATGTTTTTTATTTATTTTTGAGAGACAGAGAGAGACAGCGTGAGCAGGGAAGGGTCAGAGACAGAGAGAGGCACAGAATCCGAAACAGGCTCCAGGCTCTGAGCTAGCTGTCAGCACAGAGCCCAATGTGGGGCTCGAACCCACGAACCATAAGATCATGACCTGAGCCGAAGCCGGACGTTTTACCAACTGAGCCACCCAGGCGCCCCCAAATAAATTTGAATTCATAGCCTGGAAAGGTAGCAGAAAATATTGCATCCATGAACCAAAACCAGAATGTGATATTTAAAAAAAATAAAAAGGAACAGAGAACAAATTAAAAATGGTGGTCAGAATGTGAATGTCAGTAGTAAGGTTGATGATAAAGTCAATGAAATGTCCTACAAAGTAGAACAAAAAGATCAAGTGAGGGATAATAACGGAGAAGAGATAAGAAAATTAAAGGATTAGCCGAGAGGCTGAAAATGGACTATTAGGAGAATATGATGAAAGAACTGAAATTGTGGCAGGTTGTTATTTCCCAAAGATTGCTGCAATACCTCCTATCCCACACATTGTTCTAGAACCTTGCCGTGCCTCCATCAAGGGATGCCATCTAACTCTCTCGTCCTTGACTTGAAAGGTTTTTGTGACTGTATTCACCAATACAGTATGTGACTTCTAAAGTTGGGTCATCAAAGGCAATACTTCTGCTTTACTTGCTGGAGTAATTGCCCCGGAGCCCTGAGCTGCCACATAAGCAGTCTGTTTGCCCAGAGGCTGCCATGCTGCGACGCAGCCCAAGCTTGGCCACGGTGGGATCACCCAGGCTATCCCAAAAAGACAGAGAGAAACACTCTATGCCCCGACCTGCTCCCGTCCCCGCTGCTCCAGCTCCGACGACCACCTGACTACAATCTCATGAGAGAGAACCACCTAACTGAGCCTTCCCCAAGTTCAGCAGAGATTATAAAATGATTGTTGTGGTTTCAGGTCATTAACTTTGAGGGTGACTTGGTGCATAGCAAACAAGAATGTTGCCTAAGAGATAACAAAATTTCTAATGTTCAAAGATATGTTGACAGGCTTAAAAGGTCCACTGAAGGGGCGTGGCATAATTAATAGAGCCACCCTATGGCACAGCGTGTGAAATTTCAGAACAAAAGAATTCAGTAAAAAAAAAAATTAATGGTGAGTGTGAAGATTACATAAAGCAGGAAAATAACACAGAACAAATATCAGTATGGCACTGAATTTCCCAAGAGTAATGACAAACACTAAAAACCAATGGATCAATGTCTTTACATGAGGTACCATATGCCCTGGTAATAATAAACTCCCAAATTAAGATAACAGAAGTTTATTTCTTGCTCACATAATAGTCCTGGATGAATGTTCAGATAATAGACAGGTTCTTGTCCATAGGACCCAGGCTGCTTCCACATTGTGGCGCAACTGAACTGCCACAGGACCCCTCCGAACCTTTTTTATGCTCTGGTTCCTTTTGGCTCTCTGGTAAAGCCTGTTCACCCCTTTTCAGGATATTTTCAAATACACAAAACAAAACTGATACTAGTAGAAAGCAAACCAACTGTATTGGACATAGAGCTAACAAAACATAAAAAGACAACCTGATATAGTAATTAATACATGTGCCTCTATATTAATTCAATAGCTAACAAGACAATATATTTCAGTGAGCTAAAGTTACATTTATTCTTTAAAGACATCAGTGTGAAAACTGACTACAATGGTGGCCTGTGTACCTCTCAACTTCAAGGAGAATTAGGAATTTTTTAAAAATAATTTTTCTTTGAGGGATGCCTCAATAGCTCAGTCAGTGAAGTGTCTGACTCTAGCTCAGGTCATGATCTCACAGTTCATGAGTCTGAGCCCCACATCCAGCTCTCTGCTGTCAGCGCAGAACCCACTTCGGACCCTGTCTCCCTCTTCCTTTGCCCCTTCCCTGCTCTTTCTCTCGCTCCTTCAAAAAATAAAGATTTTAAAAACTACTTTTTTATTACATATATATTTTTTTATTTGAGAAAGAGCGAGCACACGCAGGAGCAGAGGAGAGAGACAGTGGGAGGGAGAGAGTGAGAGAGAAAGAGTCCCAAGCAGGCTCCACACTCACACAGAGCCCAACAAAGGACTCAATCCCACAACCGTGAGATCATGACCGGAGCCAAAATCAAGAGTCAGCTACTTAACCGACTAAGGCACCCACATGCCTATAAAGTTCTTATTTTAATTGCCCCATTTTGCAAACCTTTGACAACTGCAAAAAACACTCACTTAACTCTACATATTAACTGACCAACAACTGCAGGCAGGGATTCCTGGAAAGCGGCATAGATATCTGGTTCACCAGTATGAGACCACATGACTTCACCATTTGGTGGCTGAACACTCCCCCTGCTCAGTGTCGGCCAGTCGTGTTGCATGACTGTCTGTCAACAGGAAGACTGCAATTATGTGTGATCTGGTGGCAGGTCTAATAACTGCTGTAATTCCCGAGTACTGACGAATGTAATGATATTTTGAGATATCTGCAACAACTGTAATGTGATATGAAAATATCTGTGATTTCTTCTTGTGACAAAGTCACAGGTCCTGCTAATACTACTGCTTTGTGGCTGCATTCAAACAGAAAGAAAAGCCACATCTCACTTCAAAGTTAGGGAAAATAAAGATATACTTTTCCCATCCAAATTTATAAAATCCCCTGAACTTCGGGTCCCTGGACCCCAGGTTAGGACGCTTGCTCTAGAGCTTTCTTTCATATCTGCAGCCAGCGCATAGAAAAACATACACAGAAGATAACACAGGGGAAGTCTTGACATGCCAGCCATGAAATTGGCACACACGATGTCCATTCACATTACACTGGAGAGAATTTAGCATATCGTTGCACTCCCAACAAGGAAGACTGGAAAATACAACCTTAACTCTGTGTTTACAAAGAAGAGCGAGAACAGACTTGCAGACTCAGCTGGCAGTCTCTTCCACAGGCAGCAGCAGTGTGACCTTCCTGCTACTCATACGGTCCCATTCCAAGGGAGTCAAAGTAAAGCCCTGTCCCATTTCTTCGCTTTGTTCTATGTCTATGTCCTTGAGGTGATGTGCAGTCTTTTCTGTCAAGTCTGATGGAATTTCTCTTGGTCCAAAGACTTAGGGGTTGAGTCATACCCTCCAACCCTGGATGCATCCAATATATAGGGCAATTGCAAGGAAGACTGGGAAACACAGGCAGTCCCTGATCCATAAGAGTGGTGGAACCCTGATGGGATCCCCAGACTTGGCAATAGGGTTTGGTTACTTCATGGGAGTCTGCACCTTCTTTCTTGGAGGAACTGTCCATTGTATTCCACAGCCTCTGCTCTGCCCTTTGGGAAATTCTCCCCTGTCTGTTATCTCCTAGGGCGACATCTGACACATAGATTCCCCCATTTGGGGAGTGCCAGTGCTTTCACAGCCCACTCTTTCTCTTGGAAACTTGGAAATCCAAGTGTTGTGTTTTTTTAGGTCATATTTGGGAATTTAGGTCATCCTTGGGAATGTAATATCTTCCTTCAACTAGATTTCTGATCTATTGATTTCCCACTGGTTACATGTGCTAGTAACCACTGTCGAAGTTTCCTAGCCATGATTCTAAAGTCTGTTTATTTGGTTTTTGCTTCTTTGGTCCCTTGCCAATCCCTGTCAAATTAATATCAGCTACTGTAAAGCCATCTGTAGCAAGAGGCTTATTAGAAAGACAATGTCCTTAACCCGATCTTGCCACAGGGATGACTAACTTCTGTTTAACTGAGAATGATTTCACGGTCTTGTGACTTTATTTGGTCTTATCATCTCCTCTGTGGGGTCCAGACACTGTTTCTTCAACCCCTAATCCCTGCTTGCAAGCAGACCAGTGTTTCCCTGATGGCAACCTGTTAAGGGAGGTACTTACCAACAACAAGCCCTACCTGCCTTTTTCCACCTCTTCTATGCTAGGTACGTCTCTGTAGAATATTAAATTATCTTGTATCAGTTTTACCAAATGCTTTTGTGCCAGCATAATGAGTGTCTCCAGCTCGCATTCTGTTACATCTGATTCCTCACCACCTATCCCCAGCTAATGCTACTTGTTTTAATTTCTATGACGGTGCCACCCCACTCCTAGGGACAGAGAGAGACAGAGCATGAGCGTGGGAGGGGTAAGGGGGAGAGAAGAATCTGAAGGAGTCTTCTGGCTCTGAGCTGTCAGCACAGAGCCTGACATGGGTCTCGAACTCACAAATCATGAGATCATGAACTGAGCCGAAGCCGGACGCTTAACTGACTGAGCCACCCAGGCGCCCCTCCTAGAATCCATTTCTGTGCTAGTCTAGAGTGGGTCAGACTGCACCAAAACAGACCCCCAAATTTCACTGGCTTAAGGAAGAAGTGTTTGTTTTTAGCACAAACACTGTTCCTGGGCGTGTGACATTTTTTTCATCTCATGGCTCTGCAAACCCCTAGGATTCCATTTTCGTTATCTCCACCCATCTTTCTAGAAAGGAGAAAAGGATGGAGGAGCATGCAAAGGAGAGTTTGAAGGTGCCATGTCTGCAATTTTAATTTCCATTAAAGACAACTTAACCTCATGGCAAAGCTCCATTGCAGAGGAGGCTGGGAAGCAGTCTAACTGTGGGCCCAAGATTTTGGGGGGACAGCGAGTAGTCTCTGCCATGGTTATTTTCAGCCTAGGCTTGTATAACCAGCCAATCTGCCAATCACATATGTGGATGGTAAAAAGTCATTTTCAGACACACAAAATCTCAAAAAAAAAAAAAAATCTTTTTTTTTTTTAATGTTTTATTTCTTTTTGAGACAGAGCATGAGTGGGGAGGGGCAGAGAGAGAGGGAGACATAGAATCCGAAGCAGGCTCCAGGCTCTGAGCTGTCAGCAAAGAGCCCAATGTGGGGCTCGAACCCACGAATGTGAGATCATGATCTGAGCCGAAGTTGGAGAGTTAACCAGCTGAGCCATCAGGGGCCCCCCACCAAATCTTTCAATGACCCTTTAGCAAAAAGCTACTAGAAGAAATGTTCCACCAAAAAGACCAATTAAACCAAAAAAGAAGACAACACAGGATACAGAAAACAGGGAACAGGTGTACGGATTTACAAAAGCCTCAGTCCATATGAGAGCAGAAGTTTGGAGGCTCCACGAGAGCTCTCTCCAAGAAAAAAGAAGAAAAATGGGGCTGATAACTGATGGTGTGACAGACTGGAAAAGTTCCATAAGGTACATCATAAACACTGTTGAGGAATGAGGAGAATTCAGTCAGGGTACAAAGGACACTAATTCCTAAAATAAAATACTTGCTAAATTTAACAAAAACAAGTTTTACAATAGAAGAGATTCAATCACAAAACACTATTTAGCTCAGCAGTGAGCAATCTTGACATAAAACCGTAAAACTGAAATAGACTTAACCAAAAATTAAAATGCAATCAGGAGGGTTTGGAGAAGGGAGTATAAGTGAGCTAACCTCCTCTTAAGATACAGATTAGACATGAAGTTATTAACATGAAGTTCTTCTACGGTAACAGTCCCAAAATATAAATGCACAATATAATCGAAGTTTATGTCTTATTCACTCTACACTCCTCCAGTGGGTTACCTGGGGCTCTGCTCCATATGGTCACTCAGGGATCCAGTCAGAAGCTCTATTGACTTGTAGCTACATCATCTGGAACACAAGACACCCCAGTTCCGTGGCAGGCCAGACAGACTAGAGGAGCATGCACGAGACTCTTCAGTCTCAGACGTGATACTCGTCACCTCCTCGGACAATGTCATTGACCACCAACAGCTACATATGCCTGTCTAACCAGAGCGTAGTCCTCCAAGTGCTCTGAAACAGAACACCACTGGTAATGTTCACCGGGGATATTGACAAAGCAATCCGAAATGAATGAATCAAGAGACAGTATCACATGCATATTATTTTAAAGTATGGAAGGAAGTACCAGAACATGTTGAAAGACTGAAAGGAACAGCCCAAAAGTTTGAGAATGTTGCCTTTGGTGAACCTGGCAAGCAACCAGGGTGGGGAGTGAAGCAGGGTAGTTATGCGAGATCATAACCTGAGCCAAAGTTGGCCACTTAACCAGGCACCCCTGGCCCTATCTTCTTTTCCACCCTCATCTTTCTGTGCCCGCTGGCTTCCCATATTCCAGCCTCTTTCTTCTACTTACTGTTCCCAGAACCTGCCAGGAACCTCTGGCTTCTTTCTTGGCCCCTGCTAAGCTCACTTCCTGGAATGCCTTAACCCCCACTGGGTGCATCTCACTCAGGTTAGTAAGCCTTCCCAGATTCCTGGCAGCAGCTGAGGAAGGGAAAGCTGCCCATTAGGTTAAGTGGGTGTTGTGAGTTCAACACCCACTTAGGGACTCCAGTGTTGGGAAAGTCAATTCTCAGAGCCCTGGTTTTCCAGCTGAGATATTAGGGTTGCCCTGGATTATCTTTTTTTTTGTTGTTTGTTTTTTGTTTTTTTGTTTTATTTATTTTTGATACAGAGAGAGACAGAGCATGAGAGGGGGAGGGGCAGAAAGAGAAGGAGACACAGAACCGGAAGCAGGCTCCAGGCTCTGAGCTAGCTGTCAGCACGGAGCCCAATGTGGGGCTCGAACCCACGAATGTGAGATCTGACCTGAGCCGAAGTAGGAGGCTTAACCGACTGAGCCACCCAGACGCCCCTGGATTATCTTTTACATCTCTTTCGGGTCTAATTCTAGCCACTTCCCTTCCCCAGCCAAGAAAAGTACCCTGGAATTGTAACGTAGCGTAGAGCACACATTGTAGAGCTGGAGCCAACGGCCTGGGTTCAAACGCCGCCCTCCCACTTCTAGCTGCGTGACCTTGAGCAAGTTCCTAACCTGTGTTTCATTGTCTTGCTATTTAACGGGGGGTAGTAAGAGTAATTGTCTCAGGATTGTTTTAAGGATTAAGTGGTACATGTATCACACATATGCACGTGCCATGATCCATATGAAGTCTGCTATAACCGCTCTAATAAGACTTTAATTATTATCATTGACTCAGCTGTTGGAGCAACAGGGCCCATCCGCTTTCTCCCCAAATCCCCAATGCCTAAGTTTTGCCCAACACTTTTTCCCCAACGAAAGGAGAGAACTATTGTAAACTGCTTGCATTATTTGAGTTAGGTTTCAGGAACTTTCCCTAGCCTCCTTGAACTGGCTTCCCTTTCAGAAAACCACCCCACCACATCAAATCGTGTCTGGCCCTTCGTGGAGCATTTGGAAGACTTGAGGGGCTGGATGAAGAGGTTGTAGCTGGAGGGAGCGGAGATCATTTTAAGCTTACACAGGGCATTCCCTGTCTCTGAGACCTCAAATGATGTAAAAGTCTGAATTTAAGAGGGAAAGAACTGTCCCCAGAGTGCTGGGAGCAGTTGAACGTGGAGCATGCCCAGGGGCTCCCAGGAGGTCACCCCTCTTTGAAGGAGACCTGGGCAGCACTGGCCCTCCCTGAAACATACAAAAGGCAGGTGGTTTCTTTACTGCAGGCCACTACCTGGAGATGGGGGCCCCTGGGAAGGGAGAGGTGGGGAGGAGGGTCCCTGCACAACTAGCGGGCAGCCTCGAAAGCACTGTGGAGCCAGGCAGGCAGAGGCAGTAAAAGCTGCAACTGCTAAGGACTGAAAAGTCCAGGTCAGAATCCAAGAGAATGAGTGATGAGGGCCAAGAGCTGGGGGACTGGTCAGAGGGGACCCAGGAAAGCAGCGGGAGGGAGCAGCTCTCAGGAAAAGTTGGGGGGCAAGGTGAGTAATCCAAACCAAGATGGGTACCTCTGCCTACCATATCTATCGCAGGTTATTTAATAAAGCGCTAGCAAAGTGACTGCAATTTCAGTGCTAATGTACCAATGTCTCACAGTTCCGCGTCTTAACCTCATTGCTGGGGCTCCGGAGGCCCCCTCCCACCCCCGCCTCCCCAGCCCGATGTCCCCCTGCAGCCACTGGGGCGGAGCGTCTCATTTAGCTAGAATGTCATCCATTTATCAAAGGACAGGATTAGCCCCCCTCCTCCACATTCGGAAGGCAGAGCCTTGCTCTTTCTAATTTCAACTTGGCAACAGCTTAGGTTATTAACCTACTGAAATATCCTCCAGGGTCTCCCTCTCACACCACGCTGCTTCTTCCCATGTTTTCCCAGCATTCACTCTCTGATTCCCTTTTTCTCTGGGGCTGCGAAACTAAAGTTTTCCATCTCCAGCTCTTTCCATGTGGATAAAAGACCTCCCTCTCCTCACTCCTGCCTGGTGCCAGATGGGCACTCAGGGGCATTCATGGTGAGTGGAAGGGCTGAGAGGATGCTCTCTAGGATATAGGGAGACACCGGGTACCACTTTCATTGAGATATGGGGAGGCAAGGAGGGAAGTGGATGGAGCTCTGAACCGGAAATCAGGAGACCTGGGTCCAAGACCTAATTCTGCCACCCACTCTATCTTTGACGTTGGGCAAGTCAACTTCTCCTCTCTCAGCCTCAGTTTCCCTATGTCTGAACTGAGAGAAAGGGATATGAACCAAGGGTTGAAGCACTCAGGAAACGCTGGAAGTCAGATGGGTTATCTAAATGAGTGGATTGGCCTATGTGTAAGATAATGAGGCGTGGTAGGCAAATTGGAGGGAACATGTCAAAATGGAAGTCATTCACATTTTGAAAATCAAGATTTCACCAACCAAAATAGATCTGCTGGAAAAATTAGGCCCTACCTTTCCAAATTAGCCTTTGGAAAGTCCTTTGAGGTCCCTTCCCACTGTAACATTCCACCATATAATCATCTAAACCAGCAGGGCCCATCTTAAAAGTGTGCTAAGCAGCCTGGGTGGCTCAACTGGTTAACCGTCCAACTCGGTTCTGGCTCAGGTCATGATCTCACAGTTCATAAGTTCGAGCCCCATGTCGGGCTACATCATGAAAGAGTAGAGCTTGCTTAAGATTCTCTCTATCCTCTCTCTCTGCCCGTCCTGTGCTTGCGCTCTCTCTCTCTCTCTCTTTCTCAAAAAATAAATAAAAATAAACTTAAAAACATTTTTAGTGTGCTAAGCAGATAGAGTATGAATAGGTCTCCTGACCACTCTCCCCTCCCCCAGGCTCTGACATACAACTGACTTATGATCTGAAATTTCTTGAAAAAGTGTAGTTGGGTTAAAAATATGTCACTTGATATTCCTCCCTTCAAAAGATAAAACCTAAATCCCCTCCTTTTGTATATGAGTTAGGCTTAGCAATTTACTTCTAACAAACAGAATATGTTGGAAGTGGAGTGTCTGGGTGGCTCAGTCAGTTAAGCATCTGATTCTTGATTTCAGCTCAGGTCATGATCTCATGGGTCTTGGTTTCGAGCCCTATATCAGGCTCTGCGCTAAAGGTTAAGAGTCTGCTTGGTATTCTCTCTCTCTCCTTCTCTCTGCCCCTTCTCTGCTTGTTTGCTCACTCTCTCACTCTCTCTTGCTCTCTCTCAAATAAGTAAACTTAAAAAAATTGTTTTAGGGGCGCCTGGGTGGCTCCGTTGGTTAAGCGTCTGACTTGGGCTCAGGTCATGGTCTTACATTACAGTTCATGGTTCGAGCCCCACATCAGGCTTTGTGCTGAGAGCTCAGAGCCTGGAGCCTGCTTCAGATTCTGTGTCTCCCTCTCTCTCTGCCCCTCCCCCACTCATTCTCTGTCTCTCTCTGTCTCAAAAATAAATAAACTATAAAAAATATTTTTAAAAAAATTTTAGAAGAATGTGTTGAAAGTGACATAGGTGACTTCTGAGACTAAGTCATAAAAGGCATGGCTTCCTCCTTTTCCTCCTCCTCTCTTCTCTCTCCCTCTCTTTCTTTCTCTGTCTCTCATTACTTTCTCTGGAGGAAGCCAGTTGCCATGTCATAACACAAAAGCAACCATATGGAGAGGCCATTGTAGTGAGGAACCAAGGCCTCAATGCCAACAGCAATGTGAGGCAGCCATCTTGGAAATGGATCTCCCAGCCCCAGTCAAGCCTTCAGATGACTGTAGCTCCAGCCAAGGCCTTGACCACAACCTCATGAGAGACCATCAATCAGAATGACCCAACTGAGTCACCCAAATTCCTGCCCCACAGAAACTGTGATATAACAACTATCTCTTGTTTTAAGCTGCTCAGTTTTGGGGAAATCAGTTACATAGCAATATAGGATAAATACATTAAGAAACAAACTTCTTATTCCACCTTCCCATTTTCCACAGTGAAAGATAAGACAAATCACATTATTAAGGAGAACAAAGGGTAGTAAACGTGAACACAAAAATTTAGGAGAAAAGCAGAAAGGATATTACATGAACAAAAGACAAGCTTTGCCGGCTTTATAATTTGCTCAAAAGCAATATTGAAATTATCAGTAAATTAATCATTAGAAATGAGGTACTGAGCTGTATTATAAATCATAACTGAGTACCACCTAACTCAGACTGCCTGTTGGACACCTTACTTCAGAGGACCCCACCGTCACCTCAGCCTTAACCTGGCCCGTCCTCAGCCCACCTTTTCCCCCTGTTTTCATGTCTCAGAGGATGGCACCAACCATGCATCTCCGGCCTAAGGCAAAGAGCAAGACACCTCAGGCTCCAACTTTACTATAAACAGTAGGTTTCACCTGAAATATTTCACCAGTTTAATGACAGCAAAGGAAACACAGAGAGAAGTGGTTCTCTAAATTTTTCAGAGTGCTCCCATTTCTCTAAGGACATGCATATCTGTCTCCCTACATGTTCTGGTCATCCACACAGTGATTTACTGCATAACAAGCCACCTTACCACACAGTGATTTAAAACAATGCTCATGGGGTGCCTGGGTGGCTCAGTAGGTTAAGCATCCAACTCTTGATTTAGGCTCAGGCCATGATCTCACTGTTTGTGGGATTGAGCCCACATTGGGCTCTCCACTGTCAGTGTGGAGCCTGTTTGGGATTCTCTCTTGTACCCTCTATCTCTTCCCCTCCCCTACGCATGCTCTTTCTCCCTCCATTCAAGATAAATAAACATTTGAAAAAATGCTCATTTATTTTGCTTGTGAATCATCAAATTACATGAGGCTCACCAAAACAACTCCACTCTGCTGCACAATATCTGGGCTCCTAACCAGGATGATTCATGGGGCTAGGGGCTAGGCAGCTGAAGCTGGCTCATACCAGCCATTTGTTAAGTACTCAGAAATTTTTGCAAGCCACTAGAGTAGCTCAACATCAGCCCTAGTGGGACTAGTCACAACCAGAAATCAACAACCACCATAAACTAGGACACTGCTTTCCAGAGAACAGGTTTTCTGGGATCCCAACACTGTTGGTTGGCCACAGGTCCATATCTCTCTCTTCCTGGCACATGGCTAGCTTGGGCTTCCTCACAGCATGGGAGTCTCAGGGGAATTAGGCTTCTTGCAGGATGACTGGCTTCCAGAGAGCAAGCATTCCTAAAGATCTAATGAGAAGCTTCTTCAGACTTAGCCACAGAAGTCCCAGAATACCACTGCTCTCAATTTCTATTGGTTATGCAAATCACTAAAACAAATTCAGATTCAAGGAGAGAGATTAGAGTCCACCTTTCAATAGGAGGAACAACAAAGAGCATGGGGCTAACTTTAATCTACCACAGCACAGTCAGGGAGACTACGGTGCAGCAGAAGGCTACGAGACCATTCATCGGAAGTTTTGAGTCTACCCCTTGTCTCTACTTCATATTACATGGGTGCCTTCCGGCAGGTCACTTAATTTATTTGAAACTCCTTTTCTTCAGATATTAAATAGAAAGGAAAGGAAGGGAGGGAGGGGAGGGAAGGGGAGGGGAGGGGAAGGAACCAGGATCCACCTTAGCAAACCAACTTGCATGGTCACCTTGCTATAATGAATACACCAGGTTTCAGAGAAGAAACTGAGTAATTTGAACTGGGTCAAGGGACCCAGTGGTGAAGAAGACATTCTGAGGAGAACTTAGGAAGTTAGAGATCTCTAATGGAAGAAGGCAGACTATCAATAGATCCATAAATGTACACATGAAAGAAAAAACTGTGTTTTTCCTTCTAGCTCAAGTCATTTCTCCATTCCCAATGTCAAGGTGCCTATCCAGGTCCCAACTGGTGTGCTTGCCTCCAATCTCATCTCCAATTTCTCTGGGGATCGGGGGGGATCCCCAACCCCAGAGGATTCTATCAAGGATGTACACCGTCTCGTATTCTCTCCTGGCATAACCCCTTGGAGGGCTGTCCATAACCTGCCAAAGAGACCGACCTTCAACTCCAGGCATGGCAAGTGCGAGCCATGGGCTGACCCTCCTATGTATCTCTCCAACCTCCTCCCCTTTCCTCTCTGGCCTCACACTTTATTTACATTCTAGTAATTCCAAAACAATTTTTATCTCCTGGCATGTGGTACTGAAGTTTATACCCTGTGATGGCTCTGTCTGCTGTCCTGTTAGCTTAGAATGCTCTTTTCCATTCCCTTTGCCTTTACAGCCATTCACGAGTCATGTCCTCAAGGAGGCCTTTCTGGATGCCCAAGGGCAGGCACAATGCCCTCCCCTGTGCTCACTAACTGGCCTCGGAACATCCCGTGAACACTTCTGGCCTTGGAATCCTGCAACAGTTAAGGGCACAGACCTGTGGCTGAGACTGTCTGGGTTCAAATCCTAATTGATCTTGGGCAAGTGATTGAATTATCTTGTGCCTCAGCCTCCCCATCTGTAAAATGGATTTAATAGGATTCACCTCTTAGGACTAAGTGTGTGGTTTTTTTTTTTGTTGTTTTTTTTTTTTTTTTTTTTTTTTTTTTTGCTGCTGCTATTGTTGTTGTTTAAGTAAGCTCTAGGCCCGATGTGGGGCTTGGACTCACAAGCTTGAAATCAAGGGTTGGATGCTCTGCGGACTGAGCCAGTCAGGCACCCCCTAAGTGTTAATAAAATACACCTATCACTTTATACACATATCAGGCACATATCAAGTACTCAACAAATGGAGGCTCTCCTCTTCTGACGTGGCTTGCACCGGGCACTCAAGGTCAAAGACTGGATCCTGATATTTGTCGGTTGAAATGAACCCCATTTAGGGGGTCTTAAGAGCCCTTCAGGGAGACTCTCTGCTCCAGGGGGAAAAGACTAGAAGTCAGACGGTGGCCAGGAGACCAGAAGAAAGGCTAAAGGTTCTAGAGTGGACTAAGTAATACAGAGAACTGAAACTTGAGTCTTAGCGGGTGAATGGGCTGAGTTTCCATGAAGAAAATGACTTTTTGCACAAAGCCAGGCTCCTCCTCCTCCAAAGTCCCTGAGAAAACCCAGCTCCGGCCGCAAGCCTTCCTGCTCTTGCCATCTGCCTGTCTGTCTCTCATTCTCCCTGCCCTGTTCCCAGGTGGCTCTTTCCAGAGAAGGGTGGCCTCTGATGCCCAACCTCCAGAACCACACTTGTGCCTAACCTCACGCAGAGACAAACAAACGTTATAAAGCACCTTGCATTACACCCCCCCACCCCCACTCGCCCAGCTCCAAGTAGCATGCCTGGAGGTTTCTCCACAAATTTCAGCTTCCCCTTCTCCTGCCTCACATTTCTAAATACACCCAAATTAAGATGTTTTATGAGCAAACCAAGTTATACATAAAACATTTTTACATTCTTAAACTGACAAAGTGATTTAACTTTGTAAAGAGTGCTTAAAAGTCGAAGTATTACATACACTTCAACATGTCCTCAAATTTCCACCAAGAGAGAAAGAGAAAGAAGGAAGGAAGGAAGGAAGGGAGAGAGAGAAAGAAAGAAAGAGGAAGGGAAGGAGGGAGGATGGAAGGAAGGAAGGAAAAGAGGGAGGGAAGGAGGGAGGAAAAATATTGAACACCTCCAGAATTACCAGACATTTTGCTGCTCTGGGCTAGCCCTTGAGTGGCACATTGTACCCTCGAAGAATCCTGTCCCACCAAGAACACTCTGGAGCGGAGAAAGATTTCACCATGTCCTTTGTGTCCAGACACAGGCAATTTCACCCCCATCCCTTCTCCCACCCTGTGCTGACCTCTGCCAGGATGAGGGGGTATAAACAGCTGGGTCCCTCTGCAGAGTCAAGCTCCCAGAGGCCAAACACCTACCTAGCTACCAACAGTTCTAGCCCCTCCAGCCCCTCCTCATTATGATGATATCAATGCCTCATCTCTTCCCAGACCCCGTGGCAATTGCCTATGGTCCTCCTACACCTTCACCGGGTTGAGGAAGAGGAGGAGAGAAGCCAATCACCCCACCAGGGTCCTATCCTAACCCCTTGTGAAAGCCAGGGGGTGGATCCCTATTGAGAAGGTGCTACCTGGTCTGTGTCTCACAACAGATAACAGGAGATGCTCACAACCTTATCAGCAGGAACTCCGGCTTAAAGTTCTGGATAGTTAGTGGGCAAGGTAAAGAACAGGAGCTTAGAAACAGACATCACCTACTTAGGAAGTAGGCACCCACTGGGATCTTAGCAGGAGAGGCAGTTTGACCTAAAGTCTCGGATTTAGAGTCACTCAGTCCTGGGTTTGAATCTTGACTCTCCTTACTGGCTGGGTAAATTTTCTACCCTCTCTAAGCCTCAGCATCCTCACGTGTAAAATGGGGATAATAGTTATAGTGCCCACACCATGGGGTTTTTGTGAGGATTAAATACAAAAGGGTTTCATAGACAGCTTGACATATAATAAGAGTTCAGAACTATGACAATTACTATCGTTACTCCCAAGGTCTGTGATCATTTGGCATAATAGGAAGACTTGCTTCTGAGCCAGCACCTGCCTTTCCACCCCCCCGAGGCAGGTGTCCAGTCCATTACACCGCACAAATGCCTCCAGAGACACCTGCAGGACCTCCAGCTGGCCATCTCCAGCCCCAGCCTGCCTCCTTGCCCCCTCCCACCCTAGCTCAGAGAGTGAGCCTCCTGGCCCAGACCCCAAAATCCTATCCACAATCCCCAACTCCAAGAAAGGGAACTCCAAAAGGCAGAGCAGTAATGAGATGGAAGATTTGGGCTAATCCTGAGCCAAATGAGGGTCTAATTCGTGCTGTAAAAATCTGTCAGCTGCTAGTTAACAGCTCCTCTTAGCCCTGAGCCCGGGGGGAGGGGGAGGCCTCTGCTCGCAGGAGCATTCAGGCCTGTACCTAGGGTGTTGTTTCTCTCCCTTTTCCTTCTTTTTTTCATTTTTGGAATGTGAATATAAACTTTATGGAGGGGCCTGGTCTCTGTTCACACCGGGTGCTAATAGCCCACAGCTGAAAGCAGAGGGGTGCAGAGGAAAACGGGGAGGTGGAGCCCCCGGAAAGCTAGGGGAACCAGGAAGGGCGGGGGAGGGGCTGGTGGAGGGGGCCCAGGAGGCGGTGGAAGGATATTTAATATTGAATTTGCTGCCTTTTTTTTTTTTAATGTGGAAACTTTTAGACACAAACCGGCCCCTGTGTTTAAGACATTAAAACATCTTTAAGCATTTTCTGGTTTGAGTTTGCTCTGTAGCCTTCCTGGTTCCTGGAATGTATTTTATTTTTCTTTTAAGTCGGTGAGAGCAGAAGGAGAAGGGAGGGAGGCGAGGGGGGGGGAGTGCATTTTCTACAGATTTTTCTTTTTCATGTTCCTGGGGTGGGGAAGAGGGCGGAGAAGGAGAGAACAGGGCTCCCTGTGTCTGATCCTTAATCCCCAGGAATCCCGCTCGGCCTTTATGGCCCCTGCACTTGCTGACACGGGATACACGTGTACATTCCCGGTCGCTGTCTTGGCGTCGCCCACCCTGGGAGGGGGCAGCTGGGAGCACGCTGGGTCTGAGGTCGCGCGCGCGCTGGGGGCAGCGGAGGAGCTCACCGGTCCGGCGCAGAGGGAGCGGGTGGCGGGCGGGGCAGCGGTGACCCGCCGCCTGCGCAGGGCCCGGACCCTCTCCTCCTGGCGCACGGCGGAATCTCGCCCACTTCCGCTTGGCACCCGAGCGGCCGTCTGCCTCAGCCGCCTGGGCCAGGGGCCACGCGTGGCAGGGACAGTGACTCACGCGGCCCGGAGGCAGGGCTGGAACGCGCACGTGTGGCGAGGCCCGAAGCGGCGCCCTAGATCTCAGGGCGCAGCCCTCGGGACCTAGAGACATTGGCGACTTGGAGGAGGAGGCCCGAAATCCAGATTCCTGGGCCGCGGGGTCTGAGCCTGGACTCCGAAGAGCCTTAGCGGGGAGATTGACGGGGAGATCCGCACAGAAACCTCGCTTTCTGCGGAGACGCCTGGCCGGGAGCGCGGCTGACGCTTAGATGGGGTCCCCAGACCACGTGTCCAAAGTAGAGCAGTCACCCTTACACTATTCCGTCCTCATGACGCGGCCAAAGAATCTGGCAGGCCGGAAGCCTACGTGAGCTCGCAGTAGGTGCCCACTAATTGCCGAGTTGGGAGTTCTTGCATCAGTGGTGCGTCAGAGCTCCAAGGCTCCCAGGGCACCAGCCCTGCTCCCATACCTTCCGGTAGCCCCTACCCCTGCCGGGTCTCTGGTTTTCCATTTGAACAATGGAGAGGTCCAAACACCTTTTGGGGGAAGGAGAAGTGCTTAGTTTTCACAAGATGGGGGGAAATGGGTTGGAAGTGCCTGTCTAGGAGATGCAGATTGGGCTGGCAGCCCGGAGGGGGTGATGGGGAACTCACTGGGAGTGTTGAGAGAGATGGACACGTTAAGGTCTGGGAAAGTGCCCTTGTAAGGTCATCTGTCTCCTCCCAGTGTGGCGAAGGGGCTGCTGGACAGAGATGGTGAGTCTAACCCGTTCAGGGAGGAACCCGCCCTCCTTGACTCTCAGGCAGGCGGGACAGGCTGGCAGGGAGTTTGGGGAGGGTCTGGGGGTAGAAAGGAGACATGTTAGACCGCCAGGCGCCCGGGTCTCACAGAGCTTAGGGCAGTGCCACTTCTAGAGGTTGCTGGCACTGTGCATCTCAGAGGCAGAGAGGGCACCAACCCTGCAGAGACTGGGAGGTGCTGGTGGGCAGGCGGCTTGCACTCCGTGAAAGTCGAGGACTTGAAAGACTCGTTGCAAACAGGATTTATTTCTCCTTCACCACCCAGTAGTGTTTCAGAGCGCCCAGCACCATCTGGGGGTGGGAGGGGGAGCTGCGTTGTCCGGGGGCTTGCACTCCGGGGAGGGGCGGGGAGGAGGAGTAAGTCAGACGTTAGTAGAGGGAAAACACGCCGCCCTGATGATCTCAACTCCCAAAGTTAAGTCCTGACCTGGGCTTACCTAAGGTCTTATGAGGCTGTCCCTCCTGCTTAAGGGGATTTTGTCCTAAAATTAGAAGGCCTTTAAAGGTCAGAAACCCTGAGCTCCATAGGTTCCTGCCTTGCCGGGTGCCATGACACTACAACGAGCCCAGATGGTCGTCACACCCCCACCGTGTAGGCTCGGTCCCTGCCGACCTGCCGACTGAGCTGGGTGCTTAGCTGGCACTCCTGCGCCCCAGCTAATTGCAAAGCGAACACTGTTTAAGTCACACCTTCAGCCCCAGAAAAGAAGAGTATCCAGGACCAGCCTTACTTCCTAAAAGACTCTCCCTCCTGTTCTCCTCTCCTGAGGATGGGGAGCCAGATCGAGACCTCTTAGTAGGGGGCAGATAAATAAGCCTGCGAGGCATCCTCAAGGCAAAAATCGGTAGGCTCCCGGCGAGGGGCAGCGGGGGGCCTGGTGCACGCTTTCTGGAGACCCCAGCGCTCCAGCGCGCGTTTGTCCCTCCCGGGAAGGGCAGTTCCAGCCAAGCCCTGTGCGCCCTGTGCGCCCTGCGCGCCCTGCGCGGCACATTTCAGGGACCCTGGAGGCGCTAACGGTTCTGCCTTCGGGACGCAGTTCTCTCTTGCAAACCTGCGGGCCCTGCAGTAATTTGGTTCTGAAAATTGGTGCCACAGAAACAGCTGAGAGCTGGCAAGGCCGGCGCCCCCAAGGGTCAGCGTCTGTCAGTCCGCATTAAGATATGCAAAGCCGAGGCGCCTGCGCAGCCGCTGATGCCTCTCGGCCTGGTGCGTAATTGGTGTCAACTGTTTGATTGCGATAATTGCTACTGTCTGGGGAAGTGGCTTCCAGGCCCCAGTGGGACAGAGCCAGGTCTGCAGGCGGCGGGGCCTGCTGCTGGCCCCTAAGAGCTTCCCTGACCTCCGATTCCTCTGCCTACAGTTCCCGGAGACCTGCAGGCCTGGGACTTCAGAGGGACTCCCCATTCAGTCTTTCCCTTTCTCTGAGGGGGGCGGAAGAGCTGTTTCCCCCGCCCCCAAGAGCGCAAACTACAGCTCCTGGAGAGAAGAGGGATGGCAGGTGCAGGCCTGCGTGACTCACCCCACGATCCACCCTCCCCACCCCAGAATAGTCTCAATAGAGATTACCTTTGGCCATTATGTTGGCTGACCCTCACCAAAGCCTGCGAAGTCAGTATTATTAAATCCTGGTTTAGAGGCAAGAAACCTGAGCCTCGGGGCCTGTTCTGTGCGATACAGGATGTTTATTTAGCAGCATCTGTGGTCTCTACCCACCCAATGCCAGGATCACACACACACACACACACACACACACACACACACACACACACACACTGCTCTTCCTGGTTACGATCACCAAAAATGCCTCCAGAAATTGTGACATGTCCCCAGTTGAGAACCACTGGTTCCAACGGGGCCCCCATGGTGTCAGGAGCTGGGTGTTTGGCAAATAAAGTCAGTTCAATGGTTCAATTCTTTTTTAAAGAAAAATTTCTGCAGCATGTTTCACGGTAGAAGAAAGGAGGCCTGGGTGGGGAGGGGCTGTAGAGATGACTAAGGAGCCCTTCCGGCTTTCAAAGCTTAGCTTCCTGGTTAAGCAAATGGGGTTTGCAGTCAGATGGTCCCAGGGTTTGCATCTTAGCTGCTGTTTTACTAAGTGAAAATCTGTGCCTCAGTTTCCCCATCTGTAAAATGGAGGCACTAGTAATCACCTCATAGACTTATGATGAGGATTAAATGAGCTATTGCTGGAAACTGTTTAAGAACAGCTTGGAACAGGGGTGCCCCGGTGGCTCAGTCGGTTAAGCTTCCCACTTTGGCTCAGGTCATGATCTCATGGCTCGTGGGTTCAAGCCCCACATCGAGCCCTTTGCTGACAGCTCAGAGCCTGGAGCCTGCTTTGGATTCTGTGTCTCCATCTCTCTGCCCCTTCCCCCTGCTCTCTCTCAAAAATAAATACTAAAAAAGAACCACTTGGAACATAGTAAGCACTCAATAAGGGTTTGTTAAAATAGATAAAGCACTTACTATCTATCTAAAGGAAGGGGGTGGGAGGTGAGGGATTCTTTGGTGTCTGGAAATGAGTATAATGTGGGGCAGAATCAGGCAAGGGTTAACCAGAGGCAGCAGTGGTGGGAGAAGAAATTCTGCCTGGTAGACAGAGGTGGCCTTGGAGTTGAGGGGTTGAGGGAGGCTGAGTCTTCAGAGAGAAGGAAGAGATTAAGGGCCTGGGGTCCACATGCATTAGGAGCTCTGCCCTGGTCAGTCATCAGACAAAGCCTGTTTCATGTGTATGGAGTGGAAGCAGGGAAGATGATAGTGCTTCTGAAGGCAGCCTGATGTAAAGCTAAAATGAAGACCCCCCTCCTCCAGGAAGTCCTCTGTGAACCTTCAGCCATTTCAAAACAATCCCCATTCCTCTGAATGTCTGCAACATTGCTTGCTCTCTTCTTTGGATGTGACATCAGATAAAGCGTTGTATTATTCTTTTTAGCAACCTACTTTGTGCCAGGCATAGGCAAGCACTTTACATTTGTTATTATATTTCAGAATGGTTATGCCCTTCATCATTATTAGTAATTTATTATGCACCATACTATAGGATAATATGGACTACATGCACTATTTCCTTTAATCTTCACACAACTCTGCGGGTCCGTTGAGTAGAGGTTAAGAGCATGCGCTTTGGAGTTTGAACCCAATGCTAACACTTGCCACCTATGTAAACTGGATGCACACAACCCCTGGGACCTCAGTCTTCTCATCTATAAAACGGGCTTCATAAAATCTACCACCCAAGATGCTTTTAAGCAGCCAATGAGCCCATGAATGCAAAGCACTAATAAATGCCTAGACCCTGACACAAGTATACTTAGAAACTCCCTGGAGTCTACATTTATTAAATAACAACAATCACAGTGAATAAACTATATTGCCTCTGTTTTCTTAACTTGCCTGGATTGGGGAGGGTTTGGAGTCAAGGATTCTGGAATAGTGAGGCTGTGGATGTGCAAACCCCAGTGGAGAACAGTGGGGAAGCGGAGCATGGGGCGGGGGCAGTGGGAGTGGCCTACCTTGGGTGCAGGCAATGAAAAGGTTCATTGTGTGTAGAGGATGTTAAAATAACAATAAAATAAGAGTCGGTCTGCTTTTTTCTTATCACCACGTACCAACAATTCTGTATTTGTGATAATATACCCTTGGGGGGAGGGTATGGAAATAAATCAGTCTGTTGTCCTATGTTCTAAGCAATTACTGCGTTTCTGGGCTTCCAGTGGGCCCACCTCTGGCACTTCCTCTTTTATAAAGATGGTCCACTGCCTGGTCGGTCCTCTGAGGGACTCTCACAGACACCGCCAGCCCCAGACGCTCTGGACTCCTCCGCTCCACTCCTGACTTGGGGAGGAAGTTTGTAACACTTCAGAATGATCGGAGCTCTGTTGTCTCACGTTCCTTCAGAACTGAGTGATGACGCACAGTCACTGTGAAGACAAGGTCGTAGACTCCAGCTGCCTCAGTCCCGTTCTCCATGCAGAGCATCTACCGCAACCCCCAGAGTTTACTCTTCGGGAAGATTTTCTTCCTGTGGATCCCCTCCCCTTGGCCTCCAGTAAACCGTGACCCTAATTCTTATGTTAGTAATCAGATACTTTTGTCTTTTCTGAACCATAATATTCACTTCATTATTTATTGGTATAATCATACATTTAAAATTTTTTAGTCTTTATTTATTTTTGAGAGAGAGAGAGAGAGAGAGAGAGAGAGAGAGAGACAGAACATGAGCAGGGGAGGTACAGAGAGGGAGGGAGACGCAGAATCAGAAGCAGGCTCCAGGCTCTGAGCTAGCACTCAGCACAGAGCCCGACATGGGGCTCGAACCCACAAACCGTTAGATCATGACCTGAGCTGAAGTTGGATGCTTAACCAACTGAGCTGCCCAGGTGTCCCATAATCATACATGTTTTAATAGAACATTTCAACTGTCTGTCTTTTCTGGCCATGATTATTTACCTGTTATGCCCTATTGATTCATTATGGTACTCTGGGGTGCCTGGGTGGCTCAGTCGTTTATGGATCTGACTCTTGGTTTCAGCTTAGGTCATGATCTCACTGTTTGTGGGTTTGAGCCCTGCATTGGGCGTTGGGTGTTGGGCTCAGTGCTGGCAGTGTGGAGCCTGCTTGAGATTCTCTCTCCTCTCTGTCTGCCCCTCCCTCACTTGTGCTCATGTGCTGTCTCTCTCTCAAAATACATAAACTTTAAAAAAAGCCCTCCTATTATTAAAGTGATAATTTGGTCATACAGGGGCTTGTTAAAAATGATTCACTCGGGGCATCTAATACTTACTTAGGTAAGCCAATGGTCTGCCCTCCGGATCCTTGTGGCTGCCCCCACCCCAGACCCTGGAACCCCTGGAATTTCCTGCCCAGCTGCCCCGTCCCTCCCACAGCAGCCCCCACCGCTGCACCCCCAAGCAATCTTCTCTTTCAGCTGAGACTGTGTAGGAAAGCTTTTCAGAGGAGCTAATGAGTGGGTGGTCTGGGGGGTGGGGAGCAGGTACACTTCGACCCAGGCCCCAGCCTCCCAGAAGGACCTGTTTGGGTCCACAGTGTATTTGGGAAACTGAAGCCTAAAAAGGAGTGATGCTTAGCCTGAGGTCACCAACCTAGTAGGGTGGGTCAGGGAAGAGCTACATTCAACTCAGCACCCTTGGCCTCCAAGCTGGCACCCTCCCCGGACATCACTCAGTCTGAGACTGACAAGGATGGTCTACGGCAGGACCGTGGTCACCAAGAGCAGGCCTCAGTGGATACTCTTTCTGGCCAGGAGGTCCATCATGGGGCCCCTTTCTGAGACCAGAGTAGCCACTCCCCCCCAGCCCGCCTCTCCCTCCTCATTCCCCCCACCCCTACTCCACAGTGTGAGCTGAGAGCAGGGACAGGCATATGATGGAATTCTCTAGATGGGGGTCCAGAGACCCAGAGGCACTGGACTTTCCCTGAAGAGCTGGGATGGGCATTAAGCCAGACCTCTGTATCCCTTGTCCTGGAATAAGGGGCCATGGGGGAAGGGAGCAGTACCCTGTGACCCAGCTCAGTGAGGCTGCCCCTCTTCTTCAGGAAAAGGGAAATCTAGGGTCCCTTCAAGGCTAAGACTCCCAGCATCTGTGAGTTCTACTTCCAGGAAGCCCCTCCCTCTCCCCGCTGGCTCCGCAGCTGCTCCCATTTCAACCAGCACCAGATCCATTAATAGCATCAGTTTTATTTGCACCAGCCCTGGCTCCCTCCCTGCTCCCCAGGGGTGCTCGATCCAGAATGCCAGGCCCTGCTTCCTTTTCTCCTGGAACACGCTGACTCCCTCCCTTGGGTGCCCAGGGAGTTGGCAGGATAATAACCTGAGAGAGGAAAACTCTCTTCTCCCTGCCTTCTAATCTGCAGCGCTCACCAAATTAGAAAAGGCGTCAGAAGCCCATTGGGCTGACTGCCGCAGGGATGTCAGGCCATTAACCCCAGGCCATCTCCTGCCAGTATGAGGGGGGGTGTCAGAATCCCCCTCCCGCCCTTTGCAGCCCTCCTGCCTCTAAGCAGGAGTCGAACCCACCTCAGTGTCCATTTCCCCATCCCCACCTCCACCAGTTGGCATGAAACCTCTACCTCTTCATTCCCATCTCCCTCCCTACCCTCCTCTCATTATCCCTCACCGGCACCCTGCTCTGTCCATTGGCACAGATTTCTGGAATAGCCAGAAGGGCCTTGGAGGCTGGGCCAAGCCCCCATTTCACACATGAGAAAACTAAGACCCAGGGAAGGGACATTAGTCATCCGGTTCTTCCTTTGGGAACCTAGATCAGCTGGCTCTTCACTTGTCCATTCAGCAAAGACTGGCAACTGCTACTCTGTGCCTAGGCCCCATTTCTAGGCACTGAGAACACGGCCGTGGGCAAGACAGATGAGTCCCAGCCTTGGAACTCACGGGTGTCTTCCTGGAGGCTGCCCCTGCTTGCTGACGCTGGGCTGGAGGCCCCCCACAGGGGACTGCGATTGTGGGTTGACTTGGCCTCCCCACTAGACCACGGTCATCTTCGCAGCAGACCATGCGCTGTTCAGCTCTGTATCCTGGGGCTTGGTGTGGGGCCTGGTCCCATGGATCTTTCCCAAAAAGTCATGACTAATGCTTACATAGCACTTACTCTGTGCCAGGCACTGAGGGCCAGGCACTATCATTATTCCCATTTTAGAGGAGGGAACTGAGTCCCAGAGAAGTTCAATGTCTCATCCAAGGAATCCAGCTAGCAAGCAGTTTGAATCCAGGTGGTCTGGCCCCAGATGGCAAACTCTTAACATTTTGCTGTGAAGGAAGGAAGGAATGTCACCAATCATGAGGGTGCTGGGCTTCTCTGGTTACCTGTTCCCATGCCTCAGGGTCATAGAGTTCTTCCACCTGACACAAATCTCTGCACATGCAAATGCCACCCCGGGCTTGGGTTTGTGACTCCCAAGCAGATAAAGCATGCAGATAGCACCTGAGCTCAGTAGGATCAACTCAGCAAGCAGAGGACCCAAGCTGAACTGGGCTGGGAGTCCCAGCAGCCCCCTGATACAAATTTCCATCTCCTGCCATCCCAAATTCTACCCACACCACCCCCTCCAGAAAGCCTTCCTGGGCCTACAGTACCAGCCAGAGCAGGAAGGGGTCCAAGCCAGCCTGGGTACCACCCAGTCTGGCATAGGCTGGTTGTTCTTTCTAATGGCCTGGGGCAGGGCCCATAGTACGTGCCAAGTAAATGTTGGTTGCTTGTATTCTCCTTGGGTGGTATGGTGAGAGCCAGGTCTGAATCCCTACAGCCCTGCTGTCATGAGCCATGAGACCCCCTGGGTAAGTCGTCCCATCTCTAAGCCTCAGCCTCTTCGTGTGCGTGGAGGGGCCAGACCAGCCAGCCTCTGGTTACTTTCCTCTGTAAAACTCTGGCTTCTAACTGTAAATATCAGTTCCCTTTCTGGGTCACTGTGAAGCAGGATCTCCTTCCTCTATCCTGGGCGAGGCGATCAGGTGATCAAGTGAGGAGTGTCTTCAAAATGACCTAGAGGGGACATGTCATCTTCAGGGAGGGACCGGGCAACCTCTGGGAAGAGGGATCTTTTTATGGGATCTGGGAAATGGGAATGAGGAACGGGAATAATGCCAAGCCCTGCTGTGAGTATCCAACACATTTTCCTGTGTTCAAGGCTCACAGCCTCCCTGGGGAGAGCGTTCTTGTGCCCATTTTACTGATGCGGAAAGTGAGGCTCCTCCCCCAAGCTCATATAGCACGTGACTATCTGAGGGAGGATTGGGACAGGTGTGTTGGACTCCACAGACCTAGTGGTGCCCTCTAGCTGTCCTGGTCTACATGCGCCTGGACCACGTCCTGCCCCTGCACTGGGCGCCTTAAGATCCAGGTATGGGCTGGATGGGGCTGGAGGGCATGTATGGGGCCATTGTGCTCACACGACCGCTGGACAGCCATGGCTGTGCACGTGCGTGCGTGTGTGTACGTGGGGAAGACGGAGGACACAGGTGAGCTCGGGGGACATTGGAAGCCCGGGATGGGGGTGGGACGGACAGAAGGAAAGAGTTGAAAGAATATAGAAGGAATGAGCTGATAGGCAGAGTAAGGAGGACGGCAATAATAACAATAATAATAACAAGGCGAGCACAAACCTTGCCTTTTTTTTTCCAAGCTGAATGTGAACTGGAGCAGGGCTGAGGGGATTAATCTCTTAAAAACTAAGTGCCGTGTGAGGAGACAGGCAGTGATTAAGGTTTTAACTGATCAGTCTGCATCTGACAGTGAACCAGCTATTATCCTAACGGAATCAAACGAACATTCAAAGCCGTGCTCAGCCCCAAACATGAAAGGAGATGTCATCTGCTGGCAGCTGGCAAGCCGCAGGGGGAGCCGAAGGGGAGAGAGGAATGGAGGGAGAGGGGAAGAGAAGGAGAGAGAGCAGCGTGTCACAGGCAGGCGGTGGGCGGCAGGAGAAGGGAAGAGGAGGAAAAAAGGAGTGTCAGGGGCAGCAGAGCCACTGCAGCTGCCTGGCCTCCTCCGGGCCTTGCCCCTGCGCCCCCACCACCAGATCCGGGTCCCAAAGTGTCCCGCGACCCGCTCAGGACCCGCAGGGCCCCCACTTCCTAAAGGAACAGGAGGGGACATGATGGAAGCGAAGGGCTGGCTGGGGCTGCCGGGTTCCTGAGATCAGCCTCTACCCCCCCCTCGGCCCCCCCGCAGTTCCAGCCTATCGAAGGCTCAGGAAATTCTTCTTAAATAAACGAAAGAAATGGGATAAGGGAAAAGAAGCAAGACAAAAGAGAGAATGCCTTTGGGACGCACCTGGGCTCACCTCTCACTTCGTTCTCCAGGCTGCCCCACAGGACCAGAGACGGGGACCCATTTACTGCAGACACCACAGCCTGAAAGCGGCCTGCGCTGGGGTTTGGGCCTCTCTGGCCCAAATTTCTCCAATTTTTTTTTCTTTTTTTTTTTTTGCCAGAAAGCGGGGGAGAAGAGCAGAGACAGAACTGAGAAGCACAAAGACAAACCAGAGAGAGGCGCTGAGATCTCTTCCTGCGCTTTCATCCTACTTTCCCAGCACAAGGGTACTGGGCACCGGGGATTCTAGAAAAGGCTTGCTCTGGACCAGCGCCTGATGCCCCGTTTGTGCTCCTGGAGAGTTTGTGAGAAGAGGGGCTCAGGGAAGGGTGTACTCTCAAGGCCAGACCAGCTGAGGTGAGATGGAGAGACCCCCTGGTACTGGCCTGAGACCCATTCCGTCCTCTCTTGCTCTGACCACAGAGAGGCCCGAGCAGGAGGCGGGGCAGGCAGCAGGGTCCTTGACCCCGGGAACGCCAGAGGCAACCCCAGGCCAGCGGCTGCACACACACACACACACACACACACACACACACACACACACACGAGCGTGCCCGAGTGGTGGAGAGGGGATGGAACCATGGGGAGAAGGAAGGTTTCCAGAGACCAAGTGAAAAATATATGAGAAATCCGAAAAATTGACTCACACTCGGGGACCCTGTGTACGGGACAGTGATTTTTCATGTGGAACTGGTCCTCTGACTGCACTTTCCTTCCCTCACCGACTCTCACCCACTTGAGGAGACATCTGTTTCTCCAAGAAAACAGACATATGGCCCTCCTTTTTCCTTCTTTGTCACACACTCAGTCACACACACACACACACACACACACACACACACACAGAGCCAGTCAGTGCTGCGTCCCTGCTCACCGTCTGCTATTTGGCCTGCAGGCCGGGTCAGGTCCGTAGCCCCCTCCCAGAATTGTTCTTTTTCGGTCCAGGTCCACCTGGTAGGCCAGGCAGGGTCCAGCCCATTCTCCAGGGCCCTGCACCTTCCTGAACGCAGCCTTTAGACCTGGCCCGGGAGACAGGAAGCCAAGGCCACAGCCAGGAATGATGGGTTAAATGGGCAGGACACCCCCCCAGAGCCGCAGCGATTCCCTCCCCACTCTGTCAGTCCCTGCCCTTACCCTCTGCCTAGAGCAGGGTTCAGGACACGCCTGAATTGTGGCACCGTCCTCCACCGCTCTGTCTCTAATTCACCTGTATGCCACTGCCAGGGGTCTCTTTCTAAGACAGCCCAGATGGTGTCCCTCCCTTGTTAGAGACCTATCATAGCTCCTGGTGGCCTGGCTGGGCTTGCAGGCTCTCTAGTCTGCCCCTCCCCCTCCTCTCTCCCTTCGCTTTCTCTGTCCTCCCTCACCCCCTCCCCCTCCACAGCCAAGTCATGCTCTCTGTCCCCTGGTACACACACATCCTCTCACTTTACATTGCAGTCCATCCACCACAGCACACCCCCTGCCACCTAGCCCGTCTCCTCTCTTTAGGGATGCTGAGGTGACCCTCACCGCAGGTCAGACACTGTTCCAGGCCCTTTCCAGGAAATAAATCAGTTTGTCTTCGATAGCTCTTACAAAAAAGAAACTGAGGCCAAGGAAGGTTAAGCATCTTGCAAAGATGACACAGACACATCCAGAAAACGGCCGGCTAAGATTTGAAAACAGGGAGTTTGGGGCCCGTCCTGCCGCTCAGAGGGGGTCCCTCTCTCCCTCCTCCAAGTCTCCCCTGTCCACCCAGCCCCTCAATCTCTTTGCCCTCCAACTTCCTCAAGTATGTTATCTGTACCTCTCATGGGCTCTTCAATTACACAATACCTTGAATTAGGACTTTGATCTCTGTGTGTGTTAATTTTATCTCATGAACTAGATTATTTATTATCAGGAGTATACACCGCCATTAGTCTTGTAGCCCCGCCACCCCCATGCCAGTCACCCAGCACCATGCTAGGCATAGGGTTAGAAATAAAAATAGCACCAACTAGCATGTACTGAGTGCTTCTTATGTGCCAAGCACTGTTCTAAGTACTTTCCTTGGATTGATGTAGTTACACTTCACAGATGGAAAATTAGAAAAATTAAGTGCTCTTCTTGCTCAAGGTCACACAGAGGGTGGTAGCTGAAATTCTTCCCCATCCCCCCATGAAGAAACAGGTTGAGTTTATTTCTTGTCCCCTTGAACATAAACCACAATGCTGCAGGTGTGCCACTCCTGGGTGGAAGCCTCTAGAAGGCTTGGAAGCTTCCATTTTTGTGCTTTGGGAGCTGCGAGCTGCTGTACGCAGCTAGAGAGGATCACGTGGAAGGAGGAGGTCTTGAGGGCGCACGTAGAGCAGGAGGGCAATCACCGCGGCATCCAGAGCAGTCCTCCAGATGACTGAAGCCCTGGCCACCAGCCACCACAATAGCAAGAGAGTTCCGCAGAAAAACCGCCCAGCGGAGCCCCACCAGCCCAGACACTAGGAGCGTGAGCATATGGTTGTCTTCAGCTGCTCTGTTTTGGGGTGGCTTTGTTACACACCAACAGGTGGGTCCTGTTATTAATCCTATTTCCCATAAGGGGAAGTAGAGGGAGGGATATGGAAGATACAGGATTTGCTTGCATAAGGTCATGCAGCTTTGTCAGTAGAGAGTGGGGATAAGGTGAGGGCCCACATCCTTGTGACTCAGAGCTTGGGGAGAATGACCTGTTGCAACAGGACACCCTCAGTTAGTGACCGAGGTGACAGGTCCCCATGGACTGGGCACAGCCCTCAACCAACTGTACTCAGTGAGTAGATCAGAAGGTCACAGCCGAGGGGCCGAGAAGACAGGACTCTGAACAACACCCGCCCCCCACCACACACACCTTCATTGATCTATTTTCTCTACAGAATGTCCACAGATGCTTCTCTTTGAAAAACGTGTTCTCATTTTCAAACCACTGGACCAGATCACTTCTGAGGCCCTTTTGAGCTCTGATATTCCAGGGCTCCATGAATGAGTGATGGGGAATGAATGGAGGGCAGACCCTCAAGCTGCTGGGGGGTTCCATCTGGATGGATGATGGGCACAGAGAGGGAGCGCATCCACGAAGCACTGAGCGATTTGGAATGCAGGAGAGTTCTGGAACTTGGCAAGAGAAAGGTAGGGCGGAAGGTGCTGCTAAAAGCATCTGCAGGCATGAGAAGGGAGGGAGGAGGGTGGGGGGAGGGTGTTGGGAGGAAGGCAGTCACCATGAGAGGAGTGTGTGGCATCGAGGCGCTCAGGAACTAGCAGGCATGGGGCTCAATCCCAGCTCTGCCCTTCACTAGGTGCTGGCTGGTGGCCCTGGTTTTAACCACTCTAAGCCTCAGCTTCCTCGCCCATAAGACAGAAGTAGAGGAGAAGCGATCTCATAGGGGGGACACGGTATATGAGATAACGCAGGGGGAAAACACAGCCCAGTGCTTGGTAATTAGGGAGCACTTGATAAGTGACACCTGTGGCCTCCTTTCAGCAGACCTGCAGTGACTTGCATTCTCTAAAGTCCCAGGAGCATAGCTAATCTCAGGAGGCCCAGCAAGGTGCCCTCCGTGGGTCCCCAGGTAGAGGGACACCTAGATATGTGTTTGGGGAAGGGAAGTGGGAGAAGTAAAGCAGAATCTGAGGCTGATGGGGCATGGGCGTCATGCAGAGAGAGAGCAGGGGCATGTGGCAAGCATCTAGACACCCCAAGCCTGCCAGGAGCTGGGCACTGAGCAACAAGCTTCAGAGGAGCCAGTGGGGGGGCCGACGCAAGGCTGCCTCACCAACAGGGATGTTAGTGGGGTCATTCAGTGGAACGAGCCCGCCGAAAAGGCTGGGAAAGGATGGAGGAGGTTCAGATACCATTCCACCCTGAGATCCACTAGGAGAGAGACATCGCTTTGGCTTGCGGGGGTCCCTAGGATCTAGTAAGGATTTGGCAGCTCATGGCACAAGAAGCCAGGCCCACGAGTGACGCAGGACAGAGCTCTCGGGTCAGAGAGACAGCCTTCCTTAGTGGCTAAAGCCCTGACTCTAGAGCCAGGCGACTGGAGTCCAAATCCTGATTCTGCCACTAACTGGCTGCATGACCTTGAGCAAGTTACTTCCCCTCTCTGTGCTAAATGCTGTGGCAAGGGCCATGGTCCTGATCTCCCAGGGCTCACAGGCTGGCTGGGGAGACAGAGGCTCAGAAAAAAGCTTGCCAACACACAGGTGGCAGGAGACACACCCACTCACGAGAGAGAGGAGCAATGCCTTGAACTGGAGCTAAGGGGAATTGGTGTGTGTTCTTGGAGACGTTTCACGGACCGTGAAATGCCAGCTGGGTTTAGAGAGACTAAGGGAAAGGTATTCAGGGAGAGGAGAACCTAGACACAAGGATGCAAATGGTCTGTCCCATGGGAGCAGGAGGTGGGTTCTCAGCTGGGGGCTAAGGCTGGAGGGGCCCTAGGGAGTCAGACACCTTCCAAAGAGATGGAGGAGTTTGACGCTCCCAGCGGCATCTGCTCCCTCCGGGCTAAGGCAGGGGTAGGGGGCACAGAGATGAGTCAGAAGGACTCACAGGTGCCTCGATGAGGCTACACCCATTCCAATAGCCCCTGCCAGCTGCCCCAGCCTCCCCGGGTCCCCAGGGTCAGGCCATTACAGGGTGAGATTTATCATGGGCAGGTGTGCTCCAAGACGGTATATTATCTGGGATTATGAACTGTAACAGGATAATCTCTCTAATGTAATTCAAGCTCTCGACATGGCTTATGGCTCCTTAATGTACCTCAGACTGAAGAATTACAAGAACATTCTCCCCCAAGCTCCCCATGTCCCTCCCTCCCTCCTCTGTCAACCCCTAAATGATTTAGGCAATTGCCTGAAGCCGGATCTTGGCATTAAGTCATAATTCAGTGCAGTTCAGTAAACATGATGGGCAAGGAGCTTTTTCCTGCCTGCATCTTCTCCCACAGAAGCCTCTCTTTCCTCCTCTGTCCAAACCCATCCCCCCACTCAGGGACGGGCTGGATATACAACAATCCAGGAACCTCAGTACCCTGGGACTCACCCCTAAGATACCCTCTGGGCACCAAGGCTTAAGCTGCCAGGTTTGGGCTTGGGGTCCCCAATTATCTGGGATGATACACCCCAGGAGTTTGCACCCTCCAGAGTGAGAAGACAACCCCAGAGCCACAGAGTAATGTCAAAGCCACGGGTCTTAGGAATGTTCTGGTCCTGTGGATCAACCCTATAAACCCCTGCCCCCTAGGGAAACATTCAAATCTTATGCAAGCCACACCACGGAATATTTTCCAATTTTTATTTTCTATAGTTTTGCCCTTCCTGGAGAAAAAAAGAAGAAGAAAGAGAAAAAAGAAAAACCTTCCCTAGGGAGTGCTGATTCCCTACAATTAGAAATCCTCCTCTAACCCAGCTCCTTTCACTGTACAGGTGGTGATCTTGAAACTCAGATGGGTCTTTCCTAATCACAGATTATGTGTATTGAACGCTTACTATGTACCAGGCATTTTCCTAAGTACTTGCATGAATCACTCATTTCATGCTTCCAAAAGTCTTTCAGCAGGTGCCATTATTCTCCATTTACTGGTAAGATAACGGAGGCTCAGAGAGGAGAAGTTGAGGCCACAGGTCCGTTAATTTGGAAGATGGGACATGAGCCCAGGCAGACTGGCTCCAGACCCTATGTTTCCAACCACTGCCCTACTCCGTGCGGGGTCACAGAGCACTTGAACCTAGAATCCGGTCTCCATCTACTGAGTGCCCTGCTGATGTGGCAATAGGACAGGGCAACAGGGTATTCTCCTGGCTTCTAGACAACATGAGTGCCTTTCCACAGTGACCCTCGAGCATTTTTGCTTTCCGATCCCTAGGATGGTCAGAAATCCAGACTTCCCCTCCCCCAGCCAGTGGGAAGGCTACTAAACAGCCCCTCAGCTCAGTGCAGGCAGCATCCTTCCTTCCTCCTCCGCTGCATTCTTTGTGCCCAGCCCCCACCTCACCCCCTCACCTTAAACACAGAGCTAGAGGCCCCTCCTGGCTGCCAGGATCCAAGGAAGACCAAAGAAATCTCCCCTGTGGTTTTGGGGAACCACAGGTTAGGAAGAGTTCCTCCTAAACTCATCTCAATAAAAACAAGGCGATCTCACACGGGCAGATAACGGCATCTTATCAGTCCCTTCTGTCTGCACGACATTGGTTTCCTCAATGTTCTTCTTGACCTTGGCTAATCACTTGGTCTTCTGATGACTCATCGTTCCCATCTCCGAAGTGGGCTAATAATAGCAGCAAGGACTGGATTAGAAGAGGCAAGTTAAAAAAAAAAAAAACTTTGGATAAAGCACTCCATACTCACGACACACACCAACACATACAGGCCCCCTGGGTGAGTTGGTCATGTAATTGTGGATGTAGTTGTGTCCCCATGCTCATTCCTGCACTCGTACCCTTGTAAAAAGAGAAAGATTCAGGTTAGTGGTCTATCTCTGGTCTCTAGGTCCACAGTAGACTAGCTCTCTCGATGCAGTCCTGGCATTTAAGAACTTTGCCCAGGGAAAGGCTGCTGCATTGTCAGAGGGGGGCCCTGCCGGGTGTAGAAGGAATTTACAATCTATAGTGCTGGCTCATTGAGGCGTATAAATGCAAATGACACTCGGTGTGACGGAATGAACACCAACGGAGGATTACATGGACACCTGAGTCATGATCCTGCCTCTAAATTCCTTTCGCTGAACCTCTGTTTTCTCATCTGTAAAATGGGATGGGGGAAGAAGTCTCAGGTCCCTTCCAGTATAACATTCTACGTTAGAGTTTACTTCCCTGGCGGATTTCCCCTGCTCCTTTCTCAGGTCTTCAGATTTTGCCTCTTCTGAAGAAACTCCCTTTTTGTGGTCCACCCAGCCCCATCTCATCTTGCTCAGAGACCTGTTATTCCAGGAGGTGCCACGAGGGGGAGCCTATAATTGGATGTCTGGGGTCAGAAAGGAAGCCAACTCAAGTGAAAGGTTAGGGAGGTAGTAGGCCCGTCCCCAGGGACCCCAAGACCAGGATTTAAATAGAAACTTGAGGGGCCCAGAGATGGGGCTGTAAGCTCCAAAGACCATTCACTACACTCAGGAAGGACTGAGATCTTGCTTTACGTTATTTCTTGTACTCCATCATACACTTTTAAGTGCATATGGTGGAATGATCTGATTTGACCCTCTGTCTAGTTTAAGAGTCATTGGAGGCAAGTGGAATTATCTATCACCACTACCGTTGGGAGAACTGAGATTCAGAGAGATTCTAGGCTTACCCAAGGTCACACAGCCAACTTGGGCAAGAGCTGCTGTTGATGGTCCAAGTCTCCCCACCACTGGCCCAGGTCTCACTATGCATGTCCCTGCCTCTTCCAGGACCTTGCCCCAGGTGGGGCACACAAGGGACCTTCAGGGATGCTTCTTGAATGAATGAGGAGGCCCTCTGAACTAGGGTGCAACCTCCCCAGGGTAAGCCTTCTCTGCCTTCCGTTGGTCAGCACAGGCTCAGAGTCAGCTGACAGCTAGGCGCTACTTTCTACCTTTGCTCGAACCTTGAACCTTCCCAAACCATAATGTTCCCGTCCGCCCATATTGCCTGCATGATCCGGAAGTGCTGGCGCTGTGGTCATGCCCTCTTCAAGAGCCCTCGCCTCCTTTCTTTGCCTTCCCAGTCTTGCTCAGGTAGGTCACCTCCTTCAGGAGGCCTTTTCATCCCCTCCCACAGTGGGAAGAGCTGGGATCAACAAGCAATTGGTATTTAAAAATCATGAGAAAGGAGTTCAAGCTTCTCCGCAGTGGGAACTGAGTCTCATTCATCTTGGACTCCCAGCACCTATCAAAAACTCAGATTGGCCATCAAATACCAGTCGTGCATACTGCCCCCTTGTGCCTTTCTACCTTAGGGACCTTTTTATGAGAAGGCATTTTAAGCCTATGTGGCCTGAACACATAAATGATTGATTGGTGTTCCCCTCCCCTTTTGCCCTGTCCCAATCTTTCAAGTATTGGGAAAGGTAACAATTCCAGATCTCTGGAGAAGCTTCAGAGCTCTCCTCAGGCTATCTGCAGCCCCTCTAGACCACCAGCTAGCTCTCCACACTTTATATGGGTACTTTCTACAGCCGGCTTCCCCCAGGCTTGGCTTCTCCAGGTGACCAAAGGCCTTCTGGTCAGGGAAGTGAAGTGAGTCAAAGGAAGGAGGCAGCCCCTCAGTGGGGGTGGGGGGCCCTCTTCTGTCCCCTCCTTTTGACCAGCTTTCTGTAAGCCGTCTCCCCTCCTACAAAACCTGCCCTACACTTCCCACTCCTCCCCTCCCCACCCCACCACGTGAAGCTGCAGAAGGCCAAGGGCTGGACATTTAGCAGGTAAGGCGTAGAAGGAGCCATGGGACTCTCAAAGCACAGGAAGAGTTTCATTGGATCCAATTCACCTGTGCCAGTGAGGCAAGTTGGGCCCCAGGAAGGGAAGGTGTCCGGTTCATTCCATTTACTCATTCATTCAGCAAATATTTGCTGAGTGCCTACAATGTGTGCAGCCCTGTCCTAAGACATCTTTGAAAAGCCTCTGACTTCATGGCAACTACAGTCTCGTGGAAGGAGATGGACAAAGAAATCAGCAGGTTATGTTGGTAGCATATTACATGGTGATAAATGCTACTGAAAAAAGCAGGGGAAGGGAAATGAGAAGCCTGTGTATATTGGCAGAGGGAGGGTCAGAGAAGACCTAAGCAAAATGAGAAAGCCAGCGTTGTAGGAACCTAGGGAAAGACAGGTCCAGGCAGAGGAATTAGCAAGTGCAAAGGCCCTGAGGCAAAAGTATGTCGTCCTGCCTGTGGCAGAGTGAGGAATCCAGTGTGACTGGAGTGGAATGACAGGGGTCAGATCATATCCCCCTTCTGCTCAAAATCTAATGGCTGAACATCTCACTCAGAGATCTGATCCCCTCTCTGCCCTTCCCCTCTTTGCACTCTGTCTCTCTCTCTCTCTCAAAAATAAATAATAAACATTAAATATTTAATAATAATAAAAAAGATAACTGTGGGGGCATCTGGATGGCTGGGTTGGCTAGGCTTCTGACTCTGGTTCAGGTCATGATATCAAAGTTCATGAGTTCAAGCCCTGCATGAGGCTCTCTGCTCAGAGCCCACTTCAGATCCTTTGTCTCCTCCCCCCACCTTCAGCGGCCTGCCCCTCCCCTGCTCTCTCTCAAAAATAAACATTTACATTTTTTAATAAAAAATAAGATAATAAAATAAAAAGATAACCCGGCTGCTCTGCTGTGAACAGACCAAGGGGGACAAAGGATACAGAGGGACAAGTTAGGAGGCCTTGCAAGATTCCAGGCAAGAGAAGATGGTGGCTTGGAACGGTGGGATACGTGGGTATGTGGTGAAGAGAAGCAGATTCTGGACATATTTTGAAGGCATTGTAAACAAGATTGGCTGAGGCATTTGGATGAATGATGACAGCTAAAGAGAGGAGTTGAAAATAACCCCAAGATTTTCTTCCCCAGCAACTGGAAAGATGAGGGTGCCCTTTTTTGAGACAGCAAAGGGGATGGTAACAGTCTGGGGGGAAAGATCAGAATTTCCAAGGTGGACAAGTTGAATCTGAGATGCCCGCTGGATGGTCAAGGTGGAAGCAGGATTTAGAGGTCTGTAGGTCAAGACAGAGACTACGGTAGAGCTAGGAGAACAAAAACAAAATCTGAAATCTTCGATTCCCACTAGAGCTCTTTCCAGCGTGGGGAGGACTGACTCTCCCGCGTGTTGAAGGAGTCAAATACCTGTGCTCAAAACCGAGGGCGCAAGGAGAGGAAATAAGGTAATCCCTGCGTGCACGCCCCAGCCCCAACTGCCTCTACGCGGGGCTGGAGAAGATCCGGGGACCCAGTCCGCGAGGCCGGGTGGGGGCTGGAGATCTCAGGAAGCTTGGGTGAGGCCCGAGGGGGTCCAGGGCTCCGCACACACGCATCGGGGGCGGGGCAGGGGCTGCTCAGACTCGGGGGCGGATCTCAGCTGAGGTCTGGGTTTCTTCTCTCAGCAACGGTCTTGACTCGTTTCCTTGAGCCACCGTCAGATATTTATTTAACCTCGCAGTTCAGCCTCCCAGGGGCCAGCAGGGAGGGATGGAGGCAGGGAGAGGAAGGCCGGTGGACATGCGGAGCAAAAGGGAAACATTTTCTTCCCTCTCTGCACAGGCCCCGCCTGCCTCACTGACTCGTGAGGTCCCACCCCGGACCTCCAGACTTTTGGGGATCAGCCGGCCCCTAGGATTCCAAGGGAATTCAGGAATCAAGCTAGTCTGCCTCCGTGGATTTAAGAATTAGGAAACCGGTGGTGGGGTGACTTGCTGTAGGACCTACAGTGAGTCTGACTACCAGTCTCTTGGGTCCCCCACCCCTTGTCCATCAAATGAGCACCCGTGGTGCCGGGAGAGTCAACGGACAGGGGTGCTGTGAGAAGCCCCTGTTTGCCAGCCTTGCGGCTTTGGGCTAGACACTTCACCTCTCCGTGCCTCCCTTTCTAGGTGTGTAAAAGGGAGTCATCACTCTAACCCTGCCGTTCTTGTCTTGTTGACGGACAAATAATTTAAAACAAACAAACAACAACAAACAGCTGGCAACTGCCGAGCCCAAGTGAGCCTGGCACTGTCCTGGGCTCCTCGCACAGAGCTTACTGTTGCCCCTCTCTGCACACCCTGCCGCCGGTCTAGATGGCCAGGAAGACAGCTAGAAGAAGGAGCGAGGGGAGGCTCGAACCCAGCTCCCAGGCCAGAAAGGAGCTCCCGGCTCCCCAAGCCACAGGCCCCGCCACAGGCTCAGGGGTCAGTGCTGGGGGCACTGGGGAGGGGAAGCCGGGGGCCAGGGGGAGCGGAAGTCCCTGCTCAGAGGCCTCACTTCCCCTCCCCCCCAGGCCGGCCCCGGGGCAGGTGAAGAGGGGACCGGGCTCCGCTCCAGGTGGCGGGGCAGCGACGGGGGTGGGGAAAGGCAACAATAGCACTTTTATTTGGGACTGTTTGGCTCCGAGCGGGTGGGCGGAGGAGGAGGCCGCCGACGGGGCTGCGGGGGAGGGGGTGGTCAGCGGCATCTGGCTACACACCTGCTCCTGCTTAACCCTGTGCGTGCTGGGGCTGGGCGCGCTGCGGAGGTAAAGCTGCGCGGCTGCGGGGAACCAGAGCCAGGCCGCGGAGTGCGCGCCTGCCGACAGCCCGCCTCCGGGACCCCGTGCCAGCCCCGGCGGTCTCGGGGAGCGCGCAAATGGGGATCCCCGGCGGGACAGTGGGGGATGTCTCATGCCCTTGGCTGTGCCCCTCGACCTGCACTGGCCTCTCAGGAGTCTGCCTCCAGCAGTCGCGCGGCTCGGGCGGGAGAGGGAAGGCGAGGGCTGGCTGCAGGGCCTCGGCGCGGATTCCCCGCCGCCCTCGGGCCATTCCGGGAAGCCGGCCTTCCGGAGGCGGCGCAGCGGCCACGGCCATGC
>NC_043706.1:38406210-38428619 GCF_006229205.1 Suricata suricatta
GGGCCGTCAGGCCCCGCGCTGCACCTGCCCGCGCCAGGACCCCGGCCCGCCCGCGGTACCACCCCGCCCTGCCCGGGCTGGCGCGCTTACCAGCCGCACAATCGGAGCTTGTTTGTGGGCGGAGGAGCCGCGCCGGGTGCGGCGGCCCCGCGCCAGCCCACTGATCCCATAAAATATTATTTGTGTTTAAAAATTCCAGTAATTGGCTATGCAGCCGCTTTTTCCGAGCCCCTTGCCAAACGCAGTAAAATCTCAGTCCGGCCGGGGTTATTTTCATCATGCAAATTCCCATTTCTGTAAACAGGGTTAAAGCCTCTGGAAGAGGCCGGGCTAGAACCAGGGAAGAAAAGCCGAAAAATGTGTTCTTCGAGTCTGGGAGGTAGTCAAACTGGGTCTCCATTCCTGCGAGGACCTGGGTAATTGAAGAGAGCTATTCAGGTAATCCACCCCAATCTCCCAATCCAATCTCTTTAGCTTGGAGACCGGTGCCTGGACTATATAGGGTAAAAATCCCTGTTTTCCTTAACTTCCCTTCGCTTTTTTTCATCTGAATAACTTACATATCAAATCATGGAAGCATAATTCTTTTCTTTCTCTCTCTCTCTCTCTCTCTCTCTCTCTCTCTCTCTCTCTCTCTCTCTCTCTCTATCACAGGAGCAAACTGAGGCTCAGAGAGGACAAGGGACTTGCCCCAGATCACACAGCAAGTTCGTGCTAGAGCCTGGGCCAGCACATAGACTGCCTATCCAAGGAGAACCCTTGTAGGACTTTGGTGAGGAAGAAGCCCGTGCTGGTGCCCAGAACAGAAAGCCCCAGGGCCTGGCTCTGGGTTCCTGGACTGTGGGCACAATCTCTGAGGGAAGACTCCCTCCCTTCCCAAACATACACACTTCCTGCCCCTCAGGAGCTGGGAGCTGACCTTAGAGGAGGAGGGGGAGGAGGAGGAGAAGAAGAGGGGAAGGAGGAGAAGGGGGGCTGGGGGGGAGAAGATGAAGGGGAGGAGGGAGAGAAGTAGGGGAGGGGGGAGTCCCTGCCAAGGTCTTGGAAACCCTGAGTAATGGACAGGGGAGCTTTGCCCGGCTCCACACCCAGTGATGGCCGCTGTCTGCAGCAGGCAGAAGGAGCCACACACGTGGGAGGAACGGATTTCTTAAACAGATGCTGAAAGAGAGCCCAGATTCTGAAGTTGGCAGGAGAATTAGAGCTCAGAATAGAGTAAATAATAGTGTATTATTCGGAATGTAATATTGTCTTATATGTAATATATTATTTTGCTATATCGTGTTGAGCACCTTGCGTGTGCCAGGCGCCACCGCCCAATGTGTCTCACTTAACCCCTACAACAAGCCCGGGAGGTAGGCATTAATATTCTAACCACGTTCTTTCTCTTTTAGTACATGTGGAACTAAAAACAATAGTTCCAGTGCTTGAGAGTTTCTGTAGGTCAGCTTATCCCGGGATATGATACCCACTTTCCAGGTGAAGATACTGAGGCTCCAGGAGATGAAGTCACTTCCCCAAGGTTGTCAGTAAAGAAGGCCTTTTCTCCGGGAGGGGGGGAGGGTTCTGTGAATGGAAGACCTCTGGTCCTTCTTCCCTTCACCAGCCCCAAGTTTTCATGGTAGCCTCGCCTCCTCCATCCTCCCTCCATCGCCCCTTCAAGCCTTAGTGCCTGTTACCTCCTTTCCCTGGACATTCCTTCTCCCTTCTATCCTCAGTCTTCCCCATTGCCTCTACTTCTTTGAACCCTAGGCCCCTGAGCCCCAGAGGCTGAGGAATATCCGCACAGATAAATCCGCTGTGCTGCTCACTGTGTTAGACCACTAACTTGGGCAGGATAACAAACAAAACTGCTATTTCCCCAGAAGAGTGGTTATGTGCTTAGCAGTGCCTCCTCCATGCTCATCCAAACACACACACACACAGACTCACCCCCAAAACAAGAGTCCCAATTGTGGTTTCAAAGAAGGAAGACATTTCTAGTGGTTCCGGATTATCTCACAGCAGAGTGGGCAGCTTTGAGAGGCACTGAGTCTCCCGTCGCTACAAGTATCACCACACAGGCTGGATACCTCCTGGATGACATAGTACCAAAGGAATTCCTGGGTCCCCTTTGGCTTACGTGCTCAGAAATCAATTCTAACCCTACAGTTCCAGCTACATTGCTGTACAAATACAGGCCCTATTTGTAATGAAACAGAATTCAGTTAGTGTGTAAGTTTCTGGTCAATCTCTGAATAGAAATACTATCAAGGTGGCCGCTACCTAGAGAAGGAGAACAGACTCTCCGCAGAGCCAAGTGGGAAGACAGCTTCCAGATTGGGGAGATTGTGGAGGTGGAGCCTGGGGGGTCCTTGTTGAAAAAGTAAAGAGAAAAGGGAAATGGTGTCTGGTGAGTTCTGGTGTCTGGTGAGACTCTAACATGGGGAGCTGTAAGAGGAAGCCAGTTCCCAGAGTTGCAAGGGCGTAGCAGGGGTCCTTAGAGGTCTTACCTCCCTCTTGGAGCTCATCTCAGCCCTCTAGATTTCCTGCCTTCAAGGACTGCTTCCTGCTCAAGTGAGACCTTGAGTATGTTATATTCAGATGAGAGGCCCCGTCCACCCAGCATTTTGAAGCCTGGACACAGGTGTGGGGACCCAAAGGCCTATGAAGGATCCTTCTTCCTAGCTCCAGGACTTAACACCCCCCTTCCCAGAGTCCATCACAAGAATTAATCACCTGACATTAGGAGGCAGGGCTGGCACCTTAGGGCTCATTTCTTTTGGGACCTTGAAGGACTGAACAAGATACTCCTTCCCTTACGGTCCTCTCTCTTCTCCTCCACCCCAGAGGGGGGACCATGGAGCGCAATGCGTGCCCTGACTTGTCCTCTCCGATTGGCAAGTGATTTTGGAGCTCCTGCGCAGGGACAGGCAAGACTAAAGATGACTACAAGTCCTGGGGCGCCTGGGGGCTCTGTCAGTTAAGCATCTGACTCTTGATTTCAGTTCAGGTCATGATCTCATGGTTCATGAGTTCAAGCCCCACGTCAGGCTCTGCACTGAAAGTGCGGAGCTTACTTGGGATTTTTTCTGTCCCTCTTTCTAGCTCTCCCCTGCTTGTGAGCATTCTCTAAATAAATAAATAAATAAATAAATAAATAAATAAATAAATAAATAAACTTTAAAAAAACAAAAGGGGGGGGGTGACTCAAAGACCTAATCTGTTAGGAAATGCCAGTTAGTAAAAGAAAAAATGCACTACAGTGCAATGAGCGTAACTTACACACCAGGCACAAAGTTACAGTCAACCAGGAGATCAGAGCAAAGGACTAAGGGGGCCTAAGTGAGGAATGCTTCAGGGTGAAGGGTCATCAAGCCTTGGAGTGCGCTTTTGATAGAATTTTTTATCAGGCTGAGAGGGGTCTGGCAAAGTATTCTGGGTGATGGGAATAGCATTCCAACAGCCCGGAATCGCGAAGCCTAAAGCAGGAATCTGGGATGAGTGTCAGCTGGGAGGTATGGGGGGAGAAGGGGTGGGATTCCAATGCTTCCTCCCCCCCATCATCTTTTCTTAATCCTGGAAGGGCCCCCCTCCTCTCTCACTTTTTTTTCCTTAAAGAAAGATGGGTGAACACCATCTCCAAACTGTGTTTGAGACACTGCCAGCAGAGGTTTGGTGGTGAAGAGGAGAAGAAAACAGCCTGTGTGTAGAAGGACATCACCCTTGCCTTCCACCTGCTTGCTGTGTCTCTCTGTCTCTGGCTCCTGCTCAGGGATCCTGGCCTCCTCGCTGCCTGACCTCTCTGCCTCTGGCCCTCTCAGGAGTCCTTGGCCGCTGCCTCCTAGCACCCATCTCTGCCATTCCCACATCTTTCTATTTCCCTTCCCATCCTCACCCCACTCGGCTTCCTCCTTTGCTCTGGGACCAAGACTCCCCTCCAAGTGCCCAGGGAAACAGTTGGGATGGGGGCTGATGCCTGGCCTCCGTTCTCCAGGGAGCAGGACCTGTGGTGAGAAGACGTGTATTCCTCCCTGCACCCTTCTCTGGGCTTCTCTGGTACATCTTGAGGACAAAGGTGCTGCCCCCGCCAGCCTCCCGCTCTGCCCCTCAACCCCTCCCCTCTTCCTCATCCAAGGTCGACCCACCTCTTTTGGGAACAGCCCCAAATGGAGACTCAGACAGCTTTCCACCCAATAACCCTATAGATAGGGCTGGGGTTTCCTCTGGGGTCCAGACCCCAGGTCTCCCCTGAGGGGTCTAGCACCTCCCAGGCCCTGTGACAGCTGGACAGCTGGCCCCATATCAATTCGGTCTCTGATTTGTATCAAAAGCCCCACCAAGAACTCACCTCTCAACAGGGACCTTCTGCCACAGAGACCCCCTCCCTAGGCACATGCAACAACTCCTCGCCCTGCGCCCCCCAAATTAACATTTTTGCCAGATTAGCAACAGTCCACCTCTTTTTTCTGTCCCATAAGAGAGAGAGGAAGGGCACAGCTCTGAGCACTTTCAGATGCCTTATTTCATTTCATCTTCACACTAGCCCCCAAAAGTTGAAAATATGTCAGAAAACATGTCAGATTTTGTAGATGAAGAGACTGAGGTCTGAAGGGGCAATTCCTTGCCGAGGTAGCAGAGTGGAGATCAGATCCCAGGTCTGAGTCTGAGAGCCCCACAGGGATATCTGGAAGCAGATCCGTGACAGCACCATGGACAGGAGAGTGGAAGCTCAAGACCTTGATCTCTAGCATTTGGGGGCCGCTTTAATCTGCCAGGTTGCCTTTGAAAACTTGAGGCCCACTGCCCTCAATCATCCCCCCAGAAACCTCATGGCTAAGGCCACGACATGCAAACTAGACCCCCACATACACACACCCCCAATTCTCCCGCCCAAGACACAGATGATGCTATTAGGTCTCTTCTCCCTCAGCATCACCAGGACCTCCTTCAAAACCCAGTTCATAACCAATTTCAATCTGTGGACTGGATTGGAATCCTGATTCAAATAGGCTGGAAGGGAGATCTATTTGACAGAGCAAAACTTTGAACACTGGATATTTTTTAACAATAGAATTTTTATTTTTTCAATTTTTTAAAATTTTTAATGTTTTATTTATTTTTGAGAGAGAGACAGTGTGAGCAGGGGAGGGTCAGAGAGAGAGGGAGACACAGAATCTGAAGACAGGCTCCAGGCTCTGAGCTGTCAGCACAGAGCCCAATGCGGGGCTCAAACCCACGAACTGTGAAATCATGACCTGAGCTGAAGTTGGACACTTAACTGAGCCACACAGGCTCCCCAACAATAGAATTTTTAGAACAGTTTTAGATTTACAGCAAAATTGCAAAAATGGTAGAGTTCCCACATACCCTGCTCCCCACCCCCCGTTTGCCCTATTGTTCACATCTTACATTTGCTCTGTGCATTTGTTGCAATTAATAAACTGATACTGATAAATTATTATTTTTATAAGTTTATTTATTTATTTTGAGAGAGACAGAGATACCACCAGTGGGATAGGAGCAGAGAGAGGAAGAGAGAATCTCAAGCAGGCTCCGCGTGGGGATCGAACTCACAACCGTGAGATCGTGACCTGAGCTGAAACCAAGAGTCAGAAGCTTAACGAAATGAGCCACCCAGGTGCCCACATAAACCTATATTGATACATTATTATTAACTACAGGCCACAGTTTATTCACATTTCCTTAGTGTTTACTTAGTATCCCTTTGCTGCGCCAGGGATGGGCATGTGAGATACCACACTGCATGTAGTTGTCATGTGTCCTTAGGCTCCTCTCGGCTGTGACAGTTTCTTAGACTTTCCTGATTCTCGGTGACCTTGACAGTTCCCAGAAGTACTGGTCAGGTACTTCGTAGAGTGTCTCTCCATTGGAATTTGATGTCTTTTGTCAAGATTAGACTGAGATGTGGGTTTTGGAGAAGAAAGTCACAGAGGTCAAGTGCTATTATCAACATGCTAGTATGCTTATGACTGTTGGTGTTGACCTTGATCACCAGACTGAGGTGGTATTTGTCAGGGGTCCTACTATACAGTTGCTCTTTCCCCCCTTTCCATATGTGCTCTTTGGAAGGAAGGCACTATGAACAACCCAGTTCAGAGGCCCAGGGGGTTACACTGTTCTGTCCCTTGCCAGTAGAGTAGCTATAAATTATTTGGATTTCTGCATGCGAGATTTCTTCCTTTTCCGCTGTTTATTCATTCAATTATTTATGTCAGCGTGGACTTGGGGATATTTATTTTTTACTTTGGGTAATAATCCAGTACTCTTATATTGTGTGGCTTAAATTGTTTCAACTTTGGCCACTGGAAGCTATTTCAGTTGGCCTGTATCTCTTTGACACATCTCCACTAACATAGTTTTGTTTTGCATAAACACATCCATACTTCCTGGCACTGTAAGACACTCCAAGTTCAGCAGGTGTATGTCTTGCCCCAGCCCTATGTCAGCCATTTCTCTAAGAAGCCTTGGTGCCTTTTCCTGGAGAGTGGGACTGGAACCCTAAATCTGGGCACGAGGTATATTTGCTGATGATAGGGTTAAAGACATAATTTTAATGTTCTTAAAAATTTTGTTCTGTATTTGTTATTTTTATTTTGAGAGACAGAGCATGAGCAGAGGGAGGGACAGAGAGAGAGGGAGACTCAGAAGCTGAAGCAGTCTCCAGGCTCTGAGCTGTCAGCACAGAGGCTGACGCGGGGCTCGAACCCACGGACTGTGAAATCATGACCTGAGCTGAAGTCAGACACTTAACCAACTGAGCCACCCAGGCGCCCCTTAATTTTAATGTTTTATGTGATCATCGTATTGAAGTTATTTTTAAAGGGCCCCCTTTTTTAGACACTTATGAAATATTTATGGCCAAGATGTATATGTCTGCAACTTGCTTCCAAATAACGTGGGAAGAGATGGGACAAGACTGGCCATGAGTCGCTCCTGCTTGAGGCTAGATGATGTGATACACAGGGCCTCTTTATACTGAGTACTTGTCTATGTTTGAAATGCCTGGAGTAAAACTTCAAAATAACAAAACAAAATTCAGTCACGATCATCTCCTCTGGAAGCTGTTCTTGATTCCCCTCACATAGCCTGGTAACCACTCTTTACCCCTGCTGGGCATTTCTATCCTTTCTAAGGTGGGGCCCTGCTCTGTGAGGGTCTGGGGCTTCTGTTCACTTGCTGCCAGCCACAGGATGGGGTACCTCCTGGGGTGATGCACCACTGCAGCATGTCCCATCCGGGGGTGCTCAGCTCGGGGCCGGGAAACGCTGTCCCTACCAGCTGTGCCCACCAGCTGTGCCCAAGTGCTACATGCAGCGTGGCCAGCAAGATGCCAGCCACTTTTCACTGGTGCAGTTCCAGGTTGTCCTTCATTCAGTCCCAAGAAGTGGACATTATCCTTACCCCGAATTTACAGAAGAGGAAACTGAGACTAAGCCAATCACCATATGTCCCCGACCATGCACTTTCTAACAGGCAGCGATGGCCCCTTCTGAACCCACCGTAGGGAGAAGAGATCCGTGTGCCAAGGGTTTTCTGTTTGCCCCTCTGCATCCACCCTCCACTCTTCACCCCTTCAGCTACCCCTAGAAGCTGACCCTCTGGACAGCATCACTCAGCTCTATGTCCTCTGGCTTCCCTTTGAGTCTGGTTGATGTAGGCACCAGCAGAAGGTCAGAGGATGGAAGAGAGACGTAGGGTGTTTGTCCCCCCAATGCCTTCCCTTCTGTGTTCCCCCACAGCCCGTCCTGTGGGACAGCCCTTCCTAAAGCATCAGCACTCACTGACCTAGGGAACCACACCTCCCCTTCCCATTCATGCCCAGGCTGCCAACAGCTTCCCACTGGGCATTTGACATTTTCTCCCCTTGTTTTCCTGCATTAAATGTTCCTCGCCCCCTGGGGTGGGCCCTGCAGTCTGCCTACATCCACTGAACAAGGCTCCTCCGGTCCCAGTGGATGGTCACAGAAGACCTAACTGCGTGTACTGGCCCCTGCATGGAGAGGAAACAAGAAGGGTCCAGAGGCAAGGGTTGGAGGCAGGGGGAGCTTTGCTCTAGGGCTCAGATCTTTTAATTTAATAAATGCGCTGGGCGCTGTCTTCTCCTCCCGTCCCTCCCATCACCCCTAGCTTTTCCTCTTCCTTCCTCTCTCCGCCTCATTTCCAATGTCTGTCTGCACGAGCCTCTGCCCCATCCTTTGCCGATTTTCCCTCTCGGTGTGGCTTGGTGACCTTCAGTACCCCCCTGCCTCTGATAGCCTCACCTGTCTGTCTGTCCCTCCCTCCATGCCTGGCTGCGCCTCTGTCCCCTCCATCCACCATTGCGTTTCCCTTAAAAATCTCTCTGTGTTTCTGCCTTTCTGCCCCTATTTTGTCCTGTCTGTTTCTGCCCCTCTGGCTGCCTCTCTCTTGTTACCAGGACCTGACTTGGCCCAGGCACTTTTGTATGGCCCGAGCAGAAAAAGGTGATGTATCAAGCAGGGTCCCCAACAGGAAAGCAGATCCACCTCCATTTGGCTCCAATGAGAAGATTTAAAGAAAGGAATCGTTCCAGAGGAAAGCGGAGGAACTGGAAACCTTGAGGCACCAGAGATGAGTACCGTGGGATGCCATTACCAGCCTCGGCCTGAGGGGTCGGGGTGCAAACGTGCCGTGTGTGTCCCGTGTGTGTCCCACGAAGGCTGGAACCCAGCAGGGAGGGGCTGCCCTGGAGGATCTGCACTTTGGGGGAGATGCAGGCACACCAGAGACATGGGGCTCTCACCCCTGACCCCCTGCTGGCTACTCTGGAAACAGGAAGCCGGAGGGCTCAGCCTCCCTGGCACAGAGCAGAGCAGAGAAGGGTAGAGAGCTGATAGGCTGGGGGCCGGGGCCAGACAGGATAACCGAATCTTAGGTGCCCTCCTCAGAGTCCTGGCTGAGCAAACCCTTTGGTCGCCAACCTCCAGGGCAGTCTCCTAAGCCCCTCCTAAGCCTTCCAGAGAACCAGTGTCTGAAGAGCTCTCAACCCTGCTCTTTACGGCCAAGGCCAGACATTTCTCAAAGCTCAAGTGAGAAGGAACTGTGACCATCTGTCCTCTAACTTCCAGGCAACCCCTGTTTGGCTAGTGTATCCATTAGGACTAGGTTTTTGCAAGTGTCAGAAAGTCCGAAATAACAGTTTGCTTGAAAGAGATAATAGTTTGTTTCTCTCACACAGACAGAAGTCCCACCTAGAGGAGGTTCAGAGTCAGGCGGGTAGATTCACAAAGTCTCCTTCCATTCTACGGCTCTGACTTCCTTAGTATAGAGCCTCTACCTCATGACCCAAAAGAGCTGTTCATGCTCCAGCCATCCTGCCTTCATCTCAGTGAGCAGCAAAAAAGGAAAACTCAAAGAAGGATTCTCTTTCCATTTAAGAAGACTTCCTGGAGGCCCTACAACTTTCACTGACATATAACGGACCAGAACGCTCTCTCATGGCCATGCTGAGCTGCAAAGGAGGCTGAGAAATATAATCCTTATTCTGAATGGGAACATATGGAACAAAAGAACGGATGATTATATTACGAAGGAAGAGAATGAGAACGGATACTAGCAGTTTCCACCACAATTGGAATGGTCAGTGTTGCAGGATTTGGAGACGCTGAGGAAGCAGGAGCGGAGGGTGCATGTAGCAAAGTTTAAGGAAAAGGAAGACCCTCAACCTCTCACCCCTTCCTTTCTTCCCTCAGGGACCTCCTCGCAGGAGGCCTCCCCAACAGCTGCAGCTAGAATGGGCTCTCCTTCCCTTGCCGCACATGTGGCCACAGCACCCAGTTCTCACTGACACACTTGGCCGAAACCATCCCATGTGGCCAAGACCGGCCGCCATTTTCCTGTGCTCTGGGCACGACATGATGGCAGCCCCCTCATCATGGGACACTCCTCCCCTCCTGAATCTCCCTGAGCCCCCCTCCTCGCCCTTCCTGCTCCAGGGCTGGGCTCCTCTCACCAGCCAATGCTGGTCCCTCTTTAACCCTAACCGATGAGCTCCCTCCTTGCCCACTGGTTGCCCTCTGTGGATACTCTTTTCCTGAACGGTCTCATCCATGGCCACGGCTTTAGAGACTCTATTGCTTAAGGCCCTAGCGTGTTGTCTCCAGCCCTGACTTTTCCCTCCTGATTCATTTCAACCACCATTCACCTCCCATCCTCCCAGACATCTCAGTGAAACAGAACCCGGAGTTCTGGTGCTCCTCCCCACACCCCCTTCTGCTCAAGACGGGGGTTCACATGGGCCAAAAAAAGCTCAAGCCCTTCCCCCATCTCCTCCCCTCCACCCTCTGCAACCCATCAGCCAGTCCTACATGGTACACCCATCCCTTCTCCCCACTTCCACTGCTGCCACCCCAGGCTGGTCTCTGCTCCAGCCTCCCCCCTGCTCAGCCCCTGCCATGCCCTGCCCCTGTCCACACCCTTCCTCTCAGAGCCGCAGGGACAGTCTGGGTGCACTAAGAAGATGGGGTGACTCTTCTCTTTCCAATGACCCCCAACGGCACTTACAAGAGAATCTCAACCCCACCTCATGGACAGCGGCACACCCGCACCCCCCACACACACAGTGGGGCTTCTCCTCTTCTCCTGCTGCATCTCTACCACTTGCCCCTCCCTGCTTTCTTGTCTTTTTCTTTTCTCTTTACTTTCCTTTCCTTTCTTTTCCTTTCCTTTTCAGTTCTGTAAACAAGCTAGCATCCTTCCTTAATTTTCCTGCAAGTCTTCTGCAATCCTTTTATGTGTTCAATGACTTCCTGTCTCTGTGTCACTTCACTCAAATGCAAGCTCTGCGACGACAGGAAATATGTGGCCGTCACCTCAGCCTAATTGGCCCTGTATAGGGTTTGGCACATACAAGGTGCTCAGAAGTTCTGTGTTAGATCAGTAACGAATCCTTCTCTGTCCTCCACTGTGCCTAACTCACGGCCACAGCAGGCACTGGGACTCAGCAAGATGCTCTTGGCCATTTAGCTCCCATCTTAATCCAGCCCCTGCTATTCCCAGAGTTTTCCCAGCGCCTCAGCATCAGGGACTCTGAGCTTGCTCTGGGCTGGTTCCCCTGGAGCCAATGCCACCTCCTCTGTCCTTTCTGCTCTCCCCAGCGGCACCTCACCTCCACGCGCACACACACAGGCACCCACTCCCCAAGCCTGGAATAAAGCATCACTTATCAAGTCCTTACTATGTGCCAGGCACAGCTAGTCCTCCCAACCAGCTCCGGAGACTAGATTAAAAAAAGATTAGATTCTTTTTCAAATGAAATGACATGGCTCCAAAAGAGAAATCACTTTGCCCCAGACCACACTGGTGAGTGGTGAAGCTGGATTCAAACCCAGGGCCGTCTGATTGACCTCCATTAGCAGGTGGGGTGATTAAAAGATTTGAAGCACCTCCTCCTTGTAGTAGGCTCACCCCACCCCAACACCCTATCTTGCCCTTCAGCCCTGGGGTTCTTGGGGGTAAGGAGACAGGACCCCCAAAGTTAGAAACTGTGGGAGGGGAAGGTCAAGGTGCTGGTGCAGGGGAGTATGGGGTTTCGCTTGGGTAGGGACGGAGCTCTGGCTTCTAGGGGGCAGAGGAAAGGAGGAAGAGGGAAGAGAAAGGATGGACAGAGAGGTCGGTTGGGGCATTGAAGCACCTTGCATCCGAATGCCTCTGTCATCTTGCCTTGCCTATCACCCAGCTCTGCTCCAGAGGTCTGACATTTCCCCTTGGGCTGGGGAGGGAGGTGGCCATTCTCCATTTCTTGCCCACCTGCCCGCAGTCCCCCCACAGCCCACCTGTGCGGGAAAGGGTCCGCTGGAGCTGGGGCATGGGCGCCTCGGAGGGAAGAGGGGGGTGGGTTGAACAGAAGTGGATCTATTGCCCTTCCAGAGAGATAGTGAGGGCGGAGGGCTCTGCAGCCAAGACAGAGGGAGGGAGGGAGGTGCAGCCAATGTCAGGGTGAAAGCCTGGGGTGGGCGAGCCAGGGCTCCTCAGCCTGACAGATGGAGAGGGGCTCCGGCCAATGAGAGCAGGGCCCGAGAGGGACAACTGTCAGCAGGGCCCTCCGCGGGGTTCAGCCCAGCCTGGGAAGGGAAATAGGGAGGGGCCCTGTCACCAGGAGACCCTTTGTGCTGCCAGCTTTGGGCAATGGAGAAAGCTCCCCAATAATCCACAGCCCCCAGTTCCCAGGCTTGATGGGAACTGGTCCCCTTCCTTGGGCCTCAGGCCTCTAGGGTAGGGACAGTGGGAGGTGTGGAGCTGAGGCTGGTGACAGATTCTTCCTCCAACTTCAGAGCCCGGTCCCAGCCCGCCTGGGAGAGGAGCACCAGAATCAAGGGGCAAGGTCAGGCTGCTCCCTGGCGTCCCTGACAGTTCTTCTGGCCACTAGACCCCTTCTCTGCCCTGTGGGTGGGTCCATCATCTCACCCCTAAAAGCGGCTCTGCATCCCCCCCCCCATCCTTTTACATATGTCCTTCCCCTTATGTCTGAGGGAAAAGGTCATGGACACTGGACTCAGAAAAACTCAATTCGAATCCTGACCTTGCTTCTCAGTAACTGTGTGGCCTTGGGCAAGTTGCTTAGCTTCTTGAAGCCTCAGTCTCTCTGTTTAAAAATCATAAATATGGGATGCCTGGGTGGCTCAGTCAGATGAGCATCTGACTTGGGCTCAGGTCATGATCTCACAGTTCGTGGGTTCTAGTCCCGCATGGGACTCTGTGCTAACAGCTCAGAGCCTGGAGCCTGCTTCGGATTCTATGTCTCCCTCTCTCTCTGCCCCTCCCCAGCTCATGCTCTGTGTGTGTCTCTCTCTCTCAAAAATAAACAAACATCAAAAAATAAAATGAATTCAAAAAAATAAAAATCATAAATATAAGAGCTAGACTCACGTCGTGATGTCTTCGTGGAGATGAAGTGACAGGATGTCGAGGAAGCCAAAAGCACCTCACATTCGCTAAAGGGCCCTTTTTCAAGGAGGGTAAGTCCTAGAGAGCTTCCTGGAGGAGGTGGCTGGGAAGGGCCGAGGTGCCAGTAGGGGTCGCTGTGAAAGCGCAGGCTCATCAGAACCTCTCTGGGCTGTGGGGTGTGGGTGTCCGGTCTGGAAAGGACAATGTAGTGTCTGTGAGCTAACACCCACACTGTATCTCTTGTCGCTCCCAGCCCAGGACAAGATCTGGGCCGAACTTCCCGGGTCTCTCCACCCCGAAGGCCCCCCTGACCTACCCCAGGGCGGGCCAGTCTCCCCTTGGGGGGCCAGGGCCAAGAATGGGCGCGTCAACTGGAGCAAATTAACACGTAGGAAAACACCCCAGCACCTGGAGAAACAGCAGCAGGGGCCGGGGGAGGGCGGCCAGAGCCTTGGAAGTCAGAACCCGACCGGAGCGATAATTCACCGGAGTGTCCGCAGCCTCCCGCCCGCCCCCCACCCCCGCCGCTCGGCCTCTGGTTTCAAAGGCGGACAAACAGAGCACTGTGCTGGTCCCGGCTCCCTCGCTAAATCTTCCTGTCTTCAACTTCTTGTAACTTGAGCCGGCTGAGCTGACCCTCCCTCGGAGGCCTGAAGGGTACTGGAAAAGGGGGGAAGGCAGTGGGAGGGGGAGGTGGAGGGGGGAAGACAGACTGGAGGGAGGGGAGGAGGGGGGCAAGGATTCTGACCAGTTCCGCTGGGGCCTCCACAGGGCAGCCTCAGTGCCCCATCTCTGGCTGGCTCTCCCCTTTCCTCCACTTCGGGGTCTCCGCAGGCCGGATGTTGCAGTAAAGGAAACCTTTGCTTTCACATGCACTGTGGCTTTGGAGTGTACCTGTGATTCTAGATGCTTCTGAGCGTGAGCCCCAGATGGGTATGTGTGTCAGTGGGAATGAGGGAGGCCGTGGCAAAGTCATTTTCTGGCTTGAGTTGGGGGGCAGTCAGAGGTGGGGAACTGGGCGGTCCTGCCCCCTCCACTCACCCCTACAGGAAAGCCCAGTAACCAGGGAACGACCCTCCCATAGCCACTCCCGACCTGAGACAGTGCTGAAGGTCCTCCCCAGCCCTTCTCACCACGCAGGATGCCCGGGGGGTGGTCTTGAGGATGGCAGGGACCCCCATCCCTCTTCAGGGTTTCAGGCAGTGTGGCCCCTGCTGGGATTTCCAGCTGGAGGTCTTGCTTCAAGGCCCAGGGAGCTGAGGGACCTCAAAACACAGTGGAACGGGAAGCTTCTAGGAAAGGCAGAAGACATTCATTTCATTGCTGGCTGGATGGGGGAAGGGGTCAAGATCTGATTGGTGGGGGCAAAGGTAAGAGCAGAGGTGAAGGGCGGGTGAATGGAGGGGAAAGAAATTTAGGTTGTTCCGGGTGGAGTCAGTGTAGGGGCAGGCCCGAAGCGAGGGGTGGGTAGAGGGCTGGCATTAGGATTCAGTGCGGGGAGACGTGTTGGTACCAGGCGTGGTGGTGAGTTCATTCATGGCAGGGTCAGTCAACAAACCCGGGCATCTCCCATGCTGCGCACCGTTCTTGCTGGAAACACACAGCAGTGAGCGAAACACAAAACGCAGACCGCTCTCAGGTGACGAGCCAGCGGTGGAGGCAGAGAATAAGATACAAGAGCGGATAAATGGTGTGTCAGATGGTGACAAATGCTATCGAGGCAAAGCGGGGAAGGGGGATAGAGATGGGGCATGTATTGCAATTTTTAACCATGGCCTCCTGGAGAAGGTGACATTTGCATCGGAACCTCTAGGAGGTGGGGAAGTTGGCCAAGCAGGTGTCTTGGTGAAGGGAATTCTAAGCATAAGAAACAGTAAACGTACAACCTCTGCAGTCTAAGGACACAGCTTGTTTGGTGCGGCCAGAGGGGAAGGGACTGACATGGTGACAGGCTGAGGTAAGGGTCAGTGTCAGAGTGGGGGGTCTGCATCAGGCCTTGTCTTTCCTCTGAGCAATGGGGAACCAAACACACGGAGGCAGAGGCCCGCAAGGAGGAAGGACTCGTATAGAATGAGGAGAAGAGCACACAGCAAGCCCCCCCCCCCACGCCCAGAGTGCTGGGCAGGGGAGTAGCCAGTTGGGCTGGGACCATGGCTCCGGGGCCTCCCCCAGGGCTCAGCCAGGGTCCCCCCCTCGAGAAAGCATGTACACCACTTCATTAGGTGTTTGTCTTTAAGAACTTTGTCATCCACCCCCCCATTTGTTTGCTAATAAAAAGATGGAAGGGGGTTGCTGTCTGCCTTCTGGGGCCGGTGCGCTCCTTCCCTTCTCTCTCCTGCCTGCTTCCTCTCCCTCTCCCTTTCTCTCCCCGAGAGCTGATGCAGTTAATTGGAGCGTCTTGAAAGTGCACATTAACACACACAGAGCCAAGGAGACGTCTTGGCAGTGAAATATCATTATCACTTCTTGAGCTCCAGCCAAAATCCCCTCGCGGTCAAAACACAATTCTTTAAACTAAACAATTAAGGATTTGTGCAAGTGTGGCTGCCATGAGGTATCAGGCTGGGAGCGGCTGCCCCTGCCAGTGTCAGCAGAAGTTAGCAACCTGCTCCGTGCTCAGGAGCCAGGTGACGGGCCTGGGGACTCCCAGAGAGGAGGGTGAACAGCAGGCCCACAGCAGAGGCCTGGCCGCGGGGAACGGCCTGCTCCGTCCCCAAGTCTGGACCGCCACGGATCTGAGATCCCCAAAGAAAACGTGGCGTACAAATCCACCACCACCCTTCATCCATCATAGCTATCCTGGACTCAGCCAGAAGCCGGAGATTTCTGAAATGCCAGGCCCCCAGCCCTTTTTATTCCTTGTTGCCACCAGCCCATCTTTAGAAGCCCCGCGCCCTGGAGTGAGAATCACGGGGCTCCGCGGCACCCTGTGTGCTGGGGGCTCTGGGCCATTTCACTCTGGGAAGTGGCTGAGTTCTGCTGATTCCTGGCTCACTGGATCCTCCACTCTATCCCAGGGTCCTCTCCCCTCTCCCTGGAGCCCAAGCTCATGCCTGCCCCTCCAGCTCAGCGCCCTGACACTCCTCACACACAGCTGCCCCGGCCTCCAGTGTGGACACCGCATGGGGTCGCAGGCTGCGAATCTCACGGTGTACAGATCTATCAGAGTGAACTCAGGCGGGTCCCCGCCTCCTTCCGGGCCTCGGTTCCCGTGTCTCTACCCTACCATCTGGGCTTGATAGCAAAGATTCCTTTCAGTTCAAAAATGTGGGGGGTCAACATGATTGTACGCACTGTCGCAAGGTCTGTGGATGTGTTTGGGCAGCAGACTCAGAAAGCCTGCTCCTTCCACACTTAGGAAAGTTCCTCTTGTGCTGTGCTTTTCGGCAAAGCAGTTCAATCAGACACGAGCCATGCGCTGGCCATGGGGAGGGGGGTGGGGAGACCAGGGAAAGCCCCTATCAGTCCAGACTGCCAAAGAAGCTCGAGTCTAGTGAAGCGAAGACTCTGGGGCCAGACAACCTGGGTTCCATCCCAGCTCCCCACTCATTAGCCATGTGACCTTTGGCGAGATGTTTACCCTCCCTGCCTCAGCTGGCCCAGCTGCAAAATGGGGTTAACAATAGTACCCACCTTGTAGAGTGGATAGGAGGATGGAATGAGTTAAAATGTGGAAACCAGAGCTACCTGGTTCATAGAAAGCACTTGATGAATAGTAGCTATTATTATTTTCCTTTCTGTAGCTTTTCTTTTCTAAAAATTGTTTTAATGTTTTGTTTATTTTTGAGAGAGAGACAAAGTGCAGGCAGGGGAGGGGCAGAGAGAGAGGGGGAGACACAGAATCCAAAGCAGGCTCCAGGCTCCGAGCTGTCAGCACAGAACCCGATGTGGGGCTTGAACCCACAGACTGTGAGATCATGACCTGAGCTGAAGTCGGACGCTTAACCAACTGAGCCACCCAGGTGCCCCCATTTCTGTGGCTTTTCTAGTGAGAAACGACGGTAGCTTGTCTCTACAGATGGGCTCTTAATTAACCACGCTTCTCTTTATCCATGCTCTTGGGCAGACCTCTCTCGTATTAAATCTGGGACAGTCCAGGGGGACTAATAGAATGTGGCAGAGGCGACAGTGTGTGACTTCCAAGGCTAGGCCAGGAAAAGCTTTTCTGCCAGGATTTCTTGACAGCTTCAGCACCAGGCACCATGTAAGAAATCCAACTACCCTTAGCCCACCATGCTGTGAGGCAAAGCCTTTGTGGTGCTGTTCCCTCTGCTAGGCATGCTTGTCCTCCTTCTTTTCTCACTGCTCACCCAGGTACTTTATTTAGGTCCCTAATCCCTTGGAAGGGCTTTTCTTGAACTAGTACCCCCTGGCCCTTCTAATCTCTCTTTCTTGCCCCTTCTCTGCTTTATATTTCCTCAGGTTACACCTTGATATTACGTTATACATTTACTTACGCATTAATTTGTTGGGCCTCCCCCTCCCACGAAAATGTAAGCTCTATGAGGGCAGGAATTCTGTTTGCTTGGTTGACGGCTGAGTTCCAGAGCCTGGAACAGTGCCCAACACATAGCAGGTCTCAATCAGCAGTTGCAGGATAAATAAAAGTCACCATCCCAGGGAAGGGGACCGAGGCCTGCAGGTGGGACAGAGACTTGCCCAAGGTCACGTGGCTACTCAGCCGGAGCCTCCCCCAGGGCTCTCTCTTCCCGGTTGCCCCCATGCACCCCTGCTTCCCCCAAAAGACCGCAGCTCTCTGTCACTCATGCGGGCCAATAGCCCTCAGCTCTTCCAGTTTTTTCTGTCATACAGTATTTACAATAAACTTTGTTTGAACTTTTGTCTAAGTGATAATAATAATAACATGATAATTATATGGCGTATAACATACAGCCAGCTGTATTTAATTAAAGCTGTAATTTCACTAAGAGTTTCTGGAAACAGTAAACGGCAAGAGTTGTACCACCCGCACCCCTCCAGGGACTGCATGCGCTGGGAACAGGGTGATTGGAGCGGAGGCCCCAGAAGCCGGAGGCAGCCCGCGGGGTCCGGCTTCCGGAGACTGGGTGCCCCAACTTGGATCCATGCAGAGGGAGGGTCTGCGGTGGCCTCAGGCCAAAGACAGGGTCTGGAATCTCTCAGAACACGTGCACCAGTTACCTCTGACCTTCACTGGCTCACAAGAGAGTGGATTCCTTCAAGGCATCTGGAATAGAGGGCTCAGGAGCCAGAAAAATAGGAGCAAGGAAGATGGGTCTGAGGGCCAGAGGGCCAGGGTGTGAGACAAAGGGAAGGAATCCGCACCCGCGGAGGGAGGGGAGGGCAGGCATGGGTGCCATCTGCACAAAGTTTTGCTTAGGGCATAGCATGTGTCTGGCGCTGCACCGGACACCAGGGCTAAGGAGACATGGGCTTTGCTCTGCTGAGACTTTGCTTGGACAACGAGACCCCCAAGACCACCACCAAGTGGGCAGTCCAGAGCCTAAGAGTCCTGCCCAAGGGCCAGAGTATGCAGGTGCAAATCCTGACTTTGCCCTCCTCAGCTCTGCTTTCCTTTCTCCCTCCCTGGGCTTCACTTTTGCCTTCTATAATATGGGGATAATGCAGTTCACTTCAGAGGGTTGTTTTGAGGAGTAGGTGAGGGGTGCCTGGGTAGCTCCGTTGGTTGGGTGAACGACTTCAGCTCAGGTCATGATCATGAGTTCAAGCCCCGTGTCTGGCTCTGTGCTTGGAGCCTGCTTCAGATTCTGTGTCTCCCTCTCTCTTCTCCTCCCCCACCCCTTGTGTTCTATCAAAAATAAATAAACATTAAAAAAGTTTTTTTAAAGGATTAAATGAATGAATCTGTGTCAAGAACTCAGGAGTCTAGTCGAGAGGTCAATCAATGCTAGGTATTACCACGTGGCAATTTCGGGAGCACAGGGATGGAGGAATCATGGTGAGCTAGAAATAAGAGGGCCAACCACATGGGCAGAACATTCCATAGTAAGACCAAGAGAGTCACAGGAAAACCGGACTGTTGGCCACCCTACCTCAGGGAGAAGGGTGGGCTAGAGCCGGGCACACACTCAGAATGACCAGGCCTTAGTTCATGGGAGGCCGAGAACACACGGAAAAGCAAGGAACCAGGGACTCAGACCCAGATAACTCATGAGCTCCCTGTGTGACTCTGGGTTAGTCACACTGCTTCACTTCTCAGAGACTCGGTTGTCCCATCTGAGCTGGCTGTCTGGGACCCCTGGCCAGTCTGAGATCAGAGGAGGCCTGGAGGCAGGGCCTCATGGGTCACCCCGATCTGCCCCCTGAATGTGTACAGGTGTGCCCGCACGCGCGCACACACACACACACACACACACACACACACACACACACACACCAGTAGGGCAAGGATGAGGGGTCAGCCACATGGAATAAAGGAGACACTTGCCCACACATGAAATCCCCTCGCTGGGGCCTCTAGCAAGGCTGGATCAGGAGGGTTAACTGCAGAGTCGGTTTTAATTGTCTAAAGAGGCTGGCAGCCAGGGGTGGGGGCTGAGTGAGAAGATCTCTGAAGAGATGCAGAAATATTCCTGGGTAATAAAATATCCCCTTTTCAGTGTCAAAGTTAATGTTCCAGGCCTCAGGTAAAACCGGCTTCTTATCAGCCAGGGTGCTCCCCGGAGACGGCTGGAAGGCAGGCAGGGAGGGAGGGAGTAGCCTGGGCTTCCATCACCCTCAGAGTGGGGTGGGGGGGCTCTGTGGTCAGAGGAGGCTGAGCCCCCTTTGTGACAACCCCTTGGTCCCCTGGACTAGGAGATCAGCCCAGGTTCAGAGCCTACCACCCGCCCGGGGTCACACCATCTAGGGCTCTGTCTACCTCCCTCCTCTGTTCTCTCCACAGACGCTTTTCCATTCTGCTGCTGCCCCTGTCCCCCACCCCTTCTTTCCTCTCCGTGTTCTTTCCACCTGTCTGCCCCTGTCCCTTCTGCACGTGCCTGCAAGTGGGGCCGCATTTGAGCCCCTGCTGGGGTTCCGTCCTCTGCGGCCAGGAAGAGAGTCAGGAGACCTCACACGCTGCCCGGGAGCATCATGCGTGTGCTATACATGCATGTGGGTGGGCAGTGGCCTTGCCCCACGGCCTGGCCCCCCTCCCCACCCTCAGGGCTGCCGCCTGCACCCCTGCACCGGCACTGGGCCCCCAACCCACCGGCATGTGCCGGCCGCACAGCAGTGACTCTGACAGGCCACTGGTTTAAATATAGAGCTGCGTATGCAAGACGGGGCTAATTTTAGCAGGAATGCGCTGGAAACTTTCTGAGGGCTCTGTTCTCTAGCTGTCTCCCTTGCGCTCATCGCTCGCTTGGGGCTGGAAGTAAACCCGCAAATCTCCGTTCCTGGCTTCCTCCCGTTGTGCTTCCCGACCACCCCTCTCCCCAGCTCAGGACCCCGAACACTGGCCCCGTTCCCTGGCCGGAGCCCTCCCAGGTGCCCGGGGTTCTGAATCCCCTGGGTCTCCCCTCTTGACGCAGGCCAGCCCTAGGGAAGGCGATCAGTCAAGCAAGAGCTTCCTTCACCCTGGTCCACACCAGGGTTGTGTCAGGTTGTGTCACTTGACTCCCACACTGACATGACCAGCCAGTTCTGAGCAGTCGCTGTGCGTCTGGCCCCATGCTCGGTGCTTTATAGAGTCGCGAGTTTAATCCTCACTATACCCCTGAGGCGGGCATAGCAGTCCCAATTTACAGACCAGAACACAGAGGCCCCGACAGGCTCAAGGACTTGCTCAAGGCTGCTCAACACCACACTATTGGTCACCAAATTCAAGATCTTTCACGGGGAGAACATGTCTTGTGCCTTTTAATTTTTTTTTAATGCTTATTTATTTTTGAGAGAGAGAGACCGAGGATCAGAAGCAGGCTCTGAGCTGTCAGCGCAGAGCCCGACAGGGACTTGAACTCACGAACTGTGAGATCATGACCTGAGCCGAAATCAGAAGCTTAACCGACTGAGCCACCCAGGCGCCCCCCCCCACCCTCCACCACCATGTGCTTTTTAAATGAGAGCCCTGGGAGGGGGAGGTCACGTTTGGCACAAAGGAGGGACTCCGTGAGGGTAGAACTTCAGGACCTGTGGCTCTGGAGGCCCACAGATCTGTGTGGCAGGAAGGGGGAAGCTGCCCCTCTCATCCTCCCTGTGCCCTGCTGCCTCCCACCCCTACCCAGAAGCCTTAGGGCAATAGGCTGGGCTTCGCCCCCACCAAACTGCATTCATGCTTGTTCTTCCCCTGCCCTGTATCCCCTCGAAGCATTTATGGAGCACCGACTGTGTACCCAGCACTGTCGGAGGCGCCTGGCTGTGAAGACAAATGGAGCAAAGGGCAGGGCTGGGCTCTGCTCTGGAGTCCTCATGGCTCCGCTGGTAGCAGGCGCAGGCCTGGAGGACCCAAGTAGTGCCTTCTCATTGCCAAGGACAGCAACTGAAGACAGGAGGACAGAGAGGAGAGAAGCAGTTGACATCCGGAAGCGCTGCACCCCCAGCAAGAAACTCCAGAAGGCGTCAACTCTCCCTCCCGTGCTGCTCTGACTGTTCTCTCCGGCAGCTCCAGAAAAATGCCCTGTCTCCCCACGGGGCTGTGTAACAGCGCTGCGTGGTTGTTGTGTTTGAGTGTGAGGACATTTCCCTGTAATGAGGATTAGAATAGTAATGAGGAGGATGACACGCTGTAGTTAGAGAGCAACAGATCTCGGGGGAGCCCGCCCGCCCCGCGCGGACGCCAGCTGCCGGGCTGTGACACGGGCTGCGCCCCCCATTAGCCAGGCCAGCAGCCACCGGGCGAATGTCTGCTGCCGGCCTCCGGCCCTGACCCACACCACAGGGTCAGGGGGAGAGTGGCGGGACTCCGGCTGTGGGGCTCGGGCCCCAGCTTGCGGGACAGAGGGGACCCTAGGAAGGAGTAGAGGACCCGGTTCAGACTGAGCCTCCCCACACTCCCTTCCCTCTTCATTTTTCTCCCAAGCCCTAAATTTCTTCTAATATATGATACAATTTTCCTGTTCACTTTTCTTACTGTCTCCCTGACCAAACCGTCCTCTCCATGTTTTGTCCCCTGCTGTCTCTCCAGTGACTAGAACAGTGCCCTGAGCATGTTAGGTCTTCAAGAAAGAGTTGGGCGTGAACTAATACATTTGTGTTTCCATGTGCCGTGGGGGTTCTTGGCAGCCACGGGATTGGAGATGCGTGTCCATGTGGCTCAAGTCTTTGTGTCTGTCTGTGGGAGGAAGTCTATGCAGTGTGTGTGTGTGTGTGTTTGCGTGTGTGTATCTGTGAGAGGTGTGTATGTGAGCTGTGCGTATGTTTCTGTGAGGGAGTGTGTGTCTATGAGGTAGGTGTGTGTGTGTGTGTCTGTGAGGTAGAGTTGTGTGTGTGTGTCTCTCTGTGAGGTATGTGTGTATCTGTGAGGTAGGTGTATGTGTGTGTGTGTGTGTGTGTGCACGCATGTCTGTGAGGTAGGTGTGTGTGTG
>NC_043706.1:38428719-38468913 GCF_006229205.1 Suricata suricatta
CATGTCTGTGAGGTAGGTGTGTGTGCCCATGTCTGTGAGGTAGGTGTGTGTGCGTGTCTGTGAGGGGTATGTGAGGTGTGTGTGTGAGGTGTGTGGACTTTCTACCTCTCGCCGACTCCCCTCCCACACCTCAGCTCCTGGACATTTGCGCGGACTCGGGGGCGGCCCGGATCTCCCTGGTGAAGAGGAGGACAGCCGAGGCCTGCATCACCTGCTTAGGCAGGGCCCGTTCTAGCTGGGAGACCGCTGCTGACGCCCTCCCCCACCCCGGTCTCTGGGACCCACGCCCCAGGGCAGTGCCCACACCCCCGTGCCCCTGCTGTACCCGGGTCTCTGCGCCAACCTGTGGGACAGAGTCTGCTGTGTGGGGGAGCGGGCACCACCTCGGTGTGGCCTTCCCAAGCGGGTTCGCGGGCTGCTGATGGGAAAGCCATGCCGGTGAACATGGATAAAAATGGCTGTGCTTTGAGCAGTGCCTGCGGTGTCCCAGGCGCCCTGCCAAGCGCCTTAAGGGTCTCACAGCTCAGCGGGGTGCCCATTATCGGGACAGGTGAGGAAACAGAAGCACTGAGGGAAGAAGTGACCTGTCTGCGGCCACGCAACTAGGATGTGAGACACCGACACGGACGCCGCTCCCGACGCCTCGCGCCCTCCTTCTCTCTTTGAGGACCGCGTCCAAATGAGCAAGCGGGGCCCCTCCCTGACCCGGGTCCACCGCCTCACGCTTGGCAGGCAAGGACTGGGGGGGGCACGGAGGAGCGGTGTGCCTTCTAAGAGTCTTGTGTGTGGGTTGTCATCCAAGCTTTACTGGTAGCCCGTCCCCACCCTCAGGCAGACACCCCCACAGCGAGTACTTGTGTCTCCCCAAGAACATGGGTCTGAGTCCTAACCTTCTTATTTGGAAATAAGTACTTTGCAGACGTAGTCCAGATAAGATGAGGTCATACTGGTTTAGAGTAGGCCCTAAATCCAGTGACTGGCGCCCTTTTAAGACAGATAAGCAGGAGCGCCTGGGGGACTCAGTTGGTTAAGCATCGACTTGGGCTCAGGTCATGATCTCGCGGTTCGTGGGTTCAAGACCGGCGTCGGGCTCTGTGCTGACAGCTCAGAGCCCGGAGCCTGCTTCGGATTCTGTACCTCTTTCTCTGTCCCTCCCCAGCTTGTGCTCACTTGCTCTCTCGCTCTCTCTCTCTCTCTCTCTCTCTCTCTCTCTCAAAAATAAATAAACATTAAAAAGAATTAATTTAAAAAGAGAGAAATGTAGCCACAGGCACTGAAACACACAGGGGAGAGCACCATGGGAGCACGGGAGCACGGAGAGGGAGGCGTCCCTCTGAGCCCTCTGGAAGGAACAAAGCTTGCCTCAACCTTCATCTCAGACTTCTGGTCTCCAGAACTGTAAGAGGGTAAATTTTTGTTGTTCTAAGCCACCACGTCTGCGGTAATCTGGCAGCCCTAGGAAATTAAGACACCGTCCCCGTCCAGAGCAGGACAACGTGTGAGCTCACACACACACACACACACACAGCACCTGAACCACACAGTTACTTGGACTCACACTCTGACTAGGCCACACTAGCCCACGTGGCATGGCTCCTATACAAGGCGCTCCTGTGCATCCTGTGCACGGCTGCCCCGCACCCAGCAGGCAAATAGTTCCCTGCACCTCACTTGCCGGCCTATCCCTACCCCTGTGCCCACCAGGAACTCTCTGGCAGGAGCCTCCCAGAGGACAGAGCCCCCAGACTCCCCCTGAGGCTTCCTTCCTGGTCTCCCCTTCTGTTCGCTTCCCAGCTCCCACTCTTCTCCTGGTTTGACTTCCCTTCCCTCCCTTCTTTTCTCTTCCTCCCTTCCTTCCATCCTGTCCTCTCTCCCTCTGCCTCTGTTTCTTCCCCTTTGAGTAAACACAGCCCTGTCGCAAGGCCCTGCACATTGCCACCTGTTGCTATGGAAAAGCCTCTTTATCACAAACCCTGGGGACGCAGCTGCTGCTGGGAGCCCCTTTCGGCAGGCCAGGGGTTTATTTGGAGAAAGTCAATAAGGAAAAATAAACATTCCGGTCCTGTGTATATAGAGCCGTGGGACTAGATCTCCGCGGTGGCTCGGGCCTGCCAGCTCCCCACCGGGCCCAGCAGGCCGAACCTCACCTCTGATCCTAGAATCCTCCAGGCAGACCTGGGGGTGGGGGGAGGCAGCCACTCCCTCCAGATTCAGGCTGTCCCCACCCTACCCTAGGCTGGGCCTGAGCTGAGGGCTCCGAGGCTCAGACCTCCTCTCCTCCCTTCTAAGGAAGGGTGTCCTAAAAGGGACCCGCCCACCCTGCCTCGTCAGTCCGTGTCACTCTGCCTACTGTTTTCCAAGGAAGTCCATTCTGTCTGAGCTCCCACAAGGCACTGGGAATTTCTGGGAAGAATCATGGTTAGTTTGGCTTGATTAGGACTCTCTCTTCTTTGGCATCTGAGTTCGGGTTGAATTCGAAGTGTGAAGTGTTTAATAACATAGAATTCTGCACATATTTACTTGACAGCTATGATTATGTCAAAGGTTTGTGCTGGGCTGTGCTGGTTCTGGCCCTCAAGGTGCTTATGGTCTAGCGGAGAAGACAGACACCATCATGATACAACCGGCTGAATATTCACAGGAAAACAGGGCACGATGGGAGCTTAGAAAATCACCTGACATCCTGTCAATTTCTATTACGTGCATTCACCCTGAATCCTCACCACAATCCTGTGACGTGGTATTATTTTTATTCCCATTTTACAGGTGGGGAAGCAACTTACCAGAAGTCAGATAGTGGGAGACTCAGGATTTAAACCCAAGACATCTGGAGTCAAAAGTCCCAGGCTCTGGGGGTGCTCGGCTGGCTCAGTTGGTAGAGCATAGGACACTTGATCTCAGGGTTGTAAGTTCAAGCCCCGTGTTGGATGTAGAGCTTACATTAAAAAAAAAAAATACATCCCAGGCTCTAAAACACTGTGCAATTCTGTCAGGCTTGCAATAACAATGGCACAATCTCTCCCCACAAGAAGTTCACAAGAAAAGCCTTGGAGAAATGTTCCTATGCCACTAGAAATAGGGAGTGAGGAGAGTGGCCAATTGAAGAATGCCAGTCATTCAAAGGACATCAGTGTGATACAGAATTGGAGCCAGAGGCAAGGGTTGAGTTGAGCTGCGACCAACAGGGATGCAGTTGGGGACAGCCCGGCTGGGGTTGGGAGCAGGAAGCCCTGTCTTGGAGAAGGAGGAGGAGGCCTGCCCCCTCGCTTACCACTCCAGACCTCTGAGCCTCTCTTCAAAATGCACCTGCATGCACACCACCCCAGCTTTGGCCCAGGACCTCAAGCTCTCCCTCCTGCAGCCTCCTTCCCGGTCTTCCCTCCCCCAGTTCTGGGGAGCCCCTAATGTGCTCCCCAGCCCTCAGGATCTTCTGGAAACATAAATATAATCATGGCAGCTCTCCTCTCTGCCTTATCTCCATACAGAGATGCCACGCCAGCCTTGCTCACTTCTTTTCCTCTTTTCCATGAGCAGCATGTGCACCAAGTGTATAGAACCACCCACATTCCCCAAAGGGCGGGGGCCTTCCTGGGCCTCTGCGCTTTGCACTTACTCTTCCCTCTGCCTGCAAATCCTTCCTGAAGAGTCACATTCACGCACAGATGTTTAGTGAGTACCTACTATGTGCCTGGCACTGTTCTGAGCCCTGGGAATGAGACAGATGAAGATCCCTGTCTTTGCAGAGTTTATAACTTAAGGAGGGATATATATTAAAACAAAACAAAGAAGTAAAACATGTACAATTGTAGGTGCTGCGATGTCTGAGGAAGAAGATACTGTGGGGAAGCAGGTGGGTAGAGCCTTGAGGCCTCTGTGATGGCGTGGGTGAGATAAGGGACTCTGTCTCAGGTTTTCAGAGGATTTGTCCAGCTGTTCTGTGCAGAAGAGACTGAAGGGGGACAGGGTGGGAGCAAGGTGACAGGTAGGCCATGGAAACTCAGGGTTCTTGGGTTCTTACTTCCCTTCAGGGCTGTCTTGTGTGTCTACCCCCTCCAGCCCCAGCATCCAAATTGGGTCTCCTGAGAGTAGCCAGGTATGAGAGGGTACCCTTTCCAAAATACACACATTGGTCCAGCCAGCAGGTTCTGGCTTAGGCGTAGGTCCCCGCAGGCCTCTGGGCCCAGCATTGCCTCCCACCCCCTGACTTTCTCCCCACTGCCTGCCCATCTCCCCTCCCAAGCAGCTGAGGAGGACAGGAGCCCTACAGAGCAGTGATCCGCATATCAGGAGCAGGGGAATTAACATTCCCAGGCTGTAATTATACCTTCTACTGGTGACACCTAAGAAAGCATCTTTTTATAAAAGCAGGTAAATTGAAGGCCTATAGGATTGTGGGGAATGGGTGTATTTTTAGCACATTCCCCTCACCTCCCGGGATTGCTAGAACCCTGGTAATTGCACTGGTGCCAGTGACCTGAACTGAGGCTGGGGGGCTCACAGTGGGATTGAGGGGTCATTGTGAAGGGGACCTGGGAGGCACTGGGAACCTAAGTAAGCCAAGTGAGAATCTAGGAAAGGAGCCTGGAGAAAATTCCCTCTGATAGGAGAATTATACGGAGGAATCATTCACAGGTGGGTGAGGAGTACAGTTTTAAAATTATATTTGATACATATAATATAACAATAAAGCAATGATAGCTAATCTTTATATGATTCTTATTAAGTGCCAGTGTTCAAAGTGTTTTTTGTGTATTAATGTGTTAATCTCCAAACAATCATGCTGTTATTCCCATTTTACAGATGAGAAAATCAAGGCATAGAATGTTCAAGTGTAATTTTGACTTGGACATTGAAGACACCTGTATACATCTGTACACACTTATAAGTTTGCCGGCTTTAATGAGTGAATGAATGATGTCCCTCCTTTTGTATTTCCCAGATGTTTACAAAGAGGCCGAAAGCTCAGCCAATCGGGAAGCTATGAAGTTAGGAAGTCCCTACACTGTGGGGCGGGGCCTCTGATCACACTTCCTGTTCTCTGAGAGCAGGGCATTCCTGCCAGGTACAGAGTTGGCCATCTTGTTTGATGGGCAGCCCCACCATATTCTTAAGCACAGAACCCTGGAGCAAGAGGCTGAGTGAGATGTTTGAGAAGCTGAGAGCGGGGTCGCTGGCGCTTGCCTGGTCTTCTGCCCATGTAGGGAACTGGTTGGAATAGTGGTTGTACTGATACCAGAGAAAATGTGAAAAGAGAAAGGCAGAAAAGGAGAGAACGGGGTCTCTCTAGATGTTGTCCAGTGGTTGGTGCTGTCTAGGGACACCCCTTCTCCAGCAAGGACATCAGCATAGAGAAGGCACGTGAGGGAGAGAGAAAGAGAGAGAGAGAGAGAGAGAGGGGCAGGGGGAAAATGTGATTTTTAATGCAAGCCTCGGTAATCAGCTATTTGTGATGGAATTTTATCTGTCCTGGTCTCTGAGGGACAAGAAGCGGGAGTGAGGGAAGAGGGGTCAGAAATTAGTATGCAGAAATATCTGATCAGCCAAAGTAATTTTCTTTAATAATCGTATTCATACTGCCTGCTCTCTGCTCACTAGAAGAATTAAGTATTTAATAGTAATATATTTCATCTGGCAGTGGTTCCGTTTCGTTAGGAACCGTGATGCCTCGTTGGGGTATGTGGGTGGGTGGAGGTCTGGTGGGGGGACAGGTAGGAGGTGTCAAAGCAAAAAGAAATAGATAAGCGAGGAGGGAAGTGGGCACGGCAGGCAGGAGACATAGAGGGGAAGCTGTGTCCCAGGGTGAGCCCACCGGCCCTCTCAGATGCCACTCAGGTGCCTTTGCCTCCTGAACTGGGCTGTCCAGCACTGTCCTCTGGGCAGTTGATATGTCCCGGAGGCCCCCACTTCTGACCCAGTGCCTCAAGTTTCATCCCTACCCACCCAAGACAGGTCCTCCTTTCCCCACCTCTGGCCTGCCCTCCCACGGCCCTGACACTATCCTGCTAGGGGTAGCATTGCACAATGGACTCTGGACCACGCTCTGTCCCCTCCCCCCCACCTGTGTCCAGGGTTCCGGAGCTCTCTGGGCAGATACCTGGGGCTGCTTCCATGTGTTTCCCAGGCCAGGGATGAGCCTATAGTTCCTGGCTCGTGCCTGAGCAGGGCTGATACAGAGGAGAGAGGCAGCGGATGCAGGTTCTGGAAAACCTGATAGCTGCCTTTCGGCCCCGGGGCTGCAGGAGCAGTGTGCTTTAGCTATTACATAATTTTAATAGTTAAAAAGCAGGCCCAGCACATGCCAGGGACATAACTGATGACACGTAGCACTTGGGACCCCGCTCCCTGTTGGAGGCACTTGGAGAAGCTCTTTGCATCCTCTGCCAGGGCTCCCTGAGCTCGGCTGCCCTGGTGGAAAACATCAGTGAGAAAGGAGCAACCATATCTGCCCAACGAGATGGAGACAAAGAGAGAGAGGGCCGACCAGTAGATAGCAGAGTTCAGCTTCTCGCGGTTCTTTTAAGAGCAAACTCCACAAACTGATGTGCAGCGATGCTGGCATTTCCAGGCGCCTGACAGGCTGGAATTAAACACCTGTCCATTAAACTGACAGTCCCAGGAAGGAAAGAGACAGGGAGAAATGGAAGAAGGGGGGCAATCTGGGGACCCGATTGCAGGCTGAGTCTCCCTGCAGGAGAGGTCAGGGTGGGAACAAGCAGCATCTGAGCCCCTGCTCTCTAGAGTCTGAGACAAGAGGGTAGGCAGGGTGGCAGCAAACCAAAATTCTGACTTGGGCATTGGGGATGGGGAAGGAGCATGGGATCCCCCCAGGGGGCTAGGCCAAGGAGAAGCTGTAAAATTCATCTTCATTTGCTCAAAGGCTTGTTGAGCATGCTCTGGTAGGCTCCCAACCACGTGATCTTTGTCTGCCCTGGACCCTTTAGGTATGTAGCATCCACTAGGTGATCCATCCCGAGCTGCCCTGAGACACCTCTTGGGATGTTGAACATTTGAGTGGGTCTGTCCTGGCTCCCCAACTCAAATGTAGGCTCGTAGAGAGAAGAAAGCTGGTCTTCCATCTCATAGATGCTACCCTACAGTGCTCAGAGCATATTAGTGGGTGGGGCTGGGGTGGAATGGGTTTAGGGATGGATGGATGGATGGATGGATGGATGGATGGATGGATGAATGGATGGATGGATGTCATGATGATAGGTGCTATAAATCCCAGTGTGCCTATACTGGTTGTTAAAACTTCTGTACTGGTTGGTTACTAGTCATTGTCTTCAGGTCATTGAATGCTCCACTTCCCACCATCCTAGACACTGCCCTGGGATTTGCTGGACCTCCCCAAGATTCGGCAACTAAATGTTAGCACCCAGCCCAGCAGGGGGCCCCAGGACCCTGCTCCATTGCCCTGACCAACGGCCATTCTCATTGGTTAGTATATGGGCTCATTATTTTAACCAATAATGGTTAAATGGTTGGGCCAGTAGAAGAACAGAGGCCAAGACTGAATGTTGAGATTAGATGATTTTAAGGAAGGAAGAACTAAAAGGAAGCAGGGAGGGAAAGAAATACAAGAGAGCCAGGTGGCTGGGTTTGGGTTCTTGGGCCATTGGGTTGAGCTACCCAAGCCTCAGTTTGCTCATCTCTCAAGTGGGGACAGTATCTGCCCTGCCTGCTTCAGAGGGTGGTTGTGCCCCATTGGAACCTGTCCCTCCGCCCCCTGCTCATGATTCTTTCCTACACGCATGGCCATTTCTCCAGTAGACAGGGAGCTCCCTGACCAGAGGATGCTGTGGACAACACCTGTGTGCCCCAGCACATGCCTGGTAGGTGTTTGTTGAGCACGGGGATGCCAGGGCGATGGAAGAGGAAATGACAGAAGCCACCGCCTCTGAAGAATATAACTGGAGGAGGTTGCAGGCCGAGGTAGCTATGACAGGATGGACAGGGAAGGAGGGGGAGAAGGCTTCCGATGGCGCTGCTGGGAACCAGAAGGGATCTTCTTCCCTCCTTGGCCAACCCCTCACATGCCTCGGTGAGGCCCGTGCTTCGGGTGCATCAGGCCAGCCCATGTTGGCAGGCAGTGGACTCCTGCTGGCACAGGGCGGAGCCAAGTGTTAGTAATGCCACTTCAGCCAGCTTTCCAGGGTGCTAAACTGCAGTCTCTGGAAGCTCCAGGTATGAGCACTAGTCTGCCCCAGAGGGGAGAAGGAGAAGTGTCAGAGGAGCGAGCCAGGAAGCTGAAGGCTGGAGAAGCTCAAACCCCACCCTCCACCAGGCTTGTCCCTCCTCAGATCCCTGGACCCTGCGGGCCACCCCTTCCCAGGCCTCTCCCTCAGGCCCAGGGCTCTTTCTCCAGATCCTGCCATTTTGAGGCCCACCCCAGCCTCCTCCCAGCTCGGGTCCATACCATTTGGCACTTAATTACTTCCCATCCTGCATGGGTCTCTCCTTGCTGGTGTGAGCGTGCCCTGCACACGAGGGTGATCCTCTAGGACTTCCGTTACCCTCCCACCACCAGGGCTGACACAGCTGATCTGTCTGGCTAGGCTGCTGTGCCTTCATTCTGGGCTTCCGGCAAGCAGCAGATTGGGAGCCGCTTGCCAGGCCAAAGCATGTGCAGCATAACCCCCTGCCAGAAATCACACGTGTGTGCGCAGGGATGCCAGAGCCAGACCCACCTGGGCTCCAATCCCAGCTCTGTCATTGGTCGCCAGTGGGACAAGTTGTGGGACCTCTCTGGGTGTCACCCTTAGGGCCTGCCCACCTTGAAAGGATCATTCTGGCAAGAACAGGGGTGTGAAAGCTCTTTGCAACGAAAGTGGTACACAAATGCACGGGAGCAGCATGGCTATTATTGGCATCGTTTTTGTGATCATTATTGGTTTAGGTGCAGCTGAGAAAAGCAGGAAGGAGCAACGGCCGGATCTTATTAAGGTTCTGCGGCAGAGCAGAGTGATAATGTGCAGACTTCTAGGGGAGAAAACTCCTTCGCCATCTGTTTGTGTTAGAGCAGAGCCTTCCACGGCTACTCTGGCCCCAGCGGCCCCTCTGAACTGTCCTGATCCCCTTCAAGACCAGGCATGGGCACCTCCCTCCTTGACATTGGACCGTGCTGCTCTCAACCTCCTCCGTCTGGGCTCATCTCCACACCCAGGCTGTACATCATCCATGGCCCTCATGGCTTTCTGTTTCTGGTGTATCTTTAGAGGATTGAGCCCTGGGAGGGGGGCAATGCAAGAAGGGAAAGAGAGAGAGAAGAGGGAGGGAGGGAGGTGAGGAGCAGAGGGAGACAAGCACTTGGGATCCAACCCTGGATCTATCACTGTCACTAATTTGAGTGGTCTTCGCCAAATGGCTCAACCTCTTAGTGCCTCAGTCTCCCCATCTGCTAATGGACCTTCTGGTACCTTCTACAAAGAGTCAGAGAACCAGAGACTCTCAGATCTGATTTTGAGCCAACCACCTCCTCCTCGGCCAGACCCTCTCTACAGGGAACCTGCCCCTTCATGTCCCATCTCTGGACCCCTGGGTCCTCCATGACCTCCTCCCCCCACCACCCCCACCCATATCCTCACCAGGGCACCCCAGCTCCAAGCCCGTGTTTGTGAGCTCACCAGGAACCGCGGGACACGGGCCTTTCTCTCTGCCGTAATGAAACCCTTTAATCATATTCAAATAGGTTACTGTTCAGGGGGAAAATAGAAATATGGATTTGATAGCAATAAATTTCCCTGGCTGGCTAAGCCCAGTTCTTAATTGTCCTGTCCCAGGGCTCGCACATTTCATTGTTCGTTAGGTGCTTAAGTCCCCACTCTCATTTTGTGGCGGTGACATTACCGTTGATGGCTCTAATACTCTCATAATTTGAAAGGGGATTTGCATGATAGAACGCAGAGTATTAAAAGAAAAAGAAAAAAGGGAGAGAGAAAAATGGGGGGGCAAGATGGGAGGAGGAGCTCTGAAGAGAAGGGGGATGGCACGGGGGAGGGGGAGGATGAGGAACTCGATCCAGCTTTCACTTTAAAAAAGTCACTTTCTTCAAAGTCAAATCATTGTTTTCATTAAAGAAAAAAAAAAAAAAGGAAGAAAGAAAAAAGCCGAGGCTGCACGTTGGGCTGACTGGGCACTGGTATTCTCCTTATTGTTCCTAATGGTTATTAATTATTATTATCCGGCTGTGCAGGGCTCTGTGGATGTGATGTCCCCAATGTCCTTGGGGTGGGGTTGGGGTGGGGGGGACTCAGGGGAGGGACTGACTCCGGGTGGGGAGGTTGGCTCCTGGGCCACGGGAAGATGCAGCTGTCTAACTTGAGGCGGATGCCAGCAGGAGCCAGGTTTGGGTAGGTGGAGGGGAGAGGGGACACTTTCCTAGAAAGAAGGCCTCTGTCAGAGGAATCCAAACCTCCTGGGTCCTGGCCAACTCTTCTTGAGTTTCCTAGAAGTTTCTTCTTCCCAAAAGCCAGTGATTGGGGCACAGCCAGCCTGGCTGGACAAAGGACAATCCCCATCACCAATGGAGTCTTCCAAGTCCCTTTTGCAAACTGGGTTCTCTGTCCTTCCTTTACCCCAGTACGGAACCAGAAGGCCTTGCAGAGGTTTGGCCGGATTCCCATAGGGCCTCTCCTACCTCCATCACTGGGCATTTAGGGTCAGTGAATGCTGTGCCCATGCTGCCCTTTGCTCCCATCTGGGGAGTCCCGGGGTCCCCGTGACCTCTCCCCCCATGCCTCCACTTAATATCTCTCCACCTAGGGCTGGAAGTTCTAGATATCACTGTGGCCCTGGGTTTCCCAGGCTTGAGGGATAATCAATCCAGCTTTCTTGGAGGTGATGGGTCTGGAGACACGGAGAGGTGTGTGACTCCTTCTCCTTGGACAGACCGTGTGACCATGCCAGGGAGCACTGGTGTTCGGAGGGGGGGGGGGGCGGGGAAGGACCCTCCCTCCAGTCTCAACACTTTATCCTCCCCATCCCACTGGCCAGCCCCTGGGACCCTTCCCCTTGGGGTCGAGCTCCCCTTCAGAGACCGGCAACAAAGACGGGTGTTTGGGACTCTCTCACACCTGTACCCTTTCTGTTCCTGTCAGTTCTCAGCACCTCCCTGCCAAGCCTTACCCCTCAGCTTCCCAGGGACTCTCTTCTAGATTAGAATTTTAAATCAAATAAATTCTGGGATTGGTATAAAAGCTGTCTGCAGAGAGCCTATTCACACTCCTCCTTCTCCCCCTTTTGGCCTGCTGGAATTCAGGGGGGGGTGCGAAAGCATATTCTCAAGGTCTCCTCCATCCCCTCGCCCCCACGGCCCTCTCTCCCTCACAGTTGATCCACTCAGTCCTCCTCACTGAGCCCAGGACCACCATCTCGTCCCCATTGAAGCTGGGGACATCCAGTTCCTAGGGATGTGTCCGGGATCAGCTTCCCCAGAGGGAGTAGCTGGCCATTGCTCAGCCCTGTGCGCTGAGGAAATCTATATCATTCCCCCAGCGAAAGGGGCCGAAGATGCAGGGTGAGGGAGAAAGGAGTAAAGGGACAGGGGAACCTAGACCACTGCAGAAAAAAAGGTGGATACCAGACCACAGGACCCTAGGTGTCAACCCATTTCTCATTGTTTCTAATTATGAAGATCCAAGTACGCGATGAACAAGCGGCAGCCCAGTCCTCATCTGTCCCTTCGCACAAATGTGGCCCCTTCCCTCCCCACCTCACCCCGCCCCCCCCCCGTCCTCCCCCCACCACACACCAGGAGTGATGGAATGCCACAGACCCAGGCTCTCTGCTTCCCAGCCTGCCTCCCGGATCCATAACATTTTAGACGTGAACGGTCTTCAGAGGTGCAGCCTGAAGCCACGGGGAAATGAACTTGGTGCCCCCCCACCCCACCCCCAAGACCCCCAAGGAGAAGCTGTCTCCAGGAAAGGGGGGGAGCCAGAGAGACAAAGTGATTCTTAAATATTTTCCTTCTCTGCAGTCACTCAGGGAGGAGGGGGTGAGGGGCGATGGAGGCTGGAAGGGGGGACAAAGGGGGTTTAATAGGCTCCGGTGACAGCACAGTGTCCACATTGGGAAAAGATTAATGACGAAAATTAATCGCCTGACCTTTCTTTCCAGGAGCTGGAGGTGAGGCGGGCCATTAAAGCCTCTTATGTTGTAATTAACGTTGGAGGGGAGAAGAGAGCTGCCTTCAGAATGGATGTGATCATTTAATTAGGCTTAGGCGTAGGTGCCACAACAGGTCCGGAGAAGTCATAATTTAACTATAGCTTTAAATTACACAGGCAGAGTGGGGATGGCAGAGTTTGACGGCAAGGAGAGCCTGCCACCGGAGCTCAGGAAAACAATTCAATAAACACCCCGAGTGAGGGAGAGAGCCAGTGACAGAGAGACAGACAGACAGACAAAGAAAGCAGTTAGGCGCTGACAGCGAGAGAGGTGGGGAAGCAAGTGGGGAAGATGCAGGGGAAAAGAAGGGCTCCAGCAAGGGGGAGAAAAGTGCGAGTGCCCCGAATTAGCAGAGGCTTGGGGCGAGGGAGGGGTGGGGAGGTGGGGTGCGCACTCTCGGAGGCGAGGGCCTCTGTGCGCCCTCAACTCCCACGCAAGGTGCAGGCTATGTCCCTCGAACACAGCCCGACCTTCGAGGATTTGCAGACACAGGAAGGCAGAGAAGGCCAAGCATTTCACACCGTGCTCTCCTTCGCGGGGCACCCCCCTCCCCACAATCTTCCCCCTTGCTAACCTGGAGGGGCTGGGAGTCCAGGGAGCCAGCGCCACGTGGCCAGCTCGGGGGCAAGCAAGGCTTGGCTGGCCGGTGTGGCTCATGGGGTGTAGCTCACAGGGTGCTGGTCGCAGTGCAATGCCCAGCAAGGGGGGTGGGAGGGCTGGGCCAGGGCCTTCAAGGCCCAGGCACAGTGCCTCTCGGAGGGGGAGGGGGACTGGCCCGCAGTGACTGGGGCTCCAGAGCCGGCCAGTTGCTCAACTTGCGGGATTAATCCGTCCACGGGAGGATCAGATCCTTGGTTAGTGCTTCAGCGCAGGGGAGGGGAGGCAGGGAACAGAAGGGCTTGGGGCCATGGGGAGAGGGGCTGGTGACACTGGCCCTAGCTGGATGGAAGGGCAGCGGTGCAGACCCAAGCAGGAGGGTCAGGATGAAAACCTTGCCAGGTTTGGCAGAATGCTTTATTCAGGACAGTGGGGGTGTTTGACGCTGGAGTAAGTCCAAGAAAGGCTCTGAGTGGAGCCCTGGGACACCTGAGTCCCTGCTCTGCCTTCAGAAGTTGGTCACTCTTGGGATTTCCTGGGACCCCAGGGATCTGTGATTATCTCACTGTCCCCTCCTGCTCTAAACCTTTGGGGACTGGAGAGAACATTTGGAGAATGTTCTCTCAGGAATAACAGACAGACAGACAAAAGGATGGAGTGACAGAGATGAGGCAGGTTGAGACTTCTGTTACCCTCCAAGGGCTCCTTGGGCTGAACCCAAGACACCAGTGCTTAGGTCCTGGTAGAGGACTGCCCCTCTCCCTGCCCCCACCATTTGAATCGGAAGAAGAGAGTTGTGGATGAGGAAGAAGACAGAGATTCTTCCAACATCCCACTCATTCCCTAGCCCCATCCCAGCTACAAGACCCTATCTCCTGCCCCTTCTGCGTGGGAAAACACAAAACCACTAAATCATCAAAGAACACTTTCTCCCCGAAAGAGCAAGGATGTTTTAATTAAACATCCATGAATTCTCCAAATTAGTGAACCTCTCAATTGGTGCTTTGTCCCTGCCTCTCTGGTTAATTGATGGATGGATGGATGGATGGATGGATGGATGGATGGATGGATGGATGGATGGATTGTCTAATGGATCTCTGGCCACTCTTACAACTCAGAGCTCTGGTCTGAGAATGTCCAGCCTGCACTGCGGATAACGAAGCAGAGGTGGCCTAAAGGCCCTGACCTGAGTCAGATGGGGAGGCAAAGGCTGCCTGACACCTGGAAGGCCAGATGGGGAGTGTGGAAAGATGGAGGGGGTGGGGAGTCAGGGAGGAGAGATGACAAAGGGGGAGGTGGGAAGTCTGACCAGGCCTATAGGCTGCCTTTGAGCCCCTGACTGAGACTAACAGGGAGATCCCTTGTCCCCACCCCCACCCCCTAAGTCAGACAGCACATCCCTCAAAGGAACCCCAGCTCTCAGGACATCTTTTGTGGTTCCTACATTTCAAGTGGGCCCTTCCACTCTTTGCAAGACAGGAGATTTCAAGAGCCTTCTCTCCTGCCCTTCCCATTTTGTCTAAAAGAAAATCTGAACTGGCAAGAGCCTACGAGGCCCACAATGCATTGAGCCCTACATTTCCATCTCTGTCTAGGGTCCCTCTTTCCTCCTCACCCTGCTCCAAGCCCCTACTTTTCTCTCTCCCCCCAACTGGAATTTAAGCTCCCGGAGGGCCAGACCAGGTCTCCCTGTTATTATGCAGTGCCTAGATTGGTGCCTGGCACAGAGTAACCACAGAGTAAACATTTGTTGACTTAATCAGCCTTACAGTTCTGTTTCTGCGACACCCACCCCCACCCCCACGGGGGCCGGGAACACACAAAAGGCACCCCAGTTGTAGACCTCTTATATCCTACTCCAGCTCTCTCTACTCTTCTTACTGTTTCGTTCTCTGCAAAGACCAGAATTGAGTGTCTCTGGGAGGATCTTGTACAGAGGTGACAAATTAGTCCAAGCAAAAATAAAACAGTCCACTCGGGATCTCTGACCCAAATGGCCAGGATATAGGGCTCGTCAGCTGGGATGCACTGGGGCTCACCTGGCCAGCGAGTGTCCCCCATCCCATCCTCCCCGAGACTCTGCCAGTGTGTTCCTGCAAGATGGCATAGGAAAAAGTTCCTGGGGAAAGTGGTTTTTCAGAACGGAGAGCAGAGTCCTCCCCTTTGGATGAGATGAAGGGAAGCATGGAGCCCTGCTGGGAAGAACTTGGTGGGGAAGAGTCTGGCAATGGGGGAAGGGAGGAGGGGTCTGCCTCCCCATGAGAACAGTCTGCACCTCTGGTCTGTTTGTTTTTCTGTCTGACTGTTTGTTGGATGGGGGGTTGGGGAGATAAGGATGTGGAAACAACCTTAAAATAACCTCCACAATTCCCCTAGGTGCTCCGGGGACGGGCACTGTGGTCTAGCTTGGGACTCGCTGGCTTGTGTTGTGGCCGGGGAGGTGGGATTATGGGCTATTCTGGTCCATGTCTGTCTGTATGTCTGTCTGTACCCATGCTCTGTGCTCTAGCCCTATCTGTCCCCAGCCCCCGCTCACTCCCTTGTGTGCTCTGAGTGAGTTGGCGTGGAGTTCCCCCCTCTCAGCTGATGCTAGCAGGAATAAATAATCCCGTGATCTGAGTTAGAAGACAGGGCCCCAAGGAGGCATGGCAACTGCATAAATCCTGAAGATGCGGGGCTCAGGTGGGCCCCACAGAGCAGCCAGGTCACTCCCTGGGAATTACGACTCCTTAATTCAACACTTGCCTCCTCCTCCTTCTCTCTTCTCCCTGCCCAGTTGCATCCCACACAGACGGCTTACTCCTGGACCCCTGCCACCAAGCCCCGGGGGGACCTGGGCCTTTCCTGCAGCGTGGGCGGGAGGCACATGGATGCCAAGACACTCTCTCTCTCTCTCAGGCTCCATCTCCCCACACTCCTCCCCTGGTCTCTTTCTGGCCTCCCCACTTCCCCAGCCCCACCCCACAAGGCATTCACAGCCAGGCAATGGAAGCAGTCTCTCCTTCCTACCGTTATGCCAGCACCTACTCCTTCCCACCACCAAGAGGCCTAGGCACCTACATGGAGGCTCCAGATAATCCTAATCTTTATATCCAGACCTCTCTATGCCCCAGGGTCTTAGACAAAAGTGCAGAAGGAGGAACATCTGTCCTGAAACCAACTCCCCTTGGGTTGCCCTCCTCTGGCCTTTCTCTGGACCTAGACTGGAACCCCCACTTTGCCACTCTGCCCAACCCAGCTCTGGGACTTTGATCTGGAACAAATGTTCTCCTCTGCCTATGGCCTGAAATATCACCCAGCCAAGTTCCTGGGCACTCAGTGGGTGATTGCATCTCTTCAAACAATTGCCTGAGTTTTAAAAGAGGGGCTTTTTAACCCAAAGTTCTTGTCATTCAGTGGATGTGTGAGTATGGGGAAATTTCTGAAGAGGGGCTTTCTGACAGATGTCCCCACTGCCCCCTCAGAAGACCCCTTCAAACAGCAGAGTTCTGCCAAATGGTTCCTTTACTTTCCAAAGGCTGCTGGTCTCTGTCATCTCACACACACACACACACACATACACACACACACACACACACACCCCAAACCCCTAGAATGGTTTCTCTTTGCAAAGAAGGAAACAGTAAGAAGAGTAGAGAGAGCTGGATTAGGGTATAAGAGGTCTATAACTGGAGCGCCTTTTGTGTGTTCTAGACCCCACTTGGGGGTAGGGGTTGGGGGGGTCGCAGAAACACAACCATAAGGCTGATTTAGTCAACAAATGTTTACTGTGGTTACCCTGCACCAGGCACCATTCTAGGCACTGCACAGTCGGCATTGGGAGTTTTTAAGTGTTTCAGAACTCAGGAAGACTGGACTCCAAACCACCAAGTGTAGAAGCATTTTCCAATCACACTTGAACTGAGCGTGTCATTCATCCAGCCAGACGTGAAGTCTTTATTGGGCAACAAACCCAAAACACTGGGTCCCCACACGAAGATGGAAACCAAGATAGGTTTAGACAGTCTGGATTCCAGCTCATGTGGGTTGGTAGTTCACAGTCTGGGAAGTCATTAGAGCCAGGAAGTGAGACAGAGACACGAGTAAGAAAAGGGACGACATAGAGACAGGGAAGGGGAAGAGTAGAGTTAGAACCATCTCCCTTCTCTTGCGTGTGACCCCAGGTGGCAGATGCGTCCTCCCTGGGTTGCCAGGGGGGTGATACTCGCTGCAACTTCTGGATTGGGTCTGATGCTAGACCTGCAGGTCAGGACTTCCGGGTAGCTAGGTGTGCTGCGGCAAGTTCCATGGGGACTCTTGTGGATTCCTTCCTTTCTTCCTTCACCAACAGTATTTTCCAAAGCACCATTCCATGCTAACCAAAGATCTCCTAAGCCACAGACAGATGAAGAACGCTGCTATTCATTTGGAAAGATTAAGCCGATGGTGATCAGCGCAGCATCCCATGAAGGACATAGGCTGGCTGGGCTGCAGGAGCGGGGCAGAGGGAGGGTGCCCTGAGCCAGTGGGGTGAGCAACGAAGAAAAGCTTCCACAGAGAAGTGGTGCTCCCACTGTCTTTTGAATGTTAGGTGGTATAGACTGCTGTAGCTGGTAGATTGGCACAGTGGAGGGAGAAAACCTTTGGCATTCAGGAGAGAGGAAGGATAAGGAAAGAAAACAACACGTTAAGTTAGGCAGGTGGGAGTGAGAGGGGCTGCTGAGTTTCATGGGACACTGAATGGACTGCTTTGGCTGGAGCTGAGTTGTTGGAAACGGTGCTGGAAAGACAAGTGAAGGGAGACGTCGTAGGGATGACCTTGAGGCTGTGTTAGTCAGCCCCACAAATGCTGCCTAGCAAATCACGTGAGCACTTCATGGTTTACAACAGGCTTTGTTTTTCTTACTCAAAGAGTGGGTTGGGCTCAAGACTACTCCACATTCTCCTTGGGCCAACGAGTCAATTGCTGGAGCTCAGGGGACCAAGCTAAATAGCACAAACGTTTTTCATCCTTATGCTCTGCTCACATACACTGACATGCCACTGTAAGTCAGGTGACCGAGACTGACATCAGTTGGTGGGAAAGTGGAGTCAGTGACATAGGGCATGGGCATAGAATCCCATCACCAGGAGGAAAGAATTGGGACCAATGATCCAATCTGAGTCAGCACTGCACAGCAGCCATTGACATTTCCTACATACAGTTGAGCCTTGAACAACACAGGTTTGAATGGCACGGGTCCTCTTATGCACAGATTTTTTTCAATACAGTGCAGTTCTGTAAATGTATTTTTTCTTCCTTATGACTTTCTTAATATTTCATTTTCTCTAGATTACTTTATTGTAAGAATACAGGATACAGGGCGCCTCAGTGGCTCAGTCGGCTAAGCATCTGATTCTTGATTTTGGCTCAGGTCATGATCTCATGGTTCGTGAGATCAAGCCCTGCGTCAGGCTCTGTACCGACAATGGGATTCTCTGTCTCCCTCTCTCTGCCCTTCCCTGAATCACAGTCTCTGGATCTCTCTCTCTACATAAATAAGTAAACATTAAAAAAAAAGAATACAGTCTACAATACATATAGAGAATATGTGTTAATTGACTGTTCGTGTTACTGGTAAGGTTCTGGTAATAGTAGGCTATCAGTAATAAAGTTTTTGGGTAGTCAGAAGTTATACCTAGATCCTCAACCGTGCAGGAGTGAGGCCGGCCCTGTTCAGGGTCACCTGCGGCTGAGCCATGTGAGCAGTACCCTATGGTTGTTGAATTCCTGTTTCCTGAAGCTCTTTCCTGACACTAGCTCATTTGCATTTCCCCAACAGTCCTCTGAAGGAGGTGTTGTTAGCTCATTTTTCAGATGATAAAAGAGGGCTCGGAGAAGTGATGTGGCACAACTAAAGGACATAGCCAGGAGAGGTGGAGCCAAGATTTAAACGGGGGATCCTGGGCTCCAGGTCCAGAGCTACCTGCTGTCCCCACAGCCACTGTGGCAAAATGGGTCTGCCCCACCATGTGCAGGGTGGGGGAGAGCCGCAGGGGCTGCAGGTGGCTGACAGCAAGGAGCACCCAAGCTGGGCTGTTGGCAGGGGAAGGGAGACAAAGGCCCAAGTCTTTTATGGGTTTTTTACATTTTCTTCCTTTTTCGAGGTGTCATTTTCCCGGAGCAGGTTAAGGAGGTTTCATCCATGCTGTTGCCTATACCAGCAGTTTGCTTATTTTTATTGTCACACACATTCCATCATAGGCATTAACCACAGTTTAGTCATTTTCTTGTTGGTAGACATTTGGGGTTGTTTCTGGGGTTTTGGCTATTCCTCACAGTGCTGTTATTCACATATGAAGACAAGTTTTTTCTGTGGACATAGGTTCTCATTTCTCCTTGGGCACATCTATCCCTGGGAGTAGAATTGCTGGGTCCCAGGTGGGTGTCCACCCAGCTTTGTTAGAGAGACTACCAAGCTGTTTTCCAAAGTACGTTTACTATCATACACACCATTAGCAAGTAAGAGAGTTCCAGGTACTCTGTCCTTGCCAACATTTGGTTTGATCGGTCTTTTTCACTTTAGCCAGGAGGAGGTAGGGGGTGAGGAGGTATCTCGCCGTCAAAAGGTCCACTTTCAGGCCAGTCTCCCTTGGACTGCCCTGGATCTCAGGGGTCCCACTGCTGGCTGGGTTCTGCCAAGGGGAGGCACTGGCAGGAGACTGGAGGCCAGGAGGAAGAGGAAAGCCAGAGTATTCTACCCCCTGTAGATAGGCTCCATCGCCTGGCCTTACAGACCCACCAGGGTTGCAGCTTCTGCTGGGGGAAGCCCTCACTGGGTTCCAAAAACAGCACGTTTCCTTTTGTCTCTCTAGCCAAGGAGCACTGGTGGCTGCACCGAACTGTGTCACCAATACCTTTTGGCATCTCAGCTTTTCCATCATCTGCGTGACCAATTCCTGCCTCTGGGATCTTATATTTACTGTTCCTTCTACTTAAATGCCCCTCCCCCATATCTGCATGGCCCTTTGCTCAGATGTCACCTTCCCAATGACGTCTTACTCCCCTGACCGTCCAACTTATAATTAGCACTAGCAGCCCCTCTGACCTGCCTTATTTTTCTCCATAGCAATTATCATCTTCCTTCATACTTTATGCATTTTATTTCCCTATAGTCTTATCACCTTTCTCCATGAGAGTGGGATTTGTTGTCCATTGTGTCCACTGTGTATCCCCAGTGACCAGTGGCCAGTGGCCAGTACCAAGTAGGCAACCCGACATCTGTTGAGTGAATAAATGTGTGCAGAAAAATACAGAAAGTCCCAAGCTTTTGAATCTGAACACTGGAGTTAGGGTTCCCCTTGGCATCTCTAAGTCTCACAGGAGTTCAGGGGGTAATAGAATCCCAGTTGAAAGGGATCGGGGGAGGGGTATGCTTCATCACCCTGTCCCCATGTCCCCTTTTCCTCATGGTCCAGCCACTTTGCTTGGAAGAGGTGGGCCAAGCAAATTTCAGGAACTCCCACATTGAGAGCTCTGCCCTGGCCCCTTCACAGAGGCCCAGAGGGCTGCTTCTGAATCTGGCTGACAAAAGACACATTTGGACACAAAAGCCCCTCTTGATTAAAGTAGGTCTTTCACTGGGAGTGGATGGGGTCAAAGGTCAAGATGGTGCTAGACCATATTTTTAAAATGAATCTTGACCCCTACCTTACAGCATACACGAAAATCAACTCCAGCTGGGTTGTAGATACACGTTTGAGAGATAAGACAATAAAGCTTCTAGAAGAAAACAGAATGTCTTCATAACTTCTGGACAAGCAAAGATTTCTTTCAAAGGGACCCAAAAAAGCATTTTCTTGTGAAAGACAAAAACTGATAAATTGCCCAACATTAAAACTGAGAACTTCTGTTCATCAAAAGACACTTTGAAGGAATGAAGAGAAGCCACAGGGTAGGAAAGGATATTTGTAGAATGTATATCCACCAAAAGACCCATAGTCAGGAGATTATATTTCCTATAAACCAATAAGAAAAGGATGGAAAACCAATAGAAAAATGGGCAAAAGACTTGAATAAGCATTTCACAAAAAGAGGATAGCCAACAGTGCCTGGCTGGCTCAGGTGGTGGAGCATGCAACCCTTGATCTTGGGGTCATGAGTTCAGGTCTCATGTTGGGCATAGAGTCTACTTGAAAATAATAATAATTATAAGAAGGAGGAGGAGGAAGAGGAGGAGAAGGGGAAGAAGAAGAAGAAGAAGGGGGAGGGGGAGGAGAAGGAGAAGAAGAAGAAGAAATTATTTTTAAAAAAGGATATCCATATAACTAATAAACATAAGAAAAGGGGTTCAATTTTATTAGTCATCAGAGAAACACAAAAATTATAAACTACAATGCGATACCACCCTACAACCAGCAAAGTGGTTAAAATAAATAGAGAATATCAAGTACCAATGAGGATGACAAGCAACCAAACTCTGGTACATCACTAGTGGGAATAGAAGTTGGCATAACAATTATCTAGAACTTCTTGGCATTGTCCAATAAAACTGAACACACACATACTCTATGACCCAGAAATTCTCCGCACCAGCAAATATTCGTGGCAACATAGGTAGCAGCAAAAATCTGGAAGACTCAGGGCACCTGGGTGGCTCAGTCGGTTAAGTGTCTGACTTCAACTCAGGTCATGATCTCACGGTTGGTTGGTTCGAGCCCCGCTTCGGGCTCTGTGCTGACAGCTCAGAGCCTGGAGCCTGTTTCAGATTCTGTGTCTCCCTCTCTCTCTGACCCTTCCCTGCTCATGCTGTCTCTCTCTGTCTCTCAAAAATAAAAAACAGAAAAAAAAAATTTTTTTAATCTGGAAGACTCAACAGTGGAATGCAGAAATACATTGAGGTATAGTCACACAACGAACCATTACAAAGTCACGAGAGAGAATGTGCTATTGTTACCCACGGCGACTGTAAATGAATCTCGAGTGAAAGAAGCCAGACACAAAAGGCTTACATACTTACATGATATTACTTCCATGAGGTTCAAAAGCAAGCTAAACAAATCTATCGTTTTAGAAGCTAGTGGATGCAGTAACTGACAAGGGGCACATGCAATAGTACATGTCCTGATTCTTCCTCTGGGGGCTGGATACTTGGTTCTACTAGACTTGCAAAAGCTCATCAAGCAGGAAACTTGTAATTCATACACACGTGTATATGCATATTATACATCAATAAAAATATTATGTTTAAGGGAAATGTTAGACACTGGGGAGAAGGGAGCAGTGGAGGAGGCGACCCAGGGCAGGAGGGTGGCCAGGGCAGGGGCTGGGGAGTGGGTTCTGCCCTTGCCTGTCCTAGAACGCCTGGTCCTTTCTCCTCTGGCCCTGCAGCTTCCCCTTGGGTCTGGGGGCTGAGATGTCAGCATCACCATGGAAGACACAGGAGGGCAGGCAAGGAACGTGGATAGAGAGCCAGTAGCCCTGAACCACAGCCCACCTCACCTCTGAGCCTCGGGAGAATAAAGGGGATACCACCCCAGTTGGTTGTAAAGAGCACAGGTGAGACTGAACCAGGCTGCCTGGTGAGGGCCGCCCCAACAGAGGCTGTGGGTGGAGTCCTGTCAACGTGAGCCTCTGCTCAAAGGTACCCAAGCAGCAGGAAAAGAGAGAGACCTGATTTATACCTGGAGGTGAGAGTGTGCCCCACGTGAGCTGGGATGGAGGGCACCATCGGACACCCATGTGCCCTTCCCCATCAGGCACCTAAGGGTACCTCTCAGGGCCTGAAAGTCTCACCGTGTTGATGACAATTCTCATATTTAAGACAGAGTTTTCAATGAGCAAGGCCCCCGCACAGAGGGCCTTGTTTGTCTGGTCTCAGCAACAGACACGGTGATGTACTCCTGGATGGAGTGGAGAAGCCGCACAAGCAGGCAGCGGACAGGCGTCTGGAAAGCCCCCGAGTAGTGCGGTCTGTCCCCACCATGGTGGGGCCTTCTGGGTCCCCCCTGCCCCCTCCCCACCACACTACCGGCATCGTCCTATCTGCAAAACCCAGGTGTCCCACTGCCCTTCAGCCCGGAATGTTCTCCATCACCTCCCTCCGGTGAGACCAGCAAAGCCGAGCACTCGTTTCCTCTTTGCCTCACTCCCTCTCCATCTTCTGGAAGTCCCCCCTCCAAGGCTGGGCTCCCCCCACAGACAGGGAGATTCTTAGGAGCAGGCTGTGTGTCTCCTTCACCTTTGTGTCTTTGGCACCCAGCACACTGGAAGGGAACAATAACTGTTCTCTGAAGGAAGGGAAGGGGGAAGCTTCCTGTAAGGAATCGGATTGTAAGGGATCCGCTGGGCTCATTCACAGGAAGACAGTAAGCTCCTGAATTCCGGCAACAGCTAATAGAGGGTAAATACCTTGGCCCCAAGGACTGATGTTGGCATTGATCGTGGACTGATGAGGGGAAACGTGGTTCAGCTGGGCCCCCTCACGGCCACGTACAGATGTCTCCACCGGAGACCAGTCTATCCAGCCATCTCGTCTCCGCCACCACGGCCAGTAGTGTACCTGACCCTGTGCCAGGCATATCGGCCTGTTAATCCCGACGCCCCCATTTTACAGAGCGGGAAGCTGAGGCACCAAAAGAAAAAGCAATGGGTCCAGGGGCATGGAACCGTTAAGCCACAGGGACACTGCCTCTCAGTGTCACAGACCCATCAGGCCATCCTCATGGAGAGGCCTCCCAGGGGGGCGTAGGAGGTCACAGTCCTCAGGTTTCATTTAAGGCGAAAGTGTTAAGTTAAGGGTAAAGCTGGGGAAAGTGGGTGAGCCCCGTGTGTACATGCCCATGAGTGAGCGCGTGTGCAGGCATGTGGTGGGTGTGGATGGGTGTGCATGCACACACGCACACATGGGTCTGTGTGTGGATGCCTGAGTGTGCCAGGGCCAAAGGGAGGGGTCTGCCAATTAGGAGAAGGTAATCAGTGTGAAACTTCCTCACACGGTCAGCACACAGTAAATATTTGCAGACTTGAATTGAAATGCTAAGGAGAGTAGTCCACAAATGTCGGGTGTTATTATCACTATTATCTCCAAACTGCCGGCCTCAGGAAGAGAGAGGTGCAGGCAGAGAGATGGGGACAAGGTTAGTTAGCTTCCTTTCACCTCCAAACCTCATTGCTCAGACCCCCTTCTGTGGACTCTCTGGGGTGATTTTCCCCCAAGCCGGCTGAGGTAGGGACCTTGCAACCTGTGAGGACGGCAGTGACAGTGACAGTCATAAGGAACACACAGCAGCCCTCTGTATGGCCTGGCCCTGTGCCGAGTGCTCTGCCTCCCCCTTCTCCATCATGCCTTCCGAAGCGGCCAGTAGGGTGAGTACCATTGCTCTCGTTGCATTCCCAATGCACAGAAGACAAAACTGAGGCTCTGAGGGGTTGGCCAGAAGAACGTGTACGTGGCTATTGAGAACCACTCGAGAACCAGGGCTGTACCCCTCCCCCATCTATAGCCCCAGCTCTCCTGTACAACACTAGCACATAATGGGGGAACAGGGAGTCAGCGGGGAGCAACGGACTGAGCGGTGGAGAGTGCCAGGCCCTAGAGCCTGTCCTTGCCGAGCTGGGCACTTCCTCTCCCCCTGCCTGTTTCCTTGCTGCAGAGGGAGGATGAATCCTTGCTGCAGCCAGGGGAGCTGCAGTAAGAGAAGACGCTTGAATGCCTAGTATGTTGTGAGCACTCAAATACATGAGCTATCACCGTAAACGTGCCGAGGGCTCACCTGAATCTGATTTTTACTTCTTCTGCCGCCAGGTAGTGATCCTGGACTCAGGGATTGGTGCAAGTTCGGGATTATCTAGTCCAACCCCCTCTGGGAACAGGTAGAAAAAAACGAGACCCAAAAGACAACACCGAGGTCACGTGGCTGATAAGCAGCAGGGCCTGGATCAAAACACAGCTTTTCAGCTTCTGGGCAGGGCATCTCCACCACCCCCCCCCTGCTCTCTTGGGGCCAGCCTCCAGAGACGGGGTGGCAGCAAAGCCTGGGGGGAGCTCTTGGGAGACAGCGTGTCATTCATTAAGGCCCCTCAACCCTCCTAGACTTGTGGGGAAAGGCCCCTCTCTTCTCCCTGCTCACCAGCCTCGCCGGTCTTCTGGTCTTCCATAGTCTGAGCCACTGACCAGGACACCGGGGGAGAGATCTTGAAGGCCATGCTGGCCTCCAGGGCTCTTCCGTGCCCCAACCACCCCTTTCAAAGGCTCTGCCCTCCTCCTCAGCCTCAGCATCCCTCCTGATGGCCACGTAAACCAAGAGCCTACAAAACACCGTGTCAACGTGCCTCCTCCCTGGAGGTCCAAGGCCTTAAAACTTAATAGTCTCTCAAATGCCATAACGCTAGAGGGGGCTTTTATGGACTCAACAGGGATAATATTATGAAGGGCTTTAGCGGCCTACAGTGGGCCACCTGCCCCCAGCCCCTCACACACACTTCCAGGGACCTCTGAGAGGCCCCTCTGCCATGAGGGCCACGAGTCCCCCACCCCTGGTCCCCAGCCAGCCGGCTCCTCTGCGTTCTGACAAGGTTATTAGGAACAGTTCGCTGCAAACAGGGGCCTGGTGGGAGGCTGGGACCCCGCTGGCCTTGGCTCCATTGAAGCTAGACGAGTGTTGGGGGGTGGGCTGGTCCAAGGGAAATATCTTGGTGACTAATGAGCGGGCAATTGAAAGCTCCTTGGTGTCAATGGGGAGCAGATGGGGAAGGAGGGGAATTCCTGAGGCCTGGCCTCAGAGGTGTGGGTGGCTGGGAGGGAGGGGGAGATGGGGGAGCGTGTGGGGTCAGCAGGTGGGGGGTGGGGGTAGGGAAGGGAGGCCCGGCCTGCTGTCACCCACGGAGCGACAGGACTCCAGGGGCCCAGATCCAAGCGAGAGCGGGGCGCCGGGCCGCAGTGAGGCCACAGTGTGTGGTGGCCGGTCAACTATTTTTCTTCTCTTCCAAGGGCCCTACTTTCCCACTTCCCCCCCTCATTCCTTTGCATGTCCACTTAGTCTCTCCTTGTCTGGCCCTGCCCTGCCCTCTTTCCCCCTTCTGCCTCCCTGTTCCCCCTTCTCAAGGCCCTTTGCTCTTATTCCTGGGAGAAAATAGAGATTCTACCCAGTCTTCAGGAGGAGTGCCCCCCCCACCCCCAGTAAATAAAATACTAAATAACACTAAGCAAAATACCCTGGCTGACTTGCTGACAGACAGACACACACTTACACTTATCCTAGGCACACTGCACACACACACACACACACACACACACACACACAGAGGCACACTCACATATTTTCTTCATTACCTCCTCTAATACTGTCTTTCTTCCATCTTGAGTTCAATGTTGTTTTTTGTGTCTTTTCGACCCTCCCCCTCCACTTCCCCTCAATTTATTCCAGCTGTGAAAACCTTTTTCCCATCTCCTCTGTCACCCCGGCAGATAGGTGAGTGGCAGGCAGAGGAGCCCACTGCACAGCCACCGTTGGTAATCGATGCCAGATGTGGAGCTGGCCCCCAGCCCAGCCCCAGGCAGGGCTCCCGCGCCCCATGCCTGCATCTGGTGTGAAAGGCGAGCCGCAGCCCACGCCAGGGTCTTGGTGGGCTCAGGGGACTGGATGTGGCCAGAGCAGGGAGGGGGGTGCTGGGCCCAGAGGCTCCTGGAGGGAGGAGGCCAGGGTGCAGAGGAGAGGGTGTGGTAGTCCCTTGGAGGAAGAAGGTGGCCACCCAGCCGGTTGGCTGGGGTCTGAGGCTGGGACGCCAGAAGCAGAGACAGCTCAGAGACAAGACCTGGGGATCAGGCTTCCCTCGGCCCCCTGTCAGCCATTTTACTTCCTGGGGTTGGGGGGGAAGGTTTGCCACTGCTGTTGTTTATAAATGTATGCATTTGGTAAAATAGAAAAAGCCAAATAAACATGCTAGAACTCTCCACAATTACTCCACCATTCACGGCACTGAAATCAGCTAAAGTTTGTAGAATATTTTCAGTGCTTTCTGAACAACTGCACATGAATTCACTCATTCTCTTGTTTAATTCTCACCAGTCACATGAGGTAGGGACCGTGATTGCCCCCATTTTACGCCCTAGAAAGCGGCGGTAACAAGACTTGAACCCAGTCTGACTCCAGAGGTGACACTGGGCTCTCAGGAAAAGACTTTAAAATATGAAAAGGTTGGAGCTAGAAGGAGCCTGGTCTACACCCTCACCCTAAGGAAAGAAAGGAGCTCCAGAGAGGAGAAATGACTTGCCCAAGGACACACACAGTGAGTCGGACCCAAAGCAGGGCTGAATCCCAGAGCTCCCGGTCCCCGTTCAGACCCCTTCATACAACACCACTGTTCTGACTCAGAACTCAGGGCCACATACCATTGGCCAACCGCCAGACTTCCCTGGAGGAGGTGCTTTTGCAGGGCTTGGGTCAAGAACCAGAGACTGACAGAGAGGCAGGATGCAGCACCTTCAGTGGAAAGCTTTCTGTCGGAAGACCAGCGTGTGGGGAGAACACCACCAAGGTGTGGCCGGCAGACAGTATTAATTACACTTCTACTGCCAGGCACTGGAGGTTACAAAAGAGACTTAAAGTCAAACTCTGCCCTCAAACGAAGAAAGGGAAGGGAAAGGAAGGTTGAGGGAAGGGAAGATGAAGGGAAGGGAAGGTGAAGGGAAGGGGAGGGGAGGGGAGGAAAGGGGAGGAAAGGGGAGGGGAGGGGAGGGGAGGAAAGGGGAGGGGAGGGGAGGAAAGGGGAGGGGAGGGGAGGGAAAGGGGAGGGGAGGGGAGGGAAAGGGGAGGGGAGGGGAGGGAAAGGAAGGGGAGGGGAGAGAAGGAAAGGGAAAGGAAGGGGAAGGGAGAAGGAAGGGAAGGGAAGGGTAGGGAAGGGGCAAATGAGATAGGCAGTACCACGAGGGGTAGCAGTATGCTGTTTCAGATGCATGGCAAGGCGATGTTTGAGCAGACCTCTGAAGAGGCAAGGGGAGGAGCCATGTGACCATTTGGGGTAAGAGTGTCCCAGGAGGAGAGCTGGCATGTGCAAAGGCTCTGAGGCAGGAGTGCCTTTAGCTGGCTGGGTCCGGAGTACAGGGAGCAAGGGAGAGAATGATGGGAGGCAAGCAGAGAAAGGAAGGGGACAAATCATGTAGGGCAACGAGAGGGTCTGGCCTTTTATTCCCAGTGCAGCTGGATGCCACGGAGGGGTTCTGAGCAGAGGGGAGACATGGGGCCCGAAGGGAAGCAGTGGAGGTGGGAGCAAGGGTCGACTTATGGGTGTGTTTTGAAACTGGAGCCGATCCGATTTCCTAAGTTTGTGCGAGTGTGAGAGAAAGCCATCAAGTCTGACTCCAGTTTTTTCAGCCAAAGCCACTGGAAGGACAGAGCTGCCCTTGCCGACAACTGCAAAGGAGCAGGTTTGGGGCAGTTCAGGAGTCTGCTCTTGAGCCCACTGAATTCAAAGTGGCTGCTCTCAGGACCACGCCGAGTCACACTGGAGACCGAGGCAATAAGGGTGATCGGGAAAGAGCCTGTCTTTATGTGAAATTGTGGTAGCTCGTTCATCGTGGATTTTTGTGGCGTTCATTTTGATTTTGTAAGATATCACATCAAAATATTATTTATCTTGATTACTGAGGTTTGAGGCCCACACTTAAATCTTGTGTCCTTGTCTGGGCCCTGCCTGGTTCAGATATCCGCACGGAATGCAGGGGTGGGGCCAACCTCTCTTGATTCCCAGACGCTCTCCGTCCACAGTCCACCGGGAGCAAGAGGTCCCCCGGGGGGAATCTGTGGCAGGAATGTGACCTCGAGGGTGACCACATGCAGCCACAGGAGGTGGTCCTGAATGGAGGAGGTGGCTGGTCGGGCAAGGAGAGCAGTTGGCTCTGATGTGTGGCTGGCTGACCTGGAAGCAGGCAGAAGGGTGCGAGTCCATCAGCTCGCCGCGCCCCACCCGGGGCCCCAGTGATGGATGGCATCTGTCTTCTGCTTTATTAAACTCACGCCGCTCAGTTCAGCCCTGGATTTGCAAACGGCTTAATAAGCATTTGGAAGGGATGGGGGGGCGGGGGAGGGAGGCCGGGATTTCAGGGGGTTACCAAGACCCAGACAGGAAACAGGCTTGCACCCAGAGTGGGCCCCAGGAGGGAGTCAGGTGTCCGGGTGGGCGACTGGGGGAGTGTTTGGTTTCACAGAAGGCACTTGGGAGCCCCCAGAGGAGGAGAACCATGGGCCTTTGGTGCCACCCCGCCCCCAGCCCCGTTGTTACCACCAGCCAGGAGGTCACAGCACCCAGAGGGGCTTTCTGGGCACTTTGAAAGACCAAGGACCCAAGGACGGGGGAGGGGAAGAGGTGGTCCCTGTCCTCCACAAGTTCCCAGCTGCAGGGGACAGTGGGATACACAGCACTGACACCCCCCGCCCCCCCCCACTTCCTTCCCACTTCTGAACTTCTACAATCTCCACAGCATGTGCCACGGTTTGGAACCTTCTGTGCAGCCCTGGCGCTGGCACTGAGTGTGGGTACGTGGTGCCGCTTGTCTCCTGAACAAGACTGCAAGCCCCCGGGGGGGGGGGGGGGAGAAGAGCCATCTGAAGCCATCTTCTCTCCGCACAGGCAGCCGGGGCCCCACTGACTCAGTGATGTGCAGGAAAGGCAGTTCACACTGGCTTGCCAGACCAGACCGCGGGCATCTCTTCCCAGCCCCGTCTGGCGAAGGGCCCCTTGGTAGCCTGGAGTGAGCCAAGGTGAAAGTATTCACACCAGGGAAATGAGCGGGTGCTTCTTTTTTTATCCTCCTGGAGATCCAACTTTTGAACATTGATCTGCGTGCCTCTGCCTCGCTGGCTCGCCCCTCAGCAAGCCCCTTTGGACATATAAAAATGAGCCCTTCTTCCTGAAAAGGCTGCACAGCTCCTTCTGGACAGAGGCAACTGGGACTGTGTCTCTTATTAACAAGGACAATGCCCAGTGTGATTAAGTCTCAAATGTCTAGGCTCACTATCATGGCTCCACCGCTGAAAAGTCGGTGATTTACAGTGTCCTTCGGTTAGGGCTTGGAGGGGTCATGCAGAGATTTAAATGAGATAATACTTGAAAGATGCTTTAGAACAGAGCCTGTGACCAGCAAGTAACCAACAGACGTGAATCCTTACTGTGGGTCTTTGGTGTTGCTAAATACCTTGCACCTAACTTGAGCCTTAGCATCACCCTCGATGGAAGTATGACTGTTATCCCCATTTGTGTAGATGGGGATAGTGAGGCTGAGGTATATTCATCCTTTCCTGAAGTCATGGAGTGACCGAGCAGAGATTTGAACCGAGGGCTATCATGTCTAACAGCCCTGCTATCTCACTACCGTGCTGCTGGACCCATCCAACATGGCAATCATAGGACTGGGAATTTTAATAATGGAGGAGGTGGCCCTTGGTTTCCCCCCTCTCTCCTTCTTGCCATCAGGAGAAATGATGGACCCAAGAAGAAGTGTCCTTGGAGCACTGTTCCCCAGCACATCACCTCCACGCCTGCTCCTCCATCACCCAGTCCCTCCAGAGGCTGGGGCTGCCTTATCCAGGGTCTGCCACTTCCCTCTGGCATCTCCTGTCTACCTCTCTTCCAACTCACTACCTTTGTCTCTGGGCCGGTTTCCCTGCTCGTCTCTCTCTCTCTTTCTCCTGTGTGTCTCCCCTGCGCAAGCTCCATCTCCACCCTAGTCCTCCCAAGCTATAGAAACCAGCTCTGGTGTTGCCTGGTGCAGCAAGGGGCCAAGGCCAGGGTCATCAGAGCCAGCACCACGGAGGTCAAGGGCCCAGTGGCTTTCTGGAGTGTGCCTTCGAGGTTTCCTTTTATTTATTTTTTTCTTTCTTGCCGGTTTTAACCATCTCTTCTACCTTTTTCTCCCTCCACTTCCTTTCCTCTCCTCACCCTTGTTTGTCTCTTTGGTATCTTCTGTCTTTATATCTTCTGTCCTTCCGTCTGTCTCTGCTTTTGTCTCTCTCTGGGTCAGTCTGGTGGCAAATGTGTATATGCATGTTCCTCTGTCTCTTTTGGTTTTTTGTGTGTGGCTGTCTGTGGGTCTGTCTGTCTGTCTCTCCTCCCCCTTCCTCTCCCTTTTCCCAACATCCTGGAGTGAGGGGGAGAGGCGGGTCCCTGTGTCTCAGAGTCTCTAACTTTACCTCAGCGCCTTCCCTGCTCTGTGTGTGTCTATGTGTCTGTCTGCCTCTGACTCCGCCTGTCTGTCTTCAGCAGGGTCTCTCTCCTGGCAGCATTCTTTAGGGCTGCACTTTGGAGGCTCCCGGAGGAGACCCCCACTCACCCCTCCCAAAGTTCACTGCCTTGTCAAATGGAGCTAATCTCTTATGGGAGGAAAAAGCCTCATTCAAACTGGGGGGCGGGGGAGCGGAGGGGGAAGGGGAGGTCTCCTTAGCTGCAGCCTGAAAACACCCTGGCCCATAATACCCCTTTTGTTCTAGGCTGGTGGGAGGGGGTGGGCGGTGGAATGAAAGAGGGGGGATATTAAAGGAGCAGGTGAAAGACATGTGTCTTCAGCAGCCAGAGATAAGCGCTTACCCCCTTCTAATCTGACTGAGGCCTATTATCTTCCTGCCACAGTCATTACTATTAATATTAAACACCCCCAACCCCGCTAGAAAACAACCTGAAGGGGCTGACTCCCAGCCCCAGCCAATTCTGGCGGAGGGGGGGGGGTGCGGAGGCGGAGACCCTGCCCTGACACCTCCTCCTGCAGGACCTGACCGCTTCCTCAGTCTCCCCAGACCCCAAGACCCCTTGAACTTCCCCAGGACATCCAGCCCCCAAGAGGCTCCCCCTTTTTCTGCCCCTCCCCCAGCCCCACCCAGTAGCCTCTCTGATCCCTAACCCTTTCTCTCTCTAGCAGACACCCCCCTCACTTGACCTTCATTTCTGGGGGGGGTCTCTGTGCCTCAACCCTCTTCTCTGCACACCTCAGGATAACATGGGATGTTAGACAGAAGCATGTAGAGGCTCACTCACCTGACTTTGACTCCTAACAGAATTGGATTTGCATTCCAATGCCAGCATGTGCAGGCTGGGTGACCTTAACCCTCTGAGCCTCAGTACCTCACCTCTAAAATGGGGGCAAGTTATAGTCCTTATGACATGACTATAAGGATTAGGTGAAATGACAGATGAAGGACTCATATTGCTCGATGCATCTGAACAGCTCAACAAACAATGATGGTAACTGTTGTCACTTAGACAAAAAGCGACCCAGGGCAGAAGGTCTCCCCATTCCTTCTTTCATCAAGCCCCCGAACAATCCCTGGGCCCCTACGCCATGCCACCCTCCATGTTGGCACTGGGGAAATACGGGGGTGGAAAAAACAATTCCTGCCTCCAAGAAGTCACAAACGGGTGACAATGAGAGATGCATAAACAGGTAAAGGCATTACTGCCGTGCTCAATAATATGAACCATAAAAGAAGTTAGTAGAAAGAGCTTTGGGAACAGGGGGCGATGAATTCCCTCTGGTGGGTGATGTTGTGTCTACGCTACCCAAGGATTAATTGCCTATTCAGTGTCTACAAGGCAGTGAAGCCAGTTACCACCTTACTCACGTCTATGGTTATAGCTCTCAGGAGGAGAAAGCCACTAGGCTTCTGCCAAGAGTGGCAGAGGGTTAGCGGGGGGCCATACATGGAGGCCCCCTTCCCCACTCCCAGGGCCCTGGATTGCAGGAGCTGGCCTAAAGAACCTACAGACACAGGAAGGAGGGAAATTGAGAGTTGATGTTGATTAAATGCCTTCCTCTGAGACAGGCGCTGGTCTGGGTGTTCCGGCATCCAGTCACTTACTCCTTACCGCAGCCCCTCTTGCCATCGGGCATCACTGTACCCATTTCACAGGGAGCCAACAGGTTCACAGAGAGGAGGTGACTTTCCTAAGATCCGATTGCTGGAAAATGGAAGAACGCATCTTCATCTCTCTGGCTCCAAAATCTATGTTATTTCCATTTCGAGTGCACCTCAAATTTCCAACCCCAACTCCATCCTTATCATCAGAGAAGCCTAAAAAAATATGCAAGGGGGTGAGGAAAACAACCTGCTTACAAACCCTGAACGCTTGTGGTATCTTCTCTTTTATCTCAGAAGTCTATATACATTTTGAATTCCATAAGAAAGCTATGTGTGCTATAAAAAAATAATGTTTTAAGATATCTTAATAGGGGCGCCTGCATAGCTCAGTAGGTTGAGCATCTGACTCTATTTCTACTCAGGTCTTGATCTCAGAGTTGTGAGTTCTAGCCCCATGTTGGGCTCCTTGCCCAACGTGGAGCGCACTTTAAAAAAAGAGAGATAATGGGGCACTTGGGTGGCTCGGTCCGTTAAGCGTCCAACTTTGGCTCAGGTCATGATCTCATGGTTAATGGGTTCGAGCCCCAAGTCGGGCTCTATGCTGACAGCTCAGAGCCTGGAGCCTGCTTTGGATTCTGTGGTTCCCTCTCTCTGCCCCTCCCCTTCTCGTCCTCTGTCTCTCTGTCTCTCTTTCAAAAATAAATAATAAACATTAAAAAGTTTTTCAAGGAAAATAGATAAAATGTCATTAAAAACTTATCCAAGGGGCTCCTGGGAGGTTCAGTTGGTTAAGTGTCCTACTCTTGATTTCAGAGCAGATTATTATCTCATCGTTCGTGAGTTCAAGCCCCACATCAGGCTCTGTGCTGATGGCACAGAATCTGCTTGGGATTCTCTCTCTCCATCTCTCTCTGCTCCTCCCCTACTCATACATACTCCCACCCTTTCTCAAAATAAGTAAACTTAAAGAAATTTTCCCCCAAACATCTTGGACTAAAATTTGAGGCTCCAAGAATGTGTGCCAAGCTCATGCTTCTCCTCCTCGGTCCTGTCTACGAGAGGGCATTTGTTGTTTTGTATCTGTTTCTGTTGTGTGTAGCCTTGTCCACTTTTGATTGTTTTGTTTCCATCTCTTTGACTTATTCGTTTTATAACTGGAAGTGTATCCCTCTTAATCCCCTTTATCTATTTCACCCTTCTCCCCACCCCTATCCGCTCTAGCAACAACCACCAGTTTGTTCTCTGTATTTAGGAATCAGCTTGTTTTTTCATGTGCTTGTTCATTTGTCTTGTACCTCTGTCCGCTTTCAGTGATTGCACCCTGTTCCTTCACAGAATGGCTGCTCCCCGATTCCGTGCAATTCTATGGGGCTACTAATCACAATTCCCCATTCCACCAGCCCCAGGGTGGGCCCAGGCACCAAGCAGAGCCAATCATTGCGTGCCATTTTCCTAGCCACTTGATTTGCCAAAGAGGTGGGCACATGACTCAAGCTAGACCAATAGGAATCTTCCTCTAGGATTTTATAGACAAAGGGTGTTGGAAGTCATACAGGGTCTCTTTCTTCTGGGATGTGAGCATAAAATTGTCTGTTGCCAGTCTCTTCTCCCCACCTGTCTCTGTCTGCCAGCAAATGCAAAGCCCTGACCTTCCTCTCCCTCCCCACTCCCAGTGGGTAGGGGGGTGGCGCGGGGAGAGGCTATTATACACTAAAACACATAGTCAAGATATGGATGAGGTCAAGAAAGAATGCAAGAGAGAAAGCTGATGGTATCTTTTGAGGGAAGACAATGTCTAAACTATGCCTACACTTGCACCCCATGAGTGTGCACACATGCACACACTCCTTCCTCATTATTTGAATCAATAGATCCCTTCCTTTTACCTTAACTATTTGGAGATGGGTTTCCATTACTTGTTTGGTAAGCAGCACCTCCTAGAACACTCAGTCCTACTGAGTTCTCCCAGCTCTCCAGCACCTGCAGGCCAGAGAGGGAACAGGAGCCCCACGGACTTTAGGATTAAGGAAGCTCAATCTATATGCCACATAAGGGTCACATTCTTCCATCAAAGACATCAAGGAGATCTAAGGGCTCTCCCTCACAGTTTTGGGCTGGAAAGAACCAAAAGCATAGAGATGACAGGAAATCTATTCTAACCAGAGCGCTCTCCACTGTCTTCAAAGAAGACTGCTTTGGAAACACATCCCAGGACCCCCTTCTCTGAGATATTGCAAGTTCTTTCTAGCTGCTTTGTCCCTCCTTCGTGGGAGCTGGACAACATTGATTTTTCTTCTCCTGTTCTCTTCCTTCAGAGGCTTCACTATGCTTTTGCCCTTGTTTGTGCCAGTTCATGCATGCTGTGTGTATCATGTACTGGTTAGAGCCCAGGCTCTGAGGGGCGTCTGAGTGGCCCAGTCAGTTAAAGTATCTGACTCTTGATTTGGGCTCAGGTCATGATCTCACAGTTTGTGAGATCGAGCCCCACATCAGGCTCTACACTGATAATGAAGAACCTACTTGAGATTTTTCTCTCTCTCCCTCCCTCTCTCTGTCCCTCCCCTGGTCTGGTTGTGCTCCTGCACTCTCTCTCTCTCAAAATAAATGAATAAACATTAAAAAAGAAAAAAAAAAAAAGGAGTCCAGGCTCTAAACAGACTGACTAGGATCAAATCCCAGCTCAGTTACTGTGTGACTTTGAGCAAGTTGCTTACCTTCTCTGGGCTTCAATGTCCTCGTCTTTGAAATGGGAATGGTTCTATGAATTAATGCATGTCAAGTGCTTCAACCATCCCTGGCCTAGAGTGAGCACTCAACAAATGTTATCCATGATTATTATATGTTAATGCTGTGTGTGTGTGTGTGTGTGTGTGTGTGTGTGTGTGTGGCCTCCTCCATATGACCACGAGTTCCCTGAGGGCAGGAGACATACCTTGTTCATCTCTGAAGGCCCAAACTCATTGCAAGGGTGCTCAAAAGATGTTTGTTCACTCAATGAATGGTAAATGAATGAAGGTTGTCAGCTGAATACTCAGAATTTGAATCTTGATTTCTGTCCTTAGGTCCTTCCACAGCCTCACTTGGGGTAATCATCAATCCCCCTACCCCTGCCCCCCAGAGGGGCACTTTGTTAGGCAGAAGAGGTCTTGCCACAGAATAACAAAAGAAGCCAAAGCGGTCAGCCCTGCCTTGATGGTGTCCAAGGCTCTGTCACAACACGCACAACACTGTGAGGTAGACCGGCAAAGATCATCCTTAGCCCATTTTACAGACAGGTAAACTGAGGCTTAAGGCAGTCATATGACTTCCCAAGGACAGACACAGCTAGCTTGTGTCCCATCTGAGGCCACAGCCCTTCCACCAGACCACCACACTTGGATAGGTCTCTGTCAACCACATTCCAGTGGCCATATGCTCTCTCCCTGGTCCATCCTGGCTGGGAGGTGGTTGGAAGAGGGGAGAGGCAAGGCCTGAGCCGTGTAGCTTTCACCGCAGCACCTGGGTCGTGTGGTCCAGGCAAGAGTAGAGGGGCCCAGAGCAGATGACTAGGAATTCACCCTCCATGTATCTTGATTTTTGTACGGCCCTGTGGGAGGACGGTGGGGCGGAAGGGGAAGCCCAGAGCCCAGGCGCACACAATGGCCCATTGTGCCCCCCCCACAACCGTGTCCCCCTCCTCCTCCACCACGCCCAGCACACAGCATCCTGTTTACCTGCCTCTGGGACCTGGCTTCGTCCCAGGTGCCACTCCAGCTGGGCCTACGCACAGGCACTGCCAAACTCCCTGCCCACGAGCGAGGCTTGGCAGGGTCGCACCTTCCTGGGGACTCCCCCCAACCAGCGCCTCTCCTGCCCCTATTCCCTTCCACCTGACCATGGACACCCCTCTTGGCCCACAGCACGGTGCCTGGCACACAGTAGGTGCTCCGGAAATGGCTCCTGACAATTATAAGTGGTTCCTCGGTGACAGTAAGAGCCTCCAGCACATGTGCCTCCCAGAAGGAAGAGGGTCCCCAGCCTCGGAGGTGGGACCTGGGATTGTGAAGGAGGTGCGTTGGGGGGCTGAGTGTCAGCCTGACTTAGGAAAGGCTTGCTTGCCCACCTCCCCCCACCAAGGGGCTCTCTTGGTCCAACTGGGATGCCATTCTCCCACCGTCCCAGAGGTCAGAGGTCAACGATCAGGGCACCACCAAGACCTGCAGGGACAGACTCCCAGCATGGAGGACAGATGGAGAAGCATGGATCTTCAGGCCCAGGTTCTGTCTGGGGGATCAAGAAGTCAGGTGGAGGTGAGAGGGGGGAGCCTGGGGAAGGAGTCCGTTCAGCCACACATTCTCAAGGCACTGGGACTGCAGCAGCAGAAGAGGAGGAGAAAGAAAGATGATGGACAAGGATAGCAAGAAGGGAGAAAGAGGGGGCCGCCACAGAAAAGCCAACAGGCTGGTGAGAAATGGGAGACCAGAAAGAAAACCATATCCTCCGAGGACTGACCTCCAGAAAGAAAGATGCGGTTCTCCCCCAGCTTGGAAGAGAAGCAGACGTAAACCCCAAAGGGCTGCAGGGGAGCTTGGAGAGCATCCAGTCCAACCCACTTGTTTTACTTACAAAAAGCCCAAGGCCCAGAGAGGGGGCACGTCTTGCCCAAGGACACACAGCAAGTCAGGACTCAACCCACACCAGAGCCACAGAACCACTTCGGGCTCCAGGCCAGAAGACTCGTCTTGACTTTCTGCTGGGCACCAAAAAGGGCTTCAGATAGCCCTGCTCTGCTTGGCGTCCAGAGATGCACGAGCCAAAAGAACAGCCATAACACTCACCAGCCTGGAGCCAGGTATCAGACCGAGGAGATGGCACTTCCGGGGCCCCAGTCACCATGCACAGCCTTGTCTGGCATGCATGAGCCAAGGTTTGACAGGCTTTCTGTTTTACTTACCCATTTGTTCCACCACTTCCTCTGTGTGCCCAGCACTGTGCCCGGCCCTCAGGTGGGGGCAGGAGGGGGGGGAGCAGGCAAAGAGAGAATGGCAGGAGAGGGCTTCCAAGGTATAGTCTGCCCACATTTTTTGGAAGAAAGACAGTTAAAGTGGACATTCATTTGGAGCTCACCGCAGGCCAGCTGTTTGTCCTCTACTGCCCGCATTGGAACCTCACAAAGCAGTTACTATTGTTAGTCCTGCTTTTTAGATAAACTGAGGCCCAAAGAAGCTACGAAAGCCTGGATCTCACAGAGCAGGAAGTTGAACCACACCACCTGGCTTCCGAATCCTTGTTCTTACCCACCAGGCTGTACTTCCCTTGATGAGCTTCAGGTGCCAGAGCAGTGAGCCCCTCTCCCCACCACCCTGCCATCCGTCACACCTCTCCTTCCACTCCAGCCCAGCTGAGGGAGTCCCTTCTCCCTCAAATGCGTCACTTGGGCCCTTGTTTTCTGCCTTGTCTTAGAATTAATTGTTGGTATGTCTGTCTCCCTGGCAAGTTTAAGGGCAGAAAGGGTCTTTGATTGTCTCTGAATCGCCAGTGCTTACTTAGCACAGTGCCTGGCACAAGGCGGGTGCTCAATGAGTGTAGCTGGAAGATGTGACTTCCCCACTTGGACAGAAGAGAAGTCCCTGTCAAGGCTTAGGCCTGGGGCGGGGAGAGGGGGGCAAGGAGTCCCATCTATTTCCAACTCCTGACTCTAGAGCACTGCCTGGCATATAGTAGGTGTTCCGAGTTGCCTACTGGAATGAGTACAGTCAATATGGAGGATGCTCCAGATAGAAGTCTTCCGTAGGTCTGGAGGGTGGGGTCGGGAGGCCTGGGACTGCACCTGGATTGGGGTCAGAACTGAGTGTCTCTCCCCAAGAAGTCTGAGACCCAGCCAGACCTCCATAAGACGCTGCAGAGGACTGAGAGTCAGGATGCCAGGAGCAGCTGTTTCTGGGGAGCAGGGAGGCAGGGGGCGGGGGGAGTGGGCAGGCTGGAGTTGGGGTACATTCCCCAGCCTCTTCTGTTTGCAGGTGACTGAGGACACTACCCGAGGCCTGCAATGGACACTGCTAACCTTGTACAACTACCGGCGGGGACAGAGGAGGGGGAGCAACAAATGGTGGTGCCTTGGGCTCCAAAGTCTAGAAAGAAGAGCCAAGAAAACTAAGAGATGGACAGAGAGAGGTGAGGAGAGAGACGCAGAGAGGCCTCTGGGGAGGAGAAGGAAGGTTACTGCGGAAGGAAGTCTGCACTCCCAGCAAGTCATGCCTCTGGCAGCAACCCCACTGGGCTAGGGTCCCAGGGATTTATTGACTAATCCTCAAATGATACACTTCTCCCTGATTTATTCTGTCTCCCGCTAGCACCCTCACAAGATCCCATTGTCTCCGGACACCGCTGGCCCAGGGCCTCCACCCCAGGGCCTGCTGCCTCCCGTGCATTTCCGGGAGTGGGGGGGAATAGAGGCTCCCCACCACTAGGCACCGAACTTCGCTTTGCTCTCCCTGCCTTGAGGGTCAGGCTGCCAGGCCACTAGGCCGTGCCAGGCGCAAGGCTGACAGCACCTAGTCAACTGGAGGAGCTGCCGGTAAGCAGGGTGAAGGTCTGGGGCTGCTGGCATTCGTGCCTGGAGGGTGTAGTCGCTCCAGTCTGAGAGGGGGAGGCACGGTGGGTGGGGGCGTGTCACCAAGGAAGTGGGTGTCAGGGGTGCTGAGCGAGGGGGCAGAGGAAGGTCAGAGTGGAGGTTTTCACTGATCCGAGTGGGCGGGAGTAAAGAGAATTCATAAAAAGTTTCTTTCTTCTTTAATGGTCTTTTTTCCCTATCCGAAGGCCCTGGCGCGGGAGGTGAGGGAAGACGGGCGGGGGGCAGGACAGGCCCTCCACAAGTGACACTTAATTCCCGGTCTGGCTTGGGCCGGCATTTGAAAGCAGCTAAATTAGCAAAACAGAAGTCAACTGTCGATTGCTTCATTGGAGGATTAAGTGTGATAAATGGGGGGTTTGTTCGCTCCCAGGTCCAGATGTTGTGTCTAAGTGAGGGGGTTTTTTTTCAACTTTTTTCTTCTCTTTTTCTTTCTTTCTTTCCTTTTTTTTTTTTTACATTCTTGGCCCAGGGCCCATATATATTTTGGATACTGCTGGGAGTATATAATATCATTGGAAAATGATGCGGTCTGCTAACCTTTTAAATAACATTTCCTCCCTCCTCTATTTTCTAATAGTTTGTTTTTCTTTCCATGTTTGCCTTTTATTGGGGGAAATTTTTTTTGGAAATTAATGAGGCTCAAGTTTGGAGATCAAAATTAAAAAAAAATTTTTTTTAAGAGGGGAGTGTAAGCGACAGAGGGGTGTGGAAGGAGGCTGGGCGGGACGAGGGCTGCTCTTTGTATCTTTTAAAACTTCCCTGGGTTGTTTTTTTCCCTTTTTTTAAATTTTTTTTTAATTTAATCCTCCAGCGGAGGTTGCATGCGGCCCTCCGGCCGGGCTGCGCGGTGGCGCGCGCGGGCAGGGAGCCCGGGACTCTACGCGGCGCCCGGCGCCCGCTCGCCCAGCCCGGGGCCTCGGTTTTGTGCGCCGCGGGCCTCCGGGAAGAACCTGCCATTCCCCCTGCCTCCCGGTCCGACGTGAGACCGGGTGGGGGTGGGGGCGCCTCCT